>NC_050444.1:26471821-26771821 GCF_903995425.1 Onychomys torridus | reverse complement strand
CATTGGCAGAGAAAAACGTATTACCTGGAGGCAGGAAACCTATTACATACAACATATTTTTATCATATTCACCCTCAACTCCGCCTATCATCCCCACCCACCCAACTTCATGTTCCCTCTCCTTTCTTCCCTGGCCCAGATCAAGGCTAGTCTGTGCTGGAGTCCTGGAGTGTGGTTGACATACTAGAGGTCACACCACTAAAGAAAGACTCTCCCTCTCCCAGCAGCAATCAATTGCTAATAACTCCTCACCTAGGGGTGGGGCTTCCTGTCCAATTCCCCTTCATGCTGGGATTTGGTCTAGCTTGCTGTGCATGCTGTCACAATTGCTGTTTGTATATGTATCTGCCCTGTTCTCTCCAGAGAACACTGTTTTCTAGCATGTCACCCAGCACCTCTGGCTCTTAAAGTCTTCTCTCTCTTCCTTCTTTGAAGATCCCTAAGCCTTGGGGAGGAGTGTGAAGTAGACACTTCATTGAGAGCTGAGCATTCCAAAATCTTTTATTCTCTGCATGTTGAGCAGCGTTAGGACTCTGTGTTACCTGAGACCTACTGCAAGAAGCAGCTTCTCTGATGAGGGCTGAAAAGTGTATTAATCTTTGGGAACCGCAATAAGTCATCAGGAGTCATCATGATACTATGTCGATTTAGCAGAACAGCAGTAAACAGGTTGTCCCTGGGGCCTATGCAGCCGCTGGTTCTAGGTCTCATTAGCTGTGCTAGGTGTAAGTTCCATCTTGTGGAGTTGGCCTTAAATCCAATCAGAGTGTGGTTGGTTGCGCCCGTAACATTCACACCATTGTTGCACCAGTGGGTGTATCTGACCATGCCAGTAATTACTGTAGCTTTTGGGTTCCAAAACTGGGTAAGACAGATAACTTTTCTCCTCCAGGGTAATATGGATAGCACGTTCCAACACTGTGAAAGTTAGGCAGTAGAGATAAAACTTCCAGGCCAGTACCTGCTTGTTATCTCTATTTTTATGACTCAAGTATGTTATGTCTTCGCCAATAGAGGTTTCCTGTCAAATTCTGGAGCATAAACAAGATCAATGGTAACAGCCTGTGATGTAGGCAGATGTGAGGTATGTGTGTGTGTGTGTGTGTGTGTGTGTGTGTGTGTGTGTGTTAAAGTCCAGTGGTTAACAGTTCATAAAAAAGTAACCCATTCCTGGCATTAGGGGGTATTATCCCACCATAGAATAACTTCACTTAACTCTTTTTACATATGTACATATTTTAAGAAGCTTCTACAGTAGTAGGTTTTCGTATAGTTTTTTTCAAAATGCTGTTAGTGTCAATTGTCAATGTAGTTTTTAAAAATCTCATTTCAGCAGCTTTTGCTGCTTCCATAGGATTTTCTCTGTGTATACCATAAGCAAGCACAAAGTTTTCTTTCTTCTTCTCCAATCTTTATCCTTTTTCTTTTCTTGTTTTTTATCACTTTGGCTCAAACCTCCATGACAATGCTAACTGAACAGGTTATAAAAGACACCTTTAAGTTAGTCCTGATAGTCACTGAATGGTGTTGTTTCACATGTATTATGGTAGCTACAAATTTCTAATACATTGTATCAGTTTAGAGAATTTCCATGATTGGCCAAGTATTTTTTAAATCATGAATGAATAGTTTCCCTTTCAATCTGCTAATAGTGTAAATTACATTGACTGACCTTTAAATATTTAACCAACCTTACATTCCTAGAGGAGAAAAAAGCCAGTCATAAAAGAAGCATAATGTTTTACATATGAAAGTCTAAAGTCTATAATATTATTTGGTTTTTGGTTTGGTTTGGTTTGGTTTTTTTGCTTGTTTGTTTCGGTTTTTTTTTTTTTTTTTTTTTGGTTTTTCAAGACAGAGTTTCTCTGAGTAACAGTCCTAGATGTCCCGAAACTAGCTCTGTAGACCAGGCTGGTCTTGAACTCACAAGAGTTCTCCCTGCCTCTGCCTCCCAAGTGCTCAGATAAAGTCGAGTGCAATCACTGCCCGGCTAATACTCATCATTTGTAATAATACTGTATAGTGCTAGTGGAAGACACACTATGTTTTAGGAAGGAAATCATCTTATCTCTTTTTTTTTGATAGAGATTTTTGTAAAATTGGTATTATTTTTTCCATGTATTGTTATGTGTTGCTAAACACAGAGATAGGCTCTGAGAAATACATTTTTTTTCAAGGGTTTTATAGGTAAGAAACATCCTAGTATCTGTGTTACAAACAAAATCAGCCAGGTACCATAATCTTAGAGGTCTAGGTCCACCTCTGGATATGTGGTCTTTGTTACCTGAAACATCCTGATGTGATGTGTGACTCTATTTGATAGATTTCACTGGTGAAGGCATCAGGCCAATGTGAAAAAGATCTATTCCATTTCTCTGAGCTATAGTTAATTACTTAAGTATCTTGCTACTCCATGTGGTGTATTCTGTTAATTTATGTTTCAAATTTCAAACTTATCAGTGGATTAATCCATTGGTCAGATCAAAGCCCTTATGATCCAATCATTTCCCTTCTCAGCTAGCAACTAACCCTGGGGCATTCCAAATCCAAGCAAAAACAGGTCAGTTTGTGAATATTTATTGTATAAGAGGTTTATTTTTAAACCATTCAGTTTTCTATGACAAATCATTCTATGAACATTAATTAGTTTTGTTAATAGTGCTTTTCGAGTATTCTCTACTTTCTTAATTTTTTGGCTACCAATTCTGTCAATAATTAAAATATTCAACAATGACTGTTCATTTGTCTATTTCTCTTTTTGGCTTTTGTTTTGTATATTTTTAAACTCTGTGAGGTGAGTAATATTTAGAATGTTTGTTTCCCTAGTAAAATGATTTACTTTTTACATTTTGTGTGTGTACACATGAGCACAGGTGGAGGTCAGGAGACACCTTGAAGGCATCAATTCTCTCCTACCATGTGGGTCCCAGGGATGCACCTCTAGTAATTAGCAGGCACCATTATCCACTCAACCAGCTCACCAGCCTCAAAACTGACTCTCTTGCGCTTTCTTTTTCTTGGTGTTTTTGAAACAGGGTCTCTGAATGTAGGCCGGGATGTCCAGGAAATCACTGTATAGACCAGGCTGGTCTTGAACTCAAGATCTACTTCCTCTGCCTCCAAAAGTGTACCACTACCATGCCCAGCTAAACTGACTCTCTTAACATTATGATCCTAAACACACACACACACACACATACACACACACTTCTTTTTTAAATTAAATCTCTGCTCATAGGTTTAAGGTTCTTGAAAAAGAAAGTAGCCTTTATGAGGAAGCTGTTGGTGCTTTGTTTTTTAAAGTGGCAGGTCATGTTACTGGTCTAAATCCCTATACTCAAGCAAATTGTGTGCCACAGGCCCCCTTACAGGCACTAGCCACCACCCTGGGTTTTCTCTCTTTTAGAAATAGCTTTGTTTCCTATGGTAACATACAAAGAGAAATCTTTTTTTTTTTTTTTTTTGGTTTTCGAGACAGGGTTTCCCTGTGTAGCTTTGCGACTTTTTCCTGGAGCTCACTTGGTAGCCCAGGCTGGCCTTGAACTCACAGAGATCTGCCTGGCTCTGCCTCCCGAGTGCTGGGATTAAAGGCGTGCTCCACCACTGCCCGGCTACAAAGAGAAATCTTGAAGGCAAATTGAGGGACTCCAAATACCGTGCATAAGTGAATGAGCAGGTCAAGGGCTTTCTCTGTTTTGTGTCACCCTGACCCACTGTTGGTATAAGGTACCCAGAATTGTCTAGGGGTTACACTGCAGATTCCCAAGCCATCTTGGCCCATTATGACCTAGATGGTTTTCTACATTACACCAACAGCAACAGGCATATACAAATGCTGTTGGTTGTATGTCTTTTCTAATTTTCTTAACATTTTTATTTTAAATTTTTCAGCACATTAATCTGAAATGAATCTTGTCCTATGCTCTCAGCTACGTAAGCAATCTAAGAAATGGGTCACCAGCCATGCCAGGTCTGTACAACAGGAGCACTTGCACCTCAAGGACTTTCACTTCACCTCTTTCGGCTACGTGGTGAAAATTCAGCTTGAAGAAGGTGACCAATAGGTTAAGAGTGGCGACAAGGAGCCAGTGGGATGCTTGCAACCACCCAACCCTAACCTGAGTTCGATCCCCAGAACCCAGATGGTGGAAGAGAGTGCTGGTTCTACCAAGCTGTCCTCTAGCCTTCACTTGAAAGCCTTGGTATTTCATTCCCAACCACCAGAAAAAAAAATGTAAAAATAAGTAAATGTTTTTAAAGAGGTGCCCAGCTCTTAAAAAAAAAAGACAAAAAAAACCAAAAACAAAACACACACATATACAATAGATTACTTACTAAAAGCTGCAATTGTGGATACTGGCTCACTTTCCTCTAATAGCCACCCTCCATCAGGTCACACTAAGTCTAACATATACATACATACATACATACATATCTATAAACATATCTATAAACATACATACATAGTAGTTCATATAAAAATCTCAAGTAGCTGTGGGTAAAGCAAAGTTTAAGAATGAGATTTCTTTATTCCCATACTGCTTGGAATTTTTTTTGAGCAAAACCTAATTCTAAGCTTCTGTTTGACAGGTGTAAGTATAAATGAGAGCTGACTTGGGGTGTCGGGGCCCCTTTCCAGGTTGCTAGTAGAGAACCAAGGGTTTTATTGCCAATGTGTTTGCTCAGTACACACACGACTTGTTGACCATGTCCAAATGCTGAAATGGGACAACGATAGGCCAACGCACTGGCTGTGCGTGTCTGATCCCGTCCAGCCTTCTCCAATCCTGCCTCCTGTACTACAGTTTTCTGGTTTATCCAAGCCTTTGAAACATCTCAGTGGATACGGTAACCGCCATGTGGTCTCGTTCGCGCCAGTGCAATGGAATGCCCTTCTTAATGTTTTAAGGCACTTATTTTGTTTTTACAAACTTCTTTTTGCATTGAAAGAAAATAAAAGCACTTTGTTGATGTATTTTTATTTTATGTTCAGGAGTGTTTTGCCTGCATGTACGTATACCACGGTGTGTGCAGATTCCAGAAAGGGGCACTGGATCCCCTTGAACTAGAGTTGCAGACTTGTGGGATGGATACTGAGAGTCTTCTGCACGAGCAGCAAGTTCTCTTAACCAGCAAGCCACCTCTCCAGCTCCAGTGAAGAACATTTCGTCAGGAAATTCTGTGCAAGGCAAAGCATCTCAAAGACATGATGGGTGCTCTTCACCAGTAGAGGACTTTACTTGTCCCTCACAAACTCCTGTCCTGCCCTTAGCTAAAACAGCAAGACGTGTATAAATTGAACTCCCGGGTGACTCTATAGCCTAAGTGTCATGTGATATTTTGATTGTGTTCTGATAAAGCTTGCTTGGAGTCAGAGGACAGAGCTAGCCACTAGCTAAACAAAATTAGCCATAGAGGTTTGGAGGACTAGACTGACAGAAGACAGAAAGTAGTGAGGCAGGCTGAGAGAAGATCACGGCCCTTTTGGAGGAAAGAATGGAAGATGTAGGAGGTGAGTGGTGGCTGCTCCTCTGCTTGTCTGATCTTGCAGGTTCTCACCCCAATATCTGACTCCCGATTATTTATTGACAAAGAACAATAAGATAAACGATTCACATAAGTCTTCTGTAAAACCCTGAGCAAATCTAGAATTTTCTACCCTGTTCCCAGTCCATAGCCCTCTGGGAAAAGTTGATTCTTTACTGTCTCCATTTCTGAGTTCAAGGGCAGCCTGGTCTACAAAATGAGTTCCAGGACAGATGAGCTACATAGTAAGACCCTGTCTCGAAACAACAACAGGTGCTTACTGCTGTGGTACAGGACTTAAGCTCTCAGTGCCCACATTAGGTGGAGTGTACCTGCTTGTGACTTGAGTTCCAAAGGATCCACCATTGCATTCTGGCCTCCATAGACACCAGCACAAAAGTGAACACAGCCACACATATATGCACATAATTGAAAACAGTTAATATTTGGGCTGGAGAGATGGCGCAGAATTTAAGAACACTTGCTTCTCCTGTAAAAAACTGAAATTCAGTTGCCAGCAACCACACAAGACAGATCACAACCACCTGTAACTCCAACTCCAGGGGAATCTGATGCACTCTTCAGGTCTCCCTGGGAACCTGCACACACACACAGTTTTAAAATAATAACAAAAATAAATCTTTAAACACACACACACACACACACATGTGAAAGGCCCCTGAAATGAACTTGGGTGCTCTGGAAGAACAGCAAATGCTCTTACTTAATAAACCATCTCACCATCTATCTCCAGCCCTTTATTTTTGGCAAAGGGGGTCTTTTACTAGGACCTGGTACTCACCAATCAGGCAGAGCTGGCTGACCAGCAAGCCTTGAGGGTCTGCCTGTCTCTGCACCCCACCTCGGGGATTATGAGCACAGATCACTGCGTCCGGCTTCTTCATCCGGGTCCTGAGGATGGAGCTCAGGTCCTCATGCTTACACAGCAAGCTCTCTACTAACAGAGCTATCCCTCTGTCTCTGAGCATTTTCTACTTACAAGCAACATATGATGAAACAAGACGATTTTTCTTCCAAATAGACACATTTCACATTTATTTTTTGTAAGTTCTAAGATTGTCATTCAATTTTTTTATTAGTCTTCTAATATTTTGTTAGATTCACTTTAAGTTGGAAGAACATGGATCCACTAATTGAAAACACTGTCCAAAACATGCATTTGAAGAACATGTTCTTAATTAAACTTTGGATCTCGACCCAAACTAATAGAGAACGTGCAGCTCAGTGCTCAGGGAGTAACTCACAGCAGACTTGCGCAGCACAAGCTCCATGGACTTGACAACTTAGGAAAATGGCAATTCACATTGTTTTAATTTGTAAGTTGGTCCAAAAATGTCTCCTCTCTCCTTGAATTTCCATTGTTGCTTAGGTACCAATTCCAATTATTTTTTAAATCTGTTGGTCCCAACTGTTTTCTGAAATGTTTGACAAATATCTGTGTCATTTGATATGAAATTACCTCATATGTATTTCTTTCCACAGACGCTGCCATTTCTCTCTGAGGCTTGTTTTCCACATCCATAAAACGAGAGAAATGTTACGAACCTCTACATTTATCAAGAGGGTCAAATGAGGCTAGCCGTGAGGAGCACCTGTAAGCTGTAATGTATTGAACGGGGGAACAGGTACACAACGTTCAGCAATATCCAAAGGAGTCTGTCCTGTGGCACTCTGCGCTGTGCCGACGGAACAGTGTCGATCCCGTATCTCAGTTAACTGAAGAAGTCCGTTCACTGATGCTCTTCTTTGGGGACGTGAAGACAAATTAATAACTATACCTTCCTGGTATAAATGGCCCATGGTGCTTTGCTCCCTCGTTATTTTTAATTCTATTACAACCACACTTCTCAAACCTCGCTTTCTCACCTCCTAGACCCATCTTTGAGCCCAGCTGGCCAAGAAAATTACTATTCTCTACATTTCACACAAGAATGGGGCTTATAGCTATAAAAATAAAAATGGACCAGATGAAATAATTGCCTTAGAAACTCAATACTGAATCAGCTACCTGTCAAGCCCGGTCAGAACACTTTCTCTCTTCTTTGTACCTGTAAAATCTGCATGACAATGTTTATCTGTACATGGGACCTTACTGTTAGCCAAGGCTGGTCTCTAATTCCTGGCTTCAAGCGATCCTTCTCCCTCAGTCTTCCAGAGGAGACAGGTCTACGGGTGTGCCACCACGCCGCTAGCAACTTACTTTCATAATATTTACTGTTTTAGTAGGGTACGGGAGTAATATCTTTAAACACAGCACTCAGGAGGCAGCGGCATTTGGATCTCTAGGAGTTTCTAGCTAGATATGGATATAGATGTGAGACCCTGCCTCAAAATAATAATAACAATAATAGTAATAATGATAGGTATTTTTTTTTAATGGGGAAGGAGTTCATTGGTTAGGAGCCCTCAATGCTCTTATAGAAGACTTGAGTTCAGTTCCCAGCAACCATGGCAGGCTGCTTAGAACTTCCTGTAACCCAGTTCCAGGGGATCTGAGAACTTCTCAAGCTTCTGCAGGTACACTCATGGTTACATACACACTAAAAATAAACTGCCAGGTGTGATGTCACGCCTTTAATCCCAGCACGTGGGAGGCAGAGGCAAACAGATCTCTGTGAGTTCAAGGCCAGCCTGGTCTACATGGTGAGTTGCAGGAGAGCCAGATGTTACACAGAGAAACCCTATCTCAGTGACTCCTTTATAGTCGTATCAGTATTCTATGACTCTCACAATTCACTGTTATTTTGAAATATTTTATTACTGGAAAAAATCTGTTATCTGTTTTTAACTGGATGGCAAACTTCAGGCGAATGTCCCGTCTTCTCCATGAAAAATGACTCCCTTACCAAGTCCAAGACACAGAAATCTAGGAAGGGCAAGCCCACACTGAGAGACTCTCAGCCATGCAAAGGAGAAAGAGAAGTGACATCCTACACTTCCACCTCAGGCTGCAACTTCACACTGTGGTGGAGGGGCCTCCCCACCCAGCTGGACCACTGGGCTGCTACAGTACCAGAGCTATAGGTATAAACAGAAGAGAGACAGTCTGTGCCCTCTGCATAGGAAAATGACTGGCAGCTTTCTGGGCTGCGGGGGGAAGACTCACTACCTACCGTACCAGGAGCTCAGATGAATGAGACATTTTGGGAGGCAGCTCACTGAACTGCCTGGAGAGCACAGTCCACAGAAGAGCAGGACTGGGGATTCAAACAAATTACAAATTGATCCTTTCAAAAACCATAAAAAGAAATGCACTTCCATTCACACCCACTTTGGGGAGGTCTCCGGGCCACATTCCATAACAACTGCTGATGATGGGCTAATGTTGCCCCAAATGTTCAACTACAACACTAAAGCCCAGAGCAGTAATGCCAGTGAGAAAGGTCACACAACAAGCATTGTAAGGCGAATCTTAAAGAAAATCAAACCTGAAGCCAGTATCGGGATGAATGCTGGAAGATCAGAGAAGCAGAACAAGCCACAGCTTCCTCACCTCCCCAATTCCTCAGCTGATGCTATTTCCTCAAAGTGGAAGCCTCTGTGTCCTCATCCGAATGGATCTCAGTTGAATTGCTGATAAGAGCCTAAAAGCTTATCCAGCTCTAGTTCCTGGTCCTCACGCCTTATATACCTTTCTGCTCCCTGCCATCACTTCCTGGGATTAAAGGTGGCTTGTGTCACCATGCCTGACTGTTTCCAGTGTGGCTTTGAACTCACAGAGATCCGTCTTCAGAATGCTAGGAATAAAGGTGTGTGTGCCACCATTTTCTGGCCTCTATGTCCATCTACCGGCTATTCTGTTCTCCACCCCCCCCAGGTAAGTTTATTGGGGTGCACGCATGATATATTGGCCACACAGCATATTGCAAAGACAGACCTGAAGCCAGAGCCTGTTCTGCGTCAGGTCCCAATTTATAGAGGACTAGCAGTGAGGTGGGGGTACTGCAGGGTCATCAACTTGGACCCAAGCCTGCTCCTGTAGCATCTAACTAAAAAACTACAGTGAAGTTCCCATCAACAGGTAACTGTCCTGACTGCAAGACTTGGCTAATAAAATCTTAGGACATAGAGTCTTTAAAAGAAAGAGAAGGGCAGGTGGGCGGGCAGGCAGGAGGGAGGCAGACAGGCAGGCAGACAGGCAGGCAGGCAGGCAGGCAGACTGGATTAAATTTAAAATGCTGTCACATTTGACATTCACTCATTTTGATTGGCTACTCAGTATGCCCTAAAGTAGAAATAGCACTGTCCTCACATCTTCCACTATGGAAGCGACACTGGGGAAGCAAGGATGTCCCCAAGAATCTCCTGGGAAAGCACATGCACTGAAGCCCTCACAGGGCAAGCCCAGAAGGCACGTTCCACTTCTTCACACTCACAGACCCAACAGACTCCAATCCCAATGTACATTTCTGGGGTGCTCTAGATTCTCCAAAACTCTACAGTAGAGGCTGCAGACAGGGTTCGGTTAGTGTCAGATCTCCAGTACCTACAGAAAAAGTCAGGCATGGCAGCGCACACCCCGGTGCTGAGGAGGCGGAGATCCTGGGGGCTCACTGGCCAGCCAGCTGAGCTGAACCAATGAGCTCCATGTTTAGTAAGAGACCTTGTTTCAAAACACAAAGTGGCTAGACTGGAGAGATGGCTCAGCAGTTGGCACTGGCTGCTCTTACAGAGAAGCTGGGTTTGGTCCAGCACCCACACGGCAACTCACAATGATCTGTCACTCCAGTTATGGGGGTGGGTCCTTAAGTCTCTCGTATGTGTCACATGAACATACATGTACCCCCCCAAATAAACCCACAATAAATAAGTTTTTAATTGATTAAATGGCAATGATGCACCTAACCCTGACCACTGGCCTACACACACACACACACACACACACACACACACACACACACACACGCCCTCTTACAATCAAATCTATCTTTCCCACAAATTCTAACACAGGCTTTTCTAAAACAGTATCTTCGGTGAAGTGAATTTGATCACTCGTATCTACTGCCCCATATTTCAGAGTTGTACTCTGTTCCTTCTTATCCACTAAAGAGCAACAACTGAGATTACTTGCCAAATGCAGTCTAGGAATTACCTCCTGGCCAGACCATATAATTTTCTTTAACATAAATTGTTTGGTTGCATTGTTTTAAAGTATATATCAAAATTACATGCCAAGTTGTGACTCAGTCAGTTGGCTTGGAAGAACTAATCATGATCTTACTAGGCACAAAAAGAACTGAGGACTGCTCACCTCCCTCCAGATCTTCTGGGAGGAATATTGAACTGCAGGCTCCCTGGAAGCAGAGGTAGCCCATGCATTGCTATGTCCATGTGTACACCAAGTATCTCCCTGAGGAATGAGCAAGCCATGAACAATAGATGCGCGGCAATCATCCTGATTTAGAAACAGATCTGGCCAAGCCACAAAGTTGGTCATCAGAGTTCACAAGTATTGTGACATGCTGCTGAAAGCCAGACAGAGCCAGGCATTCATCTTAAGATGAGACTATATGGGGCAGCTTAAGATCTCCCAACTCAGGCAAACATCAAAATGTCACTGGGACAAGAGTGTTTCACACAGACCTGAAGTTCTGATTTTACAAGTACAGCAGGGCAGGAAAGACGGGCGTTCTTCCCGCCTCATGACTGCAGAGCCCAGAGCACGTGCTCATCCAACTGAGATGGGAGGCTGAATAAATCCAGTCCTGGGATTTTAAAGTTCAGGCATGTGCAAGGGCTGTGGCTCACTTTGGCTCCTTCTCATTAAGAGGTAAGGGAGTTCAGGTCCGCTTTTTGTTAATCTTGTGGTATGGGCTGTCTTATGCAACCACATTCAAGTGTTCACAAAAGAGAAGAGACCCGAGTTCATAGCTACTAACTAGGCAAGTTTACCAGGCACACGGGGTCACGGCTGTTGGCTCATGGTGACTTTCTATTTGTCTCCATTCTCTTAAGTATATGTGTCCTTTGAAAACCTTACAGGGAAGGGGGCAGGGACAGGCCCAGAGAGGATTCACAGAGAAAGGACTCCACCTTTCATACCAGTGGCAAATCAGGCAGCACCCCCCAACCCCCGCAGTAACACAGGAGAATGAGCTTTTCAAAATCAGAAGCTGACAAGCAACACTGATAGAATACCTTGGAAAACCGTGATGTGTCTATCCACAGTGCCAGTGATCCAGTGAGGTCCATTCCTGGGCACAAGAACAATCCCAGAAGGAGGGTGGTGACTAGGGGTGGGCAGAGAGTGGCACTGTATTAGAAGCCAGAGATGGACAGGTATTTCTTGGTCTATCAGCTCCATACACAGGGAAGGGTATTAGATTCCTAGTTAATCTCCGTGTCCCTTCAAACTCCAGCAGACTACAGGTCTGTAAATGACAACTTTGTGTAGTGTCTTTGGCACACACCTTCTGCGTGAGCCAACACCAACAGTTTGTACAAACACGCACTTGTTAGCACACTGGAAGGCAGTGTGGGACATGGGGTCCCTGCCAGAGGCTCCTTGAGTCATCTGATGGTCAAGAGATAAGCTGAAAAATGTGTTAACCATCCCTGGAGAGCTGGCATACAGCCACGGACTGCCTCTCATTAACACTAGGAGCACTAAGAACAGCATTGCTGACACGTTACCTCATTTAGAAGCAGCCCTGCCTCAGTTGTCAACACAGGCCATCTTGGTGAACTCTCAGCCATCTTTTGTGTCCAGGTTCCTCTTAAATGTATTATAGCGGTGAATTATCCGTCTCTCTGGGTTGCTGAGTTCGGCTTGGTTAAACTTCTACAGAGCCCTGAAAAGCACTGTCCTGGGCCTTGTTATCCAAGCTCCCCACTGTTCTGTCTTTGCCAAATATGGAGATATCATCAAAGTCTTCCTCTGTTTGGCAGAGCCCTTTCACTGTTTGTTAGGAAAATGCTAGCTAAAGCATTGTTCACTGTGTCACTCGGTGTTTGCAGAGACCCTCTCAGGAGGTTTGTTAAGTTACTTGGGGGAGGAGAGTGGGTATCTTACCAATGGGAAACTGAAAACATTGTAATACAAAGTTTCTCTTCTTGTTTAAATTAATGATTAAATGGGGGAGGGGCTATAGTAATAAAGTAGTACATCCCAGATACTTAGTAGCATTAATTTCTTTACTCTCTCAAAAAATGAGTATGTGGTTCTCAGCCGCACATTAGAAGGTTTCAGACTGGGACAGCCAAGTGCGTGGAAAGCTTAGCAACCCGGAACTCCCCTAGCCTGGAACTATACCCATCCACCTATTCTAGCAATGCATTCAGCAACTGGACCATTACCTGCACTGCGCTGCATCTACACACTGATTTCTGCTCCCAACAACGCAATGGTCTCCTTTCCTTTAGCAACGCCTTGGTAATTCTCCTTTTGTGTTTAATTTCCATTTAAAAACGTCCTAGTTTGTGCCTGGGCACTCAAGGCAGAGGGCTAGAACAGCTCAAACCAGTTCGAAATTGCAAGGCAAACTATGCCCCCTAAGTTAATTTTTAGGGGGTCAATACCTATTTTCCCACTTTATGCTTGGGTGTGTATATGATTAAAAGTACATGCATGTGGGAAAGAAAGTACACACTAGAAAGACTTACATACCTCAAGTCTGTCAATCAAAACAAAGAATCACTCACATTACTCCCCATAGCAACCCACTCCTCCTCCTCCTGGACCCCATGAAAGGAAGCATCAAACAAAACTGCTACTCTTTACATTTCTAGCTGAAGGGGTCCACCGCCTCCTTACAGTGCATTCTGTACCGTCTCTTTCAGTAACACATGCTGGGATGGTGAGAATGTCCAGTGGATCAAAGCATATGGGCAGAAGCCTGAGGGCCTGAGTCTGACACCCAGGAGGCAGGTTTTAAAAATGGTGGATGTGCTGGTAAGCATCTGTAGGTATCACATACTTACTGCAAAACCAAAGACCAGAAGCAGAAACCAGAGGATCTCCCAGAAGCTAACAGGCTAGCTAACCCAGAGTACAGTGTAACACAGACAACAAGAAACCTCACCTCAACAAAGTGGAAAGAGAGAACCAACTCCCCAAAGTTGTCCTCTGACTTTCACACATGCACGCAGTAGCATGTGCACCTACACACACACACACCACAGTAATTTTTAAACAAACAAAACTCCTTGCTAATATACTATGTATGTGCATTTTTAATTATTTGAATATGGTGGTACGAACCTAGAAACACAAGACCCAGACAGACCACAGGGAACAAGGTGTGATTATGAGCCCTGGCTGTGGACACAAACTCACACCTCTGTCTGCAACCATTTATCTTGAAGTGGGGTATTGCCTAAGCTGGAGAATGGAGGCCAGACTAATTTTCGAGTTTTACATCCTCAGGAAGTCCTCCTTCAGATGAAATGTTTAGGATAATTCCTGTCTCAAAAGGATGCAGTGAGCGCTCTTAAGACTCTTTTGAAACCTGTCAGGGCTTTACTGATCTAACCTCTGTTCCTCCACAACTTTTTACTCCTCCCCACCCCTGCCCTTATTATTGTGTGTCCCACGGTCCCCTAGGGCCCAGCAGCACCAGCAAGAACCAGTCCCTCTCCTTCTTCCCACAGCCCACCTCCTGCTTAATCCAACTTTGCCTTTCCCACAGGGGCAGCTCAACAGGAAGCCTGCCCAGGACTCCAGTCTCTGGTCTGTCACTGAAGAGCAGTGCATCTTACTTGTCTGTCCCTTCTGTAAAACTAACAGTCCCACCTGCCCCACTGCACTCCTGGCAGGCTCTGGTGCCTGGTGAAGGTTAAAACAATTGCACTGGTCACTCGAATCACTGAGATATGTTAGCTGGGATCACTTTTATGATTATCATTCTGTGCGGGAGACAAGAGCATGGAGCTGGGGAAACCACACGCCCAGGCAGGCTTCTTGCTCTATAAACACAGAACCACAAACCCCAGATGGGCTCTCTATACGGTCTGGCAACTCCACTTCATCTCCCTAGCAGGCTGGCTTTCCCGCTCTCCCGTACATCATTTCACGCCTCCAGCTCTTAACTGACCCTCAATCGCTCTCATCTGCTCCTGCTCTTCTGCTGCACGAGAACAGAGGTGAGCCAGCATGCTCTAGTCACCTGACCAGCATCTAGATCAAAAATGTACCTCAGCTGGAATCCTCCACCTTCCCTGCCTTTTCCAGTCGGTTGGAAGGGGAGTTCAAAGGGCAGTCCTCTTCCACCTGGGTTCCAGGTCTATAGCTTTCCAGGGACCTGCCCTGTGCAGTGACCAGTGACACTTCCCTCCCTCCCCCGACCCGTCACATTCCTTTCCTACTTTCCAGGGATGCTGCCCAGTGATCCTCACATCTCCACTTACTTGGGCCCTTGTATAATATCTCTGCCTTTTAGACTGGGCACAACCTGTAAACTTGTTTCCAACCAAGATAACACAGCGAAGACAATGAGTTTACTGCTGCCCATGGAAGAGAACCCCACCCTGGCCCCAAGATTCTCCTTGCCTGTCTGATAAACAAGAGCCTGCTGAGGAGCTGACATGACGAACAACTGGAGGACGGGAGGGCTGGAAAAAAGGAGCTCCGGGAGAGATGGAGCACTCAGGTGCAGTCAGCAAGAAGCCGGGGGAGGGCCCTTGCCTTTCAGGTTCAGGGAAATGAATTCTGCCCATTCATTCTGAAGCTAGTGTGAATTCTTTCTTGGCCAAACTCGGGATGAGAAATCAACCCTCTAACCCTTTGAGACTTAGAAACAAACAAAGTTCAGGCTGAAACTGGACTCCTAAAGCATGGAAGACTTGGCTATATCCGAGGGGGGGAAAGAGAGTATGGTAATCTGTTACAAAGTTACAAAGCAATAGAAAACTAACAGTGTGACCTCTTTCAGAAAAGTCATACACTCTCATCCCTAGTCCAGAGCTCACTTCATCTCACCCGTAAAAAACAAAGTGGACCTTTCTTACTCCTGAACAAATCTTGTCAAAGAGCTCTATACACATACCCTAACAACCTCACCTTGCCTTCAAGGCTCAGTCCACTTGACTTACAACACAAACTTCTGTCAAGAATAATGATGGCGTAGGGTGGGATGGTGGTGCTGGAGAGTTGGCTCAGTAGTTAAGAGCACTGGTTGCTCTTTCAGAAATCCTGAGTTCAATTCCCACACGATGGCTCACAACCATCTAACTCCAGTTCAGGGGGATGACATCCTCTTCTGGGCTCCCAGGCACTGCACACACAGTGCACACACATACACACAGGCAAAGCATCCATACACGTAAGAGAAAAATGAGCCTTAAAAAAAAAAAGGCACTGTTTCCTTTTGTCTAGCACAAATGAATGTCGCTTTGTATGTATTCAACATCCTATACGTTTTCATCTCTGTTCACTGTCCTTTGGTTTTTGGAGCTTCTCGTTGTTTCTGAACTTGATATTTTTTACACATCTGATGCTGCTTCGACTATCCCCAGCAGCTTCTCCTAGAACCCACTGAAGCACTGTTTCGTCCAGAGCCTGGCCCAAGGTGCTGCTCTAGGAGATACTATATGGCCTCTGGCATCAGTGCAGGATTTTCAAATCCCCCTTTCTAGCCCAGACCTCCCTCTCACATCCTAAACCCAGCAGGCTGCCTGCTGCCTCCACTTAAAGTCTCCTATCACCTCAACTGTTAATATGTTCTAACAAAGCACTGAGCCCTGCAGTCCCGTCTCCCCCCGCCCCCCCCTCTCAGCAGAAGGCTTATTTAACCACCCTCTGTGCCAGGAGTTCATTCGGAATTCCTCTTCCTTCACTTCCTTCATCCAGGCCACCAAACATGCTGGCAAGTTGCGCTTCGCAATGGACCCTGAATTGGTCCACTGTCTTACGCCACTCTTGCCAGCTGCTAATGCCAAGCAGCGCTCACATCTCCCAGGACTGGAGGGGCTACAGTACCTCACCACCTCACCGCTCTCCCAGCACCCACAATACCAGCTTTGAAAAATACCAACCACCTGGCAAGCTCTTCCTGATGAAAACCTTCCAAAGCCTTCACACTCTATCTTTAAAGGGCCTGCCTTTTCCTTTACTGGCCCAGGCCTGCCTCTGAGACCTATCTCCTTCCTACCAAGTTTCAGCCACAGCCATGAGCTGCTTCTCAGCTCAAGAGTTACAACCGCTACTCCCCGGTCTTGGATCTCGGGAAGATCCTGTGCAAAGTGTCTCTGCTAGAAGATCAAATGTCCCCTCCCCAGAAGGGTGCCCCCTAAAAGCTTTCTCTTTTCTTCCTAGAATCTAAAAGAGTGCCACCCCACCGTTACCCAAGGCTGCCAGCCAAGCCCAGCTTTATTTTCCCATCCACCACTCCCCTGCCTCTGTTTCCTGAGTCCTGATCCAAGCTGCACCTCAGCAAGATCAACTCCTGCAGTGGGTGCACTTGACTTACATCTGTAAGGAAGATGCAGTGGGCAGAAGAACCAGGCTGATTCAAACTGACTTGGCTGCCCTCCACACTCTGGTACTCTCACTGAGATACATCTCCAACAGTAAATTTCCCACCCAGCAGCTCCAAGACAATTTCTGTCACAGCCCCTAAATCAGACAACATGGTTCTTAGGCAGGAAGGAGGAAACAGAATTCTTGGAGGTATTTTCCGGCAGGTCATAATAGGACCAGCTGAAATGTTCCAGAGGGTTGGGACACTTGCCATGCAAGCATGACAACCCAAGTTTGAGCTCTGGAAAGCAGAAAGGTGGATGGGAAGGAAGGACTCCAGACAAAGCTGTCCTCTGACTTCCCTACGTGTGCCACGGCAGGCGCACACTCCACACACACAATAGTAATGTTAATATTTGTTAAAGGAAAGGTCATAAGCTTCTGTTCACTGGTAATCTGCCACACTCTCCCCATCCTAAGAAAGAAGGCAGCCTCACTTCTGTCACTTGCTAAGAGGGGGAACTGGTTGTTGATTCCGGCCCTTTGCTGAATGAAGTCCCAAGTCCCAGCTCTCTGCTTTAACTGGCTCTGGCATGGTCCTTGGCTCTGCTCGGGAAGGCTGGAGGGCAGACTCACTGAAAGCTGAGTAGCTACAGCACAAATCACAGTCCCGGGTGTCGTGATTACGCACGTGTTAGCAGCTGCTAGGATGCAGCGCATTATGTTCGAGCATTATAAAGTCATACCCTGCTGTGTTCTAGATTAGCACCTGGCACCAAGTAGGTGCTCAGTAAATATTTGTCAAACAAATGAACACAGGGATATACAGAAAAATGCAAATTTATTTGTTATGTTCCATTAAAAAAAAAATCTCTTCGGATGCAGTATCAGGCTAGTGCTAAAGTGATGAAAAAGGAGGGTGAATTATACCACAGCGTACTCAACATGTAACTTCTCAGAAGTTGTGAGCAATGTGCTATAAAAGTCGTGAGCAAAGCAATGTGTTAGAAATTTGAAAGAATTTGAATTTATTTGGAGATGTGAAAAATCTTTTCTGCTAATGCTAACGATCACACCCTAGATATTCTGAATTTAAAGAACAGACTTCTTTCCTACATGGGGCCTGCCTGGATCACAGAGCATAACTTATTATTAATTTTTCTATCTCAACTTGAATAATCACTGTTCAAACCCCCAGACACATTTTTCAGAGTGTGTCTGAACAAAACTGCTAAGGAGCCTGTCTTATTCAGTGTCACTGATGCTATGGAACTTAATTCAAACCCAGCTATATCCTGTTGCCACACAAAGCAAGCTTTTCAGCGGGCCGAGTAATGAGTGTGGGCACTCGGGATTCCAACAAGCAGCTGTCAAAAACAATCACCCAAATGAACATTTGCTCCAATCTTCTCACACCAGGAGCCAGTCAGTCGTACTTCAGGGTGGTCTAGGAAAGAAACACATTCCCACGTCTACTGCAAGGCTACCCTAACTGCTGTTTAACTTTTCTTTGTAAATATAATTTCAAGCTTCCAGCCACTTTTGAGAGCAGACACAGGGAGATTTAACAAACAACAATCTCTATCAAGTTCACTTGTTTATTATGTTTTTTCTTCTGAAAACTCTCAAGAATTCGGGACTATTCTGCTGTCTAGAGAAACAACTCTCCCTCGCTTGCCACTTGCTGCCCTCAAAACTTCTTAGCAACATACACGGTGCATGAACCTCAACGCAGTTTGCTTTGTCCAATAGCGTGCTCGGAAGCTCTGCCAGTCAGTTGTGTAATAATAAACCCTTTATCTCCTGAAGATACAAAAACGGAAAGATCGCTCGGTGCTTTAGCGCGGATGGGGACTTGGCGACAATTAGCCGAAAGTCACATCGTTTTAAACGTCACCCCACCACCACCTTTCCCCTTTCCTCATCTTCAGGGCGAGGGGTGAGGACACAAAATGCTTAGGATGTCCAGTTTAAGGAAAGCGAGGGAAAGCGCGGGGAGGGGGTGGGGGAGTGGGGGGACGCCAGCAAACAGCACGCGGAAACCGAGGTCTTGGTTACTGCTGCACAGGCTCATGGTTCCTTCCCAAGCGCCTGTGATGGAAAGCAATCAACAACTGTTCTCAGGTGGAGGGAGGTGTTGCAGGTTGCTTGCTAGTTTCCAGAAGCTTGAACAAGGGAACACGTCCTGCGTCCCCAAGGCGGTAGAAAATGTCAATGCCGCGTCGATCGAGCGCAAGGCGCCCCTACCTCGTCCCGTTCCCAAGTTCCCCACCCAGCCGGGGAGAAGCGTTCGTCTCCTACAGGCTCGCGGGACCAGGAGCCGAGCCGGCCTCTGAGCAGCGCCAGGCCGGCCGCCAGGGCGCCGCTGAGCCGCAGTTCCGCGCGCTGCCCACGGCCGCCTGACACACCCCTCCCGGGCCGCGCCGCTCCGCTCGGCCTCCCCGGCGCCCCGCCGCCCCGCGGAACCCGCTGCGCCCCCCGGTACGCACCTTCACGGCTCCCCGGGCCGGGCCCTTGGGTAGCGCACGGCCCGGTCCGAGGGGCACGAAGCGCTCCTCGGCGTCCTCGTCGTCCTCGTCGCCGTCCACCACCTCGACGACCACCTCTTCGTCCTCTTCCTCGTCGTCGTCCTCCTCCTCCGCGCCCCCTCGGGGCTTCTCCGCCCCCCGCCCGCGCGCCCTGCGCCTCCGGCCCGCGCCCTCCTCGTCCTCGTCCTCCTCGCCCAGCAGCAGCAGGACCGGCGACGAGGCGGCGGCGGCGCGCGGGGGACCGGTCCCGCGCGGCGGCGGGAGCGGCGGCCTCCAGCTTCCCGGTGCGGCGGCCGGGTTGGGGCCGGGGGGCGGGAGCCCCAGCGCGGCGGCCTCGGGGGCGGGAGCGGGCGCAGCGCCCCCGCGGCGGCTGCCCAGGCTGGGGCGCTTGGCCAGGCGCCTCGCCTGCATGCCTGCCTGCCTGCGCCGGGCTGCGGGCCCGGGGCGCCGGGCTCCTCGCGGCTGCTGCTGCGGCTGCTGCTGCTGCTACTGCTGGGCCCGGGGACGCGCGGCTGCGGGGCTGCGGGGTCGCCTCCGGGGCTGGCCGCGGCCGCTGGCTGCAAGACGCGCGGGCGCCGCCTTCGCTGGCCCGGCCCGCGGGGACGCCGGCGGCTACGGTGGGGCGGCGCGCCGGCCGCGGGCGGGGGTGGGTGTGAGCGAGCGCGCCGCTGCCTCCGCCTGCGCCGCCCGGGAAGCGCGGGCCGCGCTGCGCTCCATGCGGCCGGCGGCCGGGCCGGCGCGCGCCTTCTCCGGGCCCTGCGCCCGCGCGCTCAGGGCCTACCGAGGTGTCCTGGGCGCGAGCTGTTTGTGTGGTGTCTTCACCGCCGCTCCCCCTCCTCCTCTTCCCCAGTCCTCACAGCCTTCCTCGTCCCCCGTTCAGACAAAACCCGGACTGGATTTATTTCCCCGACCCATGCTCTCTGAAAAATCTGCCGGCTTCCTAGCAGTTGGCCGGGACACGGAGGCCACCGTTGCCCCTGGGGCCTGCGACTCCCTCTGGTGGGGAGCGTAGGCTCAGCCAGGAAGAAGGTGTTCGGTTAAGAGGTCAGATGAGAGTGGTTCTCTGACCGCCACCACACTGGAGCTTAAAGTGGAGTCCGGCAAGGTGTGCCGATCCGAGGTTTGGGGTCAGTTTCCAACCGGAGTCCTCGGTCATTGAAATTTCTGCAACATTTTCAGATGCCTCTGGCAGGCTCCTTTGAGCACCCGGGCTGTAGGCCTTGCCTCATAGTCTCTGCTCTGCGCTAGTCCGGCCCTTCGATGTTATTTGGTTTTTTTGTTTGTTGTTTGTTTATTTGTTTCCAGTTTCCACCTGAGGACCTTACCTGGTGATGTCAGCCAAGTTCCAAAAAAGCTTCGGCTCTCTTGATTTGGTCTACTGGCATTGTCCAAGTCTTGAAGGAGCAACAAACCAAGGGGTCACTATCATTATTCCAAAATTTTTATATGACGGAAGACCTCACACAAGGCCAGCTTGCCACGTAATGAATGACTGCCACTTTCTGAGGACTTTCCGGTGTTGTTTGGCCTTAGGCTATAGTGAACCAGGTATTTTGCGTCCAAATCATGCCCCTAAATTCTACTATTTTGGCTAGGGCTGGGAGGAGCTTCTTTATTCATCAGCTGTTGGGTAAAAGGTGTCTGAATGATCCACCCATTATTGTTGGGGATTGAACATCACGTGGCTTGCTAGACTCGTGATGGGGGCTCATTAAATGCTTACGAGGGTTTCTTCCAACCGCTGAATAGGGATAAGGACAAGGATTCGAAAATGAACTCTGCCCTGCCGGAAACTGATTACCTTCCAGAAAATGCCTATTTGAAGTAATCACACCCAAATGTCGTGTGGTTTAAACTCTTCTTTCTCACGTCCTTTGAGGCACAGGCCCACAAGTCCTGTCCATTGTTCTTTCTGAAATGCCTTTCCAACCAACACTTCCTTTTTCCTTCCCAAAGCTTTGATAATGTCACCACAGTGAAAGTGGGAGTTCCTACAGTATTAAAAAGGAGGTGTACAACCATACACTTTCTCCCAGCCCCACTTCATACACCACCACCCCAGGGTTTCTCTCCCTCAAGCCACATTCAGATCTTACAGTTTCTAGTGAACTTTTCATTTGTAAATATCCTGTTCAGGAAATCTAGAAAGAGCAAACAGTTGGGGCTTTGTAATTTATGGGTGTGTCTTGAATCAAGTCTTAGAGTAGCTAGTCCCTCCCAGAAAGGAGTAAATTGTTTCAGCTGGTGCTGCAAAGAATAGCCAAGGGCAGCTAAGGTGCTCTCTTCCAGATTCAAGAGGGTAGCTTGGCTGGTTTGAGAGAGGATTTGTAGAGAGGCGGCCAAGTGTATAGGTCTCTGGACACGTGGCTTAAGGACAGTGGGAGCAGTGCAGAAGAGAATATGTTGTAGAATGTTACAGCTATTGTAACAGCTGTCAAGGTCATCAGAACAGCTGTGGCACTTGCATGAAATCAGGCTTGTTGACTGTCCTTAAGAGGAGGGGCTAGAAAGGATCATTGGTCTCTCACCTGAGATCCAGGCTATTCCCTCTGCATCTCCTGCCATTTGTATGGACGTTTGCAATAGTTGCACTTGGTTCTGTCTCAGTAGAGATGCTCAGCTACAGAGTGTGGAAGGTTAGCTGAAGGAGGGGACTGCATCTAGGCAGCTTTGGGTAAATCATTGTTCGTGATGGGGTGAGACTTTCTGATGGTCAACTGCTTTCGGGCTACCCACGCTCCTGTAAGTAACCTCTTACACATGCTTAGTAAGTAAGCTCAATGAAGTCATTGGTCCCCAAGGTGGGCTTTGGTGGGATTGTTCATCATTGGACCTCTATGTCATGTGACAAAACTTTTCCTGGGGAGATGAAACACATCAGTCATCTACTCACCCAGATAGAGACCCCAGGACAGACCAAAGTATGGATACCATCAAAATTCCAATTTGGTGACCCATGAGTTTAATTGGGATTACTTGCAGGAATGTGGGTGAGGGGTTACTTAGAGGAGCAGGAACGACTCACAGACAGCTGCATCGTGACCTGCCATACCTGAGAAGCTATAGACGGTAGAGAGCTTCTAAGGGAGGGCGAGCCAATTTTCTCCAATGGTGTGGCTCCTGGGAGGTCGACTACACTGCAATGGATAGCCCCACACCCAGGAATATATGGACAGCAAAAATTGGGGTTGATGGATTATTAAATTTAAGATTAAAGGCCACAGAGTTGGGGGGATTAGGGAGTAGGTACATCTGAGAGGAGTTCAGGAGGAGGTTGAGGGTGGATATGATCAAAATACCTTGCTTGCATTTACTTCTCAAAGAACTCTAAAGTATTTTGTAGGCTAGTGAATTAATAGATGCAATCAATTTAAAAGTGTATGCAATCAGTTTAGAAGAGTGCTGTCATTAGTTACCACTTCAATCTTATATCCTCCTCTACCCCTAACTCCAGACATCACCATGGAGTTCATTGTCAGATTAGGGCATTTTCTTGCTGAATTTTTCAATTGTAACTAATCCATTTAGGAATTCAGAAGTCTTCATAAAGGTTCATTATACAAAACCGGATCTCAGAAAATAACAGGATAACATGATACAGGTCAAAGGACAACTTTCAGAAGTCAGTTCTCATTTTCTGCCTGTTGAAGCAGGGTCTCTCTTTTCTGCCACTCTGTATTCCTAGCTAGCCACAAAGAGCAGAGGTGACACTTCTGTCTCTGTCCCCATCACACCTACCTAATGAGTACTGGGATTACAGGGGCACTACCGCATCCTGCATTTTTGTGCGTTCTGTGGGGTCCTGGGATGGAACTAGGAGGCTCAGGCGTACTCAGCCAACACCTTTACCTAATATCTTTCTTTCTCGACGGTACCTAGCTTTCCCCTCAGGGTTATAGGGATCAAACTCAGATCCTGCTGCTTGCAAAACAAGCACTTGCCTCCCAGCCCGAGGCCAGGCTGTCAGCATTGGTATGCACAGTGAGCTACAGAGCCCTTGCTGCAGAGAGAAGTAGACCCTAGTCAAAAGGTGAATATGACTTCAGAGATACAGTAAGCTCTAGAGAAGAGGTTAAAGTGGGAATAGAGTGGTGGAGGGTTAACAAAAAGATGTGGTCCCCCGCATGGTGGAGCATGCCTGGAATCCCAGTGAGCAAAGGCTAACATACACAAGTTCAAGGCCAGCCTGGGGGACTATAAGGAGAGATCCTGTCTACACCTATTCAGACATGAGCAAAACAAAACAAGTGTGTATGTGCTTACATTAAACAAACTTTAGAAAGGCATGGGAGACAGTGTGAAACTACAGTCAGAACATGCAGTGGAGCAGGTGCCCTTCCTGTAGGAAGGGCTCCCTTCTGCTGTGCATTCTGTTCCGTTCCTGTGCAGTTGGGGAGTGGTCATCCATAGGGACAAGGTGGCGTTAGAGACAGTTGCCACTCCCTCCCTCCACGGTGATCACTGACAGCTTGCCATCTGTGGTCTGGTTTCTTGTGACCCACAGTGATTCTAAACCTTTGACATTTGGGTCCCAAAGATACATTTTAAAAATGATCGAAGAAAACAAGACTCAGTTTGACATTTTGCTCAATAATTTTTAGATTCAGAAAAATAGGAACCATGGTCCCCAAACTGTAACGGTGACCCATGCAGAAACAAAATGGACTCACCCACCACTGACAGCTTTGATGTCCTTATCAACCATGAGTAGTTAGATCTGTTGACCGTGGTAGCTCCTTCTAAAAACTACTTTTAATCGAAAGGTAACTTGTAGATGAATTCCAGAGATAGCATGACAATGAAATTCATGATAAGATGCATGTATGTTTTCATGAACTCTGAGAAATGACCATTTCAAACCTGATAGCCAGTCAGAGGAAAAGGCTGGTAAGCTTGAAAACAAACAAACAAAAGACTCTGAACCTTATCACCGATGATGCCATTAAAATGTTTTCAAATAAGGACCTAGAGAGATGTCTCTGCAGTTGAGAGCATTGGCTGTTCTTCAGAGGACCTGGGTTTGATTCTCAGCACCCACATGGTAGCTCACAGCTGGCTGTAATTCCAGTTCCAGGGAATCCAATTCCCATTTCCGGTCTCCACAGACACAAGACACCCATGTGGTCCACAGACATGTGTAGGCAAAACACCCACACACAAAAAGTAAAAGTGGTATTCAGTTATGTACATCTAGAGTCCCAACTCTTCAGGAGGCTGAGGCAGGAGGATTGCTTCTAACCAGGGATTCAAGGAAGGCTAAGTAACAGTGGCTTGCTGGTGTACTCCCCTACCACCACTGTAATTGGGTCTCATGTAATCCAGGTTCTCAAACTCAATAAGTAGCAGAAGATGACTTTGAACTCCTGATCTTCCTCTCTGGAGTGCTGGAATTATAAGCAAGTACCAGAATATCCACCTTTCTAAGACCTCATCACTTAAAAAAAAAAAAAAAAAAAAAAAAAAAAAGTAACAGGAATAGCTTGATCAGTAAGGCACTTGGCTTACAAGTATGAGGGCCTTGCTTTCATCCCCAGAGCCCAGCCAAGCTTTGTGTTTATAATCCTAGTGCTGGGGAGGCAGAGACAGGAAGATCCCTGGCAGACCCTGGCCAGCTTGTCCAGCATAATTGGTGAACTCTAGGCCAATGAGATCCTATCTCAAAGGAGATATACACTGTTCCTGAAGATGATGCCTGAGGTTGGTCTCTACCTTCTATGCACACTTGTACACACATTAAAAAAAAAAAAAAAGTTTAGATGAAAGATAGAAAATATTTTCAACACTAAGTCTAGCATTAATAGGTCATTTAAACAGATAAAAAAATATTGGCCTACCATTCTGGTAGATAGTTTAAGGTTTTGATAATATTTGTGTTACTGTGGACATGGGGGAAGCAGATACTTGTATAGGTCCACTGCTGAGCATATTTATCATAAAGCATATTTATTCTGTTTCAGAATCCTATTTCAAATGCACTTGTCATTAGAAGTCAGACATTCCACTTCTAGCTGTACGTCCTAGAGAGGTTGTATGAGCCCAAAGAACAGTGTTGCAGCATTGGCTGTCACAGCAAAATATTAAGAATGTTTGGGGCTGGAGAGATGGCTCAGAGGTTAAGAGCACTGCTTGCTCTTCCAGAGGTCCTGAGTTCAATTCCCAGCAACCACATGGTGGCTCACAACCATCTGTAATGAGATCTGGTGCCCTCTTCTGGTGTGCAGGGATACATGCAGACAGAACACTGTATACATAATAAATAAATCTTATAAAAAAAAAAAAAAAAGAATGTTTATCAAAGAGGGGGTGATTTGTAAGTCTTTGGCAGTGTATAAACTACTATGCAGTCACAAAAAATAAAGTGATAAGAATTGAATCCTTGGTCATTGGGCATACTCCGCCAAAGCATTTGGCAATAAGCCAATCAAGCCAAATTAATAATTAATAAACAGAGCAAAGCAACTCCCGGGTGACTCTTGGGAAGGCAAGAGAGAGAGCAGGTCTGGCGACCAGGTCTTAAATGGCCTGTAGACGTGGTCTGAGCAGCCCTGGGGGAGGAGTTGAGTTGATGAGCAGCCCTGGGGGAGGAGTTGTTGAGCAGCCCTGGGGGAGGAGTTGATGAGCAGCCCTGGGGGAGGAGTTGATGAGCAGCCCTGGGGGAGGAGTTGAGTTGATGAGCAGCCCTGGGGGAGGAGTTGATGAGCAGCCCTGGGGGAGGAGTTGATGAGCAGCCCTGGTGGAGGAGTTGATGAGCAGCCCTGGGGGAGAAGTTGATGAGCAGCCCTGGGGGAGGAGTTGATGAGCAGCGCTGGGGGAGGAGTTGACCCTTGGCAGGCTTTCTGAGGGGCAGGGTCTAGGGAGAGAGAGATGGGCCAAGGTATGGCTTCCACCTAAAAAGAAGGTGTGGTCCCTGTGCTGAAAGGAATGGAGCCATGTTTAAGTGACAGGGACAAGTTGAGAGTACCCTTCACAGTGCAGCTTCATTGGAGTCAACCCGACACTCTGGTGTGTGTCAACAGAGTGGGTTTTTAGCAGAAGAAACTGAAGGTAGGCTACACACCTTCGGGGTGGAGAACTGGCTTCAGGAATGAGGTGACGGAGTCTCCTGCTCTCCCTGTTATTATTATTGACTTCCTAAAACATAATATATTTAAATATTGCAGTCACTTTAAAAATAAAGAGTAGAGGCTGGAGAGATGGCTCAGAAGTTAAGAGCACAGGCTGCTCTTCCAGAGGACCTGGGTTCTGTTTCCACAACCACGTGGTAGCTCACGAGCTGTAACTCCAGCCCTCCATCAGCAAGCACTACATATATGCAGGCAACATACCCATACACATTAAATAAATTTTAAAAGAACAGAAGTCCTCACAGAGTTTTTACTACAGGACACTGTGTTGGCCTGCGTGTGATCCCACCCTGTCAGACTTCATACAGAAAGCACCACACTTCTTAGGGATGGCTCCTCCCCTCATGGTCAACACCAGGAGGAATGAGTGGTGGAAAATGTGCACATCTGCTCCATGTATTCTCCTACATGGCTTCTGACAGAACCTGGACTCGGAGCCTGATACTGGGACCGGGGGTGGGTTCAGAGGGTGGCTGCTATCCTACACACTCCCCTCTCTTTGAAGGTACCTTTCTCTCCAGTCTACTGTAGTCAGGTGTTCCCATTGTTTTAGTTAGGGATTTATTGCTGTGAAAAGACACCATGACCATGGCAACTCTCATAAAGGAAAACATTAACTGGCTGGCTTACAGTTCAGAGGTTTGGTCCATTATCACCATGGCAAGGAGCATAGAGGCATGCAGGCAGACATGGTGCTAGAGAAGGAGCTGAGAGTTCCACATCCAGATTGACAGGCAGCAGGAAGAGAATGTCACACTAGGCCTGGCTTGAGCATCTGAGACCTCAAAGCCCTCCCTCGGTGGTCACTTCCTTCAACAAGGCCACACCCCCTAATAGTGACACTCCCTATGGGCCTATGGGGGCCATTTTCTTTCAAACCACCACATCCATCAAATCTTATTTTGTTTCAGTTGCTTTCTTGGATCACTGAAGAATTTCCCTTTGCATTCAGCTTTTATTTTCTTTGCAAATTTCATCTGCAAATTCTTGTTTTATCATTTGCCTGTATGTCCGGAAGAGTGAAGGGTTTTCTTCTCCATACACATGAACTTAACACTAAAAGCCCAATGGTCACATTTTTACCACATGCTTCCTTACCTTTGCCGCCTGTCTTTCAAAGTTTTCATGGTTTGCCCACAATCTTCAGGTTTTCCTACAGGCCTTCCTTCCCCTTCCTCTACTAACTGTCTCTACAAATTCTTACCATGATCTCCCCTGGTGTTTGTAGCACTGACTTGCACAGGTTTACCTTTGTTCTTTCTTTGGAATACCAAGATGCATTATGTTTTATTTTTCTTGCAGTCAGGTTTGTGTTTCAATCACGCTGGTCTAATGTAACCTCCTTCTACAGAGGCGTGCTATTCCGGTGATGGGTGACTCGGGTCAGCTTGGTAGATTTAGAATCACCATGGAAACACCATAGGTGTGTCTATGAGAACTTTTCAAGATGGGAAGACCCTCCCTGAATGTGGGCAGCACTCCATGGGCTGGAATCTGGACTGCATGAAAAGACTGTGAGCTGAGTAGCAGCCTTTGTCCTTCTCTGCCACTGACTGTGGTGACTTCCCCACCAGGATGGACTCTACCCTTGAAATGTAAGCCAATCTGGGCTGACAATACTCCCACCAAGAGCCAAAGGACACCCAACAGAAATGTCAACAACAGCAGGTATGAGAAGCCCTCTTTGAGTTGTTGGTCAAGGTCGTACAAAGAGACTCCCACAACGGATGTGCTATTGCTCCTGTCTTCAGTTGCCCCACCCCCACCCCCCATGGTGGAAGGTAAGTCACTGCCTCTGAAGGCACCAAGCTCTTCAGACACGGGGCCCAGAGGCCCCTGAGCTGACTGACCTGAAAGCCACCTTCCTGAGGACTAGCTGTCTTGGTACAAGAAGGTGCTATGCACGCTTCCAAAGGAGGAAGGCAACCAGCAGAGGAAGAAACAGTCCGTCCCAGGGAAGAGCACACCAACTGGTTATCCGCTACCAAATGATCAGCACTGCACACAGACATCCAAGTAACATCATACCGACTGGCCGGGTTGTAGTTAGGATGCAATGTAACACCTAATGACACAGCAATGAATAAAAAAAGAGGCCACAGATTTGAAAGAGAGCAAGGAGGGGTACATGGGAGAGTTTTGAGGGGGAAAGGGAAGGGAGAAAGGATGTAATTGTATTTTCAAAAATAAAATGAAAAATACACTATAAATTCAGACAAAGAGAGAAGAAAATGTGAGCCAAAACAAAGCCTTCCTCCTCAAATCGCGTTCATCAGGCATTTTGTCACAGTGATGAGAAAAGTAGCTGATACATCCTAGAAAGAAGTTACTTGAGGGAGGCAGCCTCTTTCCACATGGTCCTGGCTGGTCTTGTACCCCCCAGCCTTCAGCCTCAGCCTCCTGGTGGCTGTGATCACACGGCCCCAGTGCATCTGGTACCCAGGAAGTATTCTTAAATTATACTTTTCAATTTGATTCTCATTTACAGAGCTATTGGTTACATGACTGCTTGTCTATATTTTAGCAAATAACCCTTCATCATAATGTAAGTATTTCTACAGTCGTATAACAATAAGCATAGGGCTGGAGAGATGGCTCAGTGGTTAAGAGCACTGACTGCTCTTCCAGAGGACCCAGACTTGATTTCTAGCACCCATGTGAGCTGTCTGTAAATCCTTTCCAAAAGGATCTAGTGTCCTCATTTAGTACATACAAGGTACACAGATATACGTACAGACAAAACACCCATACTCATAAAACAAAAATAAATCTCAAAAAGAATCCAATAATCATCATCATCATAGCTCCGGTAAGCAATGCTTCCCAACATAGCTCCCTTGATATATTTTAAAACATTAGTAGACATGGCTCACCTGCTAGCTCATTTTGCAGTGATGGAATTAGCCGCTCTCGGGGCTATCCACTATTACAGGGGCCGGCCATCAGCCACATGGCGTTATAGAGCACTTGAAATGTGCCCAGGATGAATAATCAACTGAATTTACATTTTACTTGATTTTCATTAAGCCAGAGAGCTCCATGGAGCTAGGGGCCTCTATGTGGGCACAAACTTTCCAAGGGTCTCTTGCTACTTTCTAGATCCATTTGTAGATGAATCTGACTGGGCTAATTGAGGAGGGAGAAACCACCCCTGAGATATTTTGTGCAACTCTAAATCTGAACAACCATGGCTGTTTTTACTCCTCTATCTAACTTTAAAAAGCCATTGTTTAGCCGGGCAGTGGTGGTGCACGCCTGTAATCCCAACACTAGGGAGACAGAGGCAGGTGGATCTCTGTGAGTTCGAGGCCAAGCCTGGGCTACAGAGCGAGATGCAGGAAAGGCGCAAAGCTACACAGAGAAACCCTGTCTCAAAAAACAAAACCAACCAAACAAACAAACAAAAAGCCATTGTTTGTTTTGTTTTGTTTTTTATGTTTGGCCTACATTTAACAATTCTTAGGGATTACCTTCACCAGACCCCACCCACCCCATGAGGCTATTTTCAGGCTTGAGAATGGCTATGAGGTCAGGAGCTTCTAATCTATCCTTTTTGCCCTGCATGGTACTTTTGTCTACACCATTTTAGTTCCCATTTGGTATTTTACTCTCAAGCTATGCTGTGGTTGGGGTCAGGGTGATGTCCTAAATTAATCCCAGGAACCTATTATGAGAGCCTTATAGCTAAGAAATGGAATGAGATATCAGCACAGGCAGCTATAAATGCCCCCAGGGACTTCTTTTTGTTTGTAAATTTCTTTTTGTTGTTACACCTGTAGATATAAAGAAGGAAAAAAGCCCAAGTGAGAGGGAATTTAGTAAAGAGTGTACAGATTCCTCCTTGCTCTGCCTACTTACTACAGTATAGAATGTTCCTTAAGTCAGCTTGGATGTTTGCCTGGCTCTCAACATGGCAGTGAGGAAGAGTTCAGGGGTGGACAGAGCTGCCTCAGTGATCTCCATGTTTCACTGTAGGTGCAAAGGTTACTTACAAATGATTCTTCTCTGCCTGTAAAATCCACAGTGCAGATGCTTGTCCCGCAGCTTCTGCATAGGAGCCCCGCCATTCCCACAGCGGCAGTGGCTCCAGCCTTTCCCTAGTCACGGCTGTTATTACCTCTTCCTCTGCTGCTTGTCACAGGGCAGGCACGGGGAAAGCAGTTCCTTAGCTCCTCCTTGGTGTTGCTTCAAGGATGCAGATAGCAGGGATTGTTTCTTGCTCTCTGTGCTTCAGAGTCCTCCCACAGCCTTATCTCCTCCCAGACTTCAGCTCCTTCACACAGGTCATAAGAGCCATGGGCAGGGGCACCCCCGCCTCCCAGGAGAGAAGCAGCTTCCTGTCCTGGGACACTTCTGAGCTGATCTCTTCTCTGCTCTTCCATTACCTATGGAGATTAAATTCCTAGTCTTTTAAAGCATGTTTTTGCTCTCCTGCGTGGATAGTGCCTGACACAGGAATCATAAATGTTCAGTGAGGATTGGTGTAGTTAAGACTCTCTAGGGCTGAGATGGTTCAGCAGGCAAAGGTACCTGCCACCAAGCCTGACACCCTGAGTTTAATCCCTGGGACCCACATGGTGAAAGGAGGGCACTGATTCCCACAAGCTGTCTTCTGACCTCCATCCATATGCCATGGTATGTGGGCATATGTACACCCGTGCACACACAAAATAAATACAATGTAAAAAAAGTTAAAAGCAAACTATAATTGAGAGTTGAAAATTGCCTGTGGATTTGGTGAGAAAATGGTGATGGTACTGAGAACGGGAGAGCCAGGTGACAGTGGGTCACTAAAATGACAGAATTGAAGCAGGGAACACACATTTCAGGCTCTTGTTTTTATTCTCCACAAGTGAGGTGATTAGAGGAAAGAATAAAGGAGCAGGCCAAAGAGAAAGGAGTTTTGAAGATGGGAAGACTTGGGTATCATTAAAAGATAGAAGAAATGGGAATTAATAATAAGTGGAGGGAGGGGCCTCAGAGAGGAGTCGGTGATTGGAGCCTGAACAGAAGGAGTTATTTGTCTCCTACAGAGAAAGTGCCTCCAGCATGCATGCTGATGCTGATCTGTGCAGAGGGCCAGGCAGTGAGGGGAGATATTCTAATAGACACCTGTGCCCCTCCTCTCAAGGGATTAACATTTCCCCAGGACGCTCATGCTGGGAGAAGAAAAGGGCTGAGAGCCAGGTGTCAGCCCAAGGGGAAGATTCTCTCCAAGAGATTCCATGCAATTACAGCTGTGGGTCAGAATCTGGAGGGCACCCACTGAGATTCCCAGGCTATTGTGTCCTAGAACAAAGAGTTGGTCCAGGGACGTATGGACAGTAATAGGAATGGAGGCAGTTGGTTGAAGAAGAGACAAGCACTACAAAGAACGAGAGTAGGCTAGAGAGCCCACACAAGAGCAGACACTCAGCCCTCAGGCAGAGCATCAGGACCCTTCACGGGTCATTTACATAGCACCCACCTTCTGACGCTTCCTCACACCTCTATTCCCTTGCCGTAGCACAGTCTGAGAACTCCTCAGATCACTCTGTAGGACAGACTGGAGCCCAGGCAGCCATGGGTTAATAATGTGTGGGACCGCACATTCGCTAGGACTGCTAAATTATGCATACCTCTTACTCTTTATTTAGAGCCAAACCTCACATTAGGACTGAAAGATTGACTACATATAAATGTAAAACTATTAAGTTTGAAAGTACTGCACAAAATATAGGCTTGAATATGTACTTCAGTAAAGCGTTGAGTATCCACTGTATGTCCTAAGGTCTTTAGAGGACTCTGGTGTGCATTGCACACTTTCCCTGCAGACTCAGTTCTGAACACACTACATACACACATTGCACTGCCCATGTGGTCTCGACACACAATGCCAACTGATGCTGCCTCAAGCATGCTCAGACTCTCCCAGTCTAACAGAAGACACAGGTAGATAGACACACTACACAAGACTCCAACAGACATGACCGTGATGTACAAGGGAGTTTGGGGTTCAGGGAGAAAAAAAGGACATAGCAAATATTATGGTTTAGATATAAAATATTTCCCCAAAAGGCTCATGTTGCTGGCTCAGTCCCTATTTTAGATACTTTGATCTTGTTGCCATCACCAAAACACCTGACAAAAATTGACTTAAGGAAAGAAGGGTTTTATCACAGTTTGATGGTGCAGTGCATCATGACAGGGAAGGCAGGACTTCTGGAACATGAGGCAGCCCATCATATTGTGTCCATGGTTAGGGGAAAGAGAAAGAGAGACAGAGACAGACACAGAGACAGATAGACAGACATACATATATATAGAGAGAGACAGAGACAGGGACAGAGATAGAGACAAATGGACAAGAATGCTGGTACTCAGTTCTCTCTCCTTTTTATTAAATCCAGACCCCAACTCATGAAATGGTGTCCCCCACATTTAGAGCAGGTCTTCTGACATCCATTAACTCAGCCTATGAACTACCTCAGAGACATGTCTAGAGGTTTGTCTCTTAAGTGATTCCAGATCCAGTCAAGTTCATAATCCATATTACCGTAACAGTCCCCAATATGCTATTCATGAGCAAGACTTTGGAGAGTCGATTAGGTCAGGAGGGTACTGCATAATCATTGGATTTATCCAGGGATGGATGCATAAATTGAATCGATTATTGGGAAGCAGTAGACATGGTAGGAGGTGGAGCCTGACTGGAGGAAGTAGGTTGGATAGCTTGACTTTAAAGGGTACGTATTCTTCCCAGTACGATTTCTCCTCTCTCTTTTTCTTTTCTCTTTCCCTCACCTCCTCCCTCTCTCTCTAGTGCCATCTCCTTCATGCCACCCTGAGGTAAGCAAGTCTGCCCCATCATACCCCTCCCCCATGACCCATGTGGTACAGCCAAGCCCACCACAGACTGAAAGCTCCCAAACTGATGGCTAAGGTTTGTTTTTCTTCCTTTGTACATGTATGTGCATAGATGTGTGTGTAGTTTGTGTACATGTCTTTGGGGTGCACATGCACATGTGTACACATGCATGTGGATGACAGAGGTGGGTGTCATTGGCCATCTTCTTGATCACTCTCCACCTTTGTTTTTAGAACAAGGTCTTTCACTGAAGCCGGTGCTCAAAGATTGGCTATGTTGGGGCCCTTGAGCTCCTGGGATCCACCTGATTCCTCTGGCACTGGGGTCACAGATGAATGCTACCATCCCCGCTTCTATGTGGGTGCTGCAGACCCCCACACAAGTCCTTGTGCTGGGTGCACTGAGCCCACAGAAGCATCTCCTCAGTCCCTTCCCTTTTTTTCAGGTATTTGTCACAGCAATGGAGAGCCAACAGCCAAAGTGGAGTCAAGGAATGCTTGTCTGATGAGGTCCTGCTGGAGCTGAGCGGTGGCACTCTAGCAGAAAAAGAGCAGAAGTGTATCGGGGGTGGGGAGGGGGCGTAGCCTTTGAAGCAAAGGTGTGGGATGCCAGGGAGAGTTTGATAACTCCACCCTGGTGGTGTGAACCAGGAAATAGCTAGTTAAAATACCAGTTCTTTCTGGTGTTTCCAATCTGAAGATCGGTCTTTACCTTTCAGTGTGATGGTTTGAATGAGGATGCCCCATAGGCTCATATATTTGAATGTTTGGTTCCCAGTTGGTGGACTGTCTAGGGAGGACTAGGTGGTGTGGCCTTGTTGGACAAGGTGTGTAACTAGGAGCAGGCTTTGGGGTTTCAAAAGCCCAAGCCAAGCCCGGTCTCCCTACCTCCTGCCCATCAATCAGGTTGTAAGCTCTCAGCTACTGCTCCAGCATGTCCAGCCATGCCTTTCTGCTGCCATTCTTCCTGCCACGATGATCATGGACTAACCCTTTGAAACTAACTAAGCACTTCCCCAATTAAGTGCTTTCTTTTTTAAGTTGCCTTGGTCACGGTGTCTCTTCATAGTACTACAACATGACTAAGACACTCAGTGTTGGTGTGGTAAGCATTGTGTTATGTGGGACTGAAGCTCGACTGCTGTCCTAGAAGATCATAGAGCAGTGGCAGCGACTATGGCATCACTGTGCATCACGGGAATCTTCTGTCCTGAGAGAGGACAGCAAGCAAAGATCAGTGCTCCTCAAGACCTTATCCCATAGTCACCCGCTCCTCTCAAGCTAGAAACCAAGGATGGACGCTACTGAACATGAGACTTCTGTACACGACCTTTCAAAACTAATGCAGTACTAAGGAGACCACTCAGTGATTAAGAAAATATCCTGTGCCGGGTGTGGTGGTGCACACCTTTAATCCCAGCACTCGGGAGGCAGAATCAGGTGAGTTCAAGGCCAGCCTGGTCTACAAAGTGAGTTCCAGGACAGCCAGGGCTATTACACAGAGAAACCCTGTCTTGAAAAAAGAAAAAGAAAAAAAGAAAGAAAGAAAAAAGAAAATATTCTGATTTTCCAGAGGATCTGGGTTCAAATACCCACATCAAGCAATCCATTAACATCTAGCTGCAGGGGATCTGATGCCTTCTTCTGGCTTCCACGGGCACCATTTCTCATGTGTACATATCCACTCACTGACACACAAACACATAATTTAGAAAATAAAATCCATCACAAAAACAAAACAGCAAGGAATTAAGGTGCAGAATTCACAGGAATAAATGGATTTCTTGTGACTAAGATAAAGTAACCAGAGGCAACACATACATAACACTCACAATGAGTGCTGCATGCCAGGGTGATGTGCTGACTCACAGAGGACCAGAGAAGGGATCCTAAGGATTGAAGAGACCTGATAGAAGAGGGCCACATGCAAAGATGCATGCAACAGACTCAGAAAAACCGACAAAGGGAAAGAGCGGCAAACTTACAATCATGTAATAAACGACTGCTTATAAGTACCTCTACAGTTTCTTTAATGAATAGTTCATTATGTAGTTACATATTCTCTTAGGTGATAAAGTTCAGTTCAGCTGGCTGGTGGACTCATGAATGCTATTCCCCACACCTGCAGAGTTAACCGGCACCTCTAACTTCGTATGATCAACATAAACATTGCTTGGTTTCTTCTTCAAATTTGTTCCCGGTTTTAGTGACTTATTTTTAATGCATGTCAGCACAACTCAGTGGTCAAGGGTAGCAACCTAAAGATTACTTCTACCTTCTCCATGTCTCCTGAATCCCAGATTTACTTTCAAAATACTTTTGTTTATTTTTGAGATAGTATTTCTGGTGTCAAAGGCTGGCCTGGAACTCACTGCATAGCAAAACAACCTTCAACTCCTGGTCCCCCGCTTCCACTTCTGCAGTGCTAGGATTACTGATGTATACTACCATGCCCGGTTTAAATGGTGCTGGGGTGGAACCCAGGGCTTCATGCTTTCTAGGCAAGCACTCTGCCAACACAATCACATCCCCAGCTTGTTCAAAACTCATCTCAATCTACTGAAACACCCACTTCCTCTATGCTCTCTGACCCCTGGATGCCATGCAACCCTCCTAAATGGTCTCCTTGCTCTAAATTTGCCTTCCCCAGGCAGACTTCTACATAGTAGTCACACTGGGTGACATGCATGGAAGAGAGCAGGCCTTCTAATCCAGGAGCCTCCAGGGGTTTCCCATCACACTTGTGGGAAGCAGGAACTCCCTTCCAGGCCTGGAAGCCTCTGGAATTGCTCCACATCCCACTTCCACTGCTATCTTCTCCCCACTGTATGGGACTATCACAGTTTCCCAGGATCACACCAACCTGCGTCTATGTCAAATTGGTCTGTCACCTTCCAGTCCCCTCTACCTGAACACCTACTTCCTAGCTCTCGAATGTCTTTCTAGCTCCTGAATTTCACCTGAGCATCTGATCAAGTACCACATCCTAAAAGAGGCCTTTCCTCACCACCTTTGTAAAACTGCATTCCAAATCTGACACCTCCAGCCCCAAATTTCGAGCACTTTTACAAGCAGCCTCCAACTTTGTCCCTCTGCTCTCAGAATAATGTCTTGCATCTATTGGCACTCAAGAATTTCTTTCTTGTGTTTAACTGGTATTTGGCCATCCAACCTGTTTCATCAAGAATGATGAATTCTCCCAGCACCACACCAGGCTTGTTTTTGCATCTTTTGGTTGGAAGATCCAGTGGTTCTCAGACTTTGCCATGCATCAGAACCACTTGGGGAGTTTGTGAAACCCAGGCTAATGGTATAAACATTAAGTCTTTGATTCTGAGATGCAGGGTGGGATTTGCACCCTAACAAGTTGCATGATGCCCCTGGCATTCCTGGGGCAGAAACCCCACTTTTAGAATTCAAGCAACCTCCATCAAGTGTGCCTTCTATGCTGTGTGCCTTTCTCTCCCCCATTACCCACCATTACTTACTCACCAGTGACCTCGGAGGAAACCAGTGTCCAGAGCTTCAGTTCTGGTCCTCACCATAAAAAGAAAATGATCGTGTTTTACAAAACCACCCAGGGTCAATGTTCCTTTACCTTTCAGCCGCCAGCTTTGTGCAATACTCCATAGTTGCTGGCCTCCCAAAAAAATGTGTTTACAGAGGAAATGTTTGGACTACCACACATTTTAATAATGACAAGGTTTGTGAAGGGAATGCACCTCAGCCTCTGCCCAGCCAGGGTTGCTAGCCTGGGCTTTCTGCAGCCTAGAGAGTATGTCCAGGGCATCCACACCGGAAGGCTGTGGTTCGCCACAGATAATTCTGCAGGGCTCTCCCTGGTAACTGCAAGCCTGGGCATTGACTGAAGTTGAACTTCTGCCCTGGGCTATTTAGAGGGAAAGGAAATAAGATCCCAGACTCCAGCAGCAGAAAAGGAGGCTTCTTATTTACTTCTGTGGCTCATGGCTGGGTGATGGGAAGATGGTTCTGAAAAGTTTCACATTTCCAACGTGTGCATACCGGTATGAGTGTGTATGTGTGTGTGTGTGTGTGTGTGTGTGTGTGTGTGTGTGTGTGTAATTTCATTTAGATAACTCAGCTTACTTTGGGGCTTCTATCTTTTCTACACTAACTTTTTTTATGTACATATAAAATGGAGTGTGATTCTAGGTCTGTTTTTCTTCATCTTGCTTTCTGTTATTCTCCCCTAAATAAAAACATAAATGCTCTCTCCAAGAATGCAGTTATCTTGGGGGCTTGACTATTCTACTGCTCACTGGAATTTACTTATGATGGACTAAGAAGTTCTTAGCAAGTTTTTAACCCAAGAGAAAAGTGGTTTACAGGAAATGGGGTGTAAGTCAGTAAAAACTATGGGCTTAAAAGTATGCCAGGCAAAAAAGCCTTGGTCTGGTGTTTTCCTGCATTTTGACCATAGTGATGATCACACAGATTAATCTATGCAGGAGAACCACATGGGATCGTACCCCCTCTAATGTAGATTAAACTGAAGAAGTCTTAATGAGGTAAAGTGTATGAATGCCAAGGTCCTGTTTGCAATACTGTCCAGAGTTGTGCGGATGGTCCATTAGAAGTAAAAGTGTATACAGGATTGCTCTAAGATAGAGTCCCGCTGGATGTAGAAGGACATCAAAAGTTTAGAGGACCCCCCTTTCTCTCAAGGGAACGGAGAAGAAAAGATGTCATTCTCTTCCTGGCCTAAAATGATGCTGTGAGAAGAACATTCTCTTCCTGGCCTAAAATGATGCTGTGAGAAGAACATCTTCCACCAAGTCAAAGAGTGTTGAAGGACCACCCTCCAGATGCCCAAAGCAACACTAACAGTTGTTGACATTTATTAAGTCACATGACAGTCTCTATGCATGACTTGTCACAGCTGGTGCTCTTGATGGTCCCCTGGGCAGGTGCTGTTATAACATTCATTCTGCAGATGAAGCGAGCAAGGCACAGAGAGGTTGAAGAAACCACCAGTAACTGGCAGAGACTGTATGTGATATGCTCAGCAACGGTGTTAGTGCCAAGTCTGGGTGCTCACTCTGTGCAAGGCAGACTGCCCTGGAGCCTCTGTGTGTGTTTGTGAGTGTCAGGGTGCATGTGCATGTGTGTGGGGGTGGGTCAGAGAATAACCTCAGGTGCCAGTTCCCTAGGCACTGTACCGCACCCCACCCCCAGGGTTTCTTACTGGCCTCATCCAGTGTGCTAACTTGGCCAGTGAATTCCAGGGATCCACTGGCTTCTTCCTCAGAGCACTCACATGACAAAATGTGTTCTGGGAATCAGATTCATGTTGTTCCGTTGTAAGACAAGCACTATACCGAGGAGCTATCTCCCCAACCTGAGCTTCTCCTCACCTGTGATTAATTCCAGAAGATTCTCTACCATATTTTTGGCATGCTATATTTGTTTATTGTGTGCTTACTAAGTGCCAGGCACCTTATGTGGGTTTTCACATTAAACCTTCACGGTGAAGCTGGATGTGTCTGTGGGCACTTTCTGTAGAAGAGATAATTGCCCTGTCCACAACCACATGTTCAGGAACAGGGAAGATGCTCAGGTGGACAGATTCCACAGCTGCCCTGCAAGCTCTGACCTCTTTCGCTTCCTGTTCAAAAAACAGCCAAGTCACTGAAGCTTTCTCTCAATTCCAGATGCTCCTGTGGCCCACCAGGCCTGTGTCTGGTAGTCTGGTGTGTCAGAGGGCATCCTGAGGGGTGTCCTTGCTATGTTGCTGTATTGGAGACTCAAGGCAAGGACAGCAATTCTGTCTTTAAAGTGCCCTCGTTAATGACATTCGGTTTTGAGAATCTGACACAGAAGCCAGCAAAACATGCCACTAGCCCATTTCTTTCACATTTGTGTGACTTCTGAACACCTGACACGGGATTGAGGACTGTAGCAGGAGATAAGGGGACACAGTCTCTGCAATCAAAGCCGGTGACAGGAAGTCAGGAAGCACTTGCCAGGGCAACTTTCTGGCCGGCTGATGGTTGGGATGGTACTGCAGATTCCTTCTGCTTTCTCTTTTTCTGCTGGAGCTCTTGCCGGCTGCTCCCAGGCGCTCCGTGTCCGGGTTTTGGGGGCGCCTCGTGCCTGCGGGTCTAGGAGGCCGGTAAACAAGTGGGGCGCAGCCAGCTAGCCTGGCCTCCCAGCCCAGCCCGGAGCTGCCAGATACTCCACAGGGTGAGCTAGAATTTGGCGCCACAGCTGGGAGTGCGGCTTTTGTTCACAGCAAAAACAAGGCTTGACTGGCTCTGCTCCCGCGCCCGCCAGCCCGGGCAGGCAGAAAGGAGCCTCTGCAAGTGTCTGTGCGCTGTCATTAGCGCCGGCCGCCCTCCCAGGCACAGCACAGCGAAGATGCGGCCAAGGATGCTCACCCCAACTACACCCGGCGCCAGCCGGAAGGAGCCCGCAGTGCTGCGGACGCTCAGGACCACAGTAGCCAGGTGGAAAGCACGTTGATGCTGGTGTCAACACTTGTCTCCTCGGTCGGTCGGGAAGTTATTCCCCTTCATGACCGAAAGGATGCCTTCCCTTGGACCGAGTTAAAGCATGGATTCCTTTATATAAGGAGGGACCTTCTGTCACTGTGTAGCATAACCAGTTCTCCCAGCTTTGTGGACCCATATTTACGAACACATAGAGACAGACGCTATTGTTGTTTGCTTAATTTTTGAGAGAGAGACAGAGAGAGAGACACACACACACAGAGAGACAGAGAGACAGAGAGAGAGAGAGAGAGAGAGAGAGAGAGGGAGGGAGGGAGGGAGGGAGGGAGGGAGAGAGAGAGAGAGAGAGAGAGAGAGAGAGAGAGAGAGAGAGAACGTACTTACAGGGGCTGGAGAGAGAGAGGGAGATGGCTCAGGGGTTAAGAGCACTAGCTGCTCTTTCAGAGGCTCTGAGATTAATTCCCAGCAATTGCATGGTGGCTCACAACCAGCTATTATGGGATTTGATGCCCTCTTCTGTCATGCAGGCATACATACACATAGAGCACTCATGGACATAAAATACACAAATAAATAAACATTTAAAAAGAACACTTATTTTACAACAACTTGACAGAGTCATTCTCTGATTTCACCCTGTTGGTCAAGTCACCCATCTTGGTAGCAAGTGCCTTCACCTGCTAAGCCACCTCATAGGCCCTAGTTTAATAATGCCAGGATGTTTGGAACACATCTGAATCCAGTCTCAACCCACTTGGAGAAAAGTAATAATAGAAGAGGTCCAAAGTCAGGAGGTGAATGTTGTCTCTTCAGAAAGGTCTTTTAGAGGTCTGAAGTACCAGTAAAGGTACTATCTAAAATCCTACAGTTAAAATTTCAGTTTTAAAAATTTGTTTTAAATTGTACTTGTTTTATGTGTATTGGTCTGCATGTATGTGCGTATGTATGCCACATGCATGCCTAGAGCCATCAGATGCCAGAAGAGGACATTAGATCTCCTGGAATTGAATCCAGGTCCCCTGGAGAGCAGCCAGAGCTTTTAAACACCGAATCACCTCTTCTTTTTAATTTTAATTGTATATATGTGAGTCTGTGTCTATGTCTGTGTGTGAATATACATGTGAGTGCAGGTGGCTGAGGAGGCCAGAGGCTTTGGCTCCCCCTAGAGCTGGAGTTGGAGGTAGTTAAGAGCTAGCCAATGTGAGTGCTATGAACCTCACTCCAGTCCTCTGCTGGAGCAGTAAATGCTCTTCTTAATGGCTGAGCTGTCTCTCCAGCCTGGAATTTCATTCTTTTAGTTAGTCTTCCTAGAATGAAACCACCCTTGAAGAAATAAGGAGATTTAAAAGATAGTTGTTGAAAACTATTTCTTTCTTGAGAGTATGTTTTCAGAAATGAGGGTGACTAGACATAATCAAATTAAATATAACTGGTGTGGTAGTTTGAATGACCCCCATAGTCTCATAGGAAATGACGTTATTAGGAGATGTGGCTTTGCTGATGTGGGTGTGGACTTATTGGAGGATGTGTGTCACTGTGGGGGCGGGCTTTGAGGTTTCCTAAGTTCAGGATGCTGCCCAGTGTCACAGTAGACTACCTGTTGCCTGCAAGATGTAGGACTCTTGGCTATTCCTCCAGCACCACATCTGCCTGCATGCCACCATGCTCCCTAGCATGATGACAATGGACTGAACCTCTGAAACTGTAAGTAAACCCCCTCAATTAAATGTTTTCCTTATAAGAGATGCCATGGTCATGATGTCTCCTCAGAGCAATAGAAACCCTCCTAACTAAGATAACTGGTATGACCAGAGAATTGATTTTTTTAAAGGCATATTTCTTTTTATCTTGTGTGTGTGTGTGTGTGTGTGTGTGTGTGTGTGTGTGTGTATGTGTGTTTTGCCTGCATGTGTGCATATGTACCATATATATGTCTAGTGCCAGCAGAGGTCAGAACAGTGTTTTAGATCTGCCTAAAACTGAAATCATGGAGAGTTGGTAGCTGCTATGTGGGTGCTGGGAACCAAACCTGGGTCCTCTGCAAGAGCAGCAACTGCTCTTAACTACTAAGCTATCTCTCTAGCCCTAAAATTGACTTTTTAATTTTATATAATTTTAATAGCCACCATATGGGTCATTTATGGGGGCACACAGAGACTCCATATTATGGCCTTATTCCATCTTGACTCAAGGTCAGAGAGTCTGAGCTTGTTTTGCCCAGCAAGGCTGTGTAATAGGATGTTTTGACCTAAGGCATGGTTACCAGGTGTCTTATACTTCAAGAGCTAATTACAGGATATTTTACCATAAGGCATGGCAACTAGATGTTTTGAGAATTAAGGAAGTGTTTACACTTGTCTCTACTTTGTAGCTTGAACCATGGTGTCCTTGAGAGGGGAAGGACTTTTGCCTCTCCCCTTGCTGGTGTATAAAAAACCCATGAGGAATAAACTTGGGGCAACTGTGGTATTGACTCAGCCCTCCCAGACCTATTCTCTGTCTCTGTCTTTTTCTTTCATGTCTACATCTCTATTTTTCATATCTATTATCTCTCAATTCACACTCCTCTATACCAAGGACTGTCCAAAGGCCAGGCTGGACTCATCAGTCATTGTATCTTTAAAGTATTTTAAAGGGTGAATTTACCCACAAATCTGGAATAAGAAATCACATAAATAATATATTGGGCAACATTATAGTATTCATGTTCCTGTTTGTAATCTCTCACCTTTAAGCAAAGCTTGACCATAAAAACATGACCACAGTGATGGGTGGCCACTTCCAAGACTAGATTTTAAAGCACCCCTGGTGTAGCCTTGAGCATCACAGCTGCTCATCATTGGTGCTAAGGGAAGTTGGTGCTATGATGCTGCCAGCTACTCTAAAGTGAGAACCCACTGACAAGTGACCTCATAGGAAAGACCCCAGATCTGCAGACCAATGACTGTCAGAGAATTAATGGCTGCCAACAGCCATCAGAATGTGAAGGGTTAGTAGAGTCTCTACCAGCTGCTGCCTGGCTGGCACTTGATTGCATCATGCCTGAGTTCTACAACCACAGCTCATCTGAGATGGCAGGTGTCTGCTATCTGAAACCACCAGGGGTAAGGGCAGTTTGTTACACGGCAGTTCATTTTAACACGGTCAAGTTTATCTGAAGTTCATGTGTACCAAAAGGTGGATTGAGAATGCCCCCAAAGGCCCGTGCAATGAGCTCTAGCACTTAGGGTTTGAGAGGTGATAAAATCTTTAAGAAGGGTGGCCAAGAAGAGGTCCTCAGATTGGGGGATGCTCCCTCTGGAGGGATTGCCAGGGCCAAGGCTCTCTAGCCTTCCTGAGTTTCAAGGCGTGATCCTTTTCTAAAGCATGCTTCTGTTATTTTTTCATAGGCTGCAGTTATAGCTAAGCATGCTATTTCAACCTTGTTTCAGCCGTTTTGTGATACCAGTGGAAAATGTACTAGTACAGGCCTCTGAAGACAGAGAAACCTGCAAACATTGAGACCTAATGCACATAACACCCCCTGTATGAAGACTCCACTGCGGTATTCTCCTGGGGTAATACAGGCTCTGACATCTCTAGTCTGTGGCTGCTTTGCTTGTGTTGCCCTAGGAGTTTCTTTTGTTGTAGCTGGAAAAGAGGAAGAGTAGGGTGTGTCCAGGCAGCACCTGGAGATGATACGCTTCATTTCTGTTGCTGTTCTCCAACCACAGTGTAATAATTTCTCCTACCAGTAAATCATGCTGGGAAACAGTCTGTAGGCCCCGAGGAAGGGGAAGCAGCCTCAGGCTCTGAAGGAGGTTTGGTCCCAACACAATTTCCTTTTGGGTGGTAAGTTTCTTAACTCAGAGGCCTGCTCATGCCTTTCCCATCCCAAGACCTGGCAGATGAAACTCATTTGCATCAGTGATGCTGGTGATGAGGGAAACTGACAAACTGCTCCTGGTTCATGATGTTATCAGAATTTTCTGGTCCCCTGTGATTCCATGGTTCAAGCAGAAGTTAACCAAGGCAAAAGTTTTCAAAGAAAGTTATCACATGGTCTTGGAAATGACAGCTGGGAAACATCTGGAAGTTTAGAGGGGACTTCTGAGCTCCAGGTGGGATGGGCTCCTTTTCTGTGTGTTGAGATGTCCCTTTGGGAGGATTCCAAAGAGGTCTGTGAGGTGTAGCGCTTTTGAGACCAACTCTGATTTTCTGGCTGCTGCTTCTATCTACCACTCTTAGAATCTGCAGAGTTTAGAAAGGGTGGATGGGAATGTTGATTGGCAGGGGCTGTTTAAATAAACCAACCAATATGACTGTACATTTGGTAAATAATACCACTGCTTCTTTTCCTTGGACAGTGTCTACTCAGCTCCCCTCAGCTGATTTCCACCCAATAGGGATAGGGTGTAGCTGAAATTTTCCTGTGTCTGCCCAGTCTGCAGCTGCTCAGACCCAAGTAAACACACAGAGGCTCATATTAATTAAAACTCCTTGGCCATTAGCTCAGGCCTCCCGCTGACTAGCTCTTACATTTAAACTCAGCCCATTTCTATTAATCTATATGTTGCCATATGTTCCATGGCTTTACCTGTGTGCCATTATATGCTGCTCCCTGGACAGCAGGCTGGTGTCTCCTGTCTCAGCCTTCCTCTTCCCAGAATTCTCCTTGTCTGCTTATCCCGCCTATACTTCCTGCCTGGCTACTGGCCAATCAGTGTTTTATTAAACCAGTGTATGAAAGCATTATTCCACAGCAATAGGGTGGGTCATTTAACAAAATGAACTTTTTTTCTTCAGAAAAAAAAATGATGCACTAAATTAAATCACTGAAAGAAGGAGAGAAGGCAGAGGAAGCAGGCCTTCCCAAGCTGAGAGCCATCCCCTGGGGCGCCCTGGCTTGAGTGCGGTCTTGAATATTGCTAATGTTTTAGTTAGTTTGCTTGCTTGTTTTAATTTTTTATTTATTTCAGCTTTTTGCTTGCAAGGTAGATGGTTTCCTTATGGCATCTGCACACCTATTGGGTTTTGTTTAACCTTCCTCTGCCCCCTCCTCTCTGGCATGTCCCCCCCCATTCCTACCTAAATAAGCCTTTCCACCTTCATTATTCCCCTTCCACTTTCATCTCACATGAGCTTATTACCCTCCCTCCCTCCATTCCCAATGTCAAAGCACTTCATTGCAACATAATACAAATAACAAAATCCACCCACTAAAACTCTAAAATTCGGTCATTTTTGCTTTTACTGTTGCTTTTAGTGTATTCACGGAGTTGTGACATCATCACCACAAGCCAGCACATTTTCAAATCCAACCCTGAAGCCCTGTGTTAGTCTCTCCTCATTCTTGTCTTCACCCTTAGAAACCTGCAGACTGGGCAGACACAGGAAAACATCCAGGTCCTCTTTCAACAGAATTGCCCACTCCACATATTTCAGAGTCATGGAGCCCCTAGGATTTGGGGACTAGATTCTTCCTCGTGAAACTTCATTGTCAGGTTTCTGTGTTGCAGTCTGCCTCAGAACTCATTTCTTTCTTTCTTTTTTCTTTTTCTTTTTGATTTTCGAGACAGGGTTTCTCTGTGTAGCTTTTTTGTGCCTTTCCTGGATCTCACTCTGTAGACCAGTCTGGCCTCGAACTCACAAGATCCGCCTGCCTCTGCCTCCCAAGTGCTGGGATTAAAGGCGTGTGCCACCAGCGCCCGGCCAGAACTCCTGCCATCCTTAGATGAATACTGAGGTTGGACTTTTCCTTCTGCTGCTGTTTTACAAATGCCCTGCTGCCCATCCCAGAGCTACAGGTGGGGAGGGCAGGCTTCCAGCCCCATCCATCCCTGACTCCCACATTTGAACCCTACTTTTGATCCCTGGAAAAGGATTTGAAAAACAGAGATCCTGGAGGTGTGTTGCCCTCTGACCTCAGGACTGGCTAATATGACAGAAATATGGGGGAAAGAAGGTGTGAGAACTGGACAAATGAGCTGCTTGGTGTGTGTGTGTGTCGGGGGTGGGGGGGCATCGGCAGGTGCCAAGTCAAATGAACGGAGTCCTTTGACAGCTTGTCTAGCAAGAAACTTTGCCTGTGCAGGAAACCTAAAAAGCTTATACATGTGGCAACACTCGTTGTCTGTAAGAAACATGCTTCCTGGCCGTGTGTTGTGGAATACTGTTCTCGAGGCATGACATAGGCATTGTCCCTTAAACTCTCAGCAGCAACAGTTATCTGCAGGAGACCTACACAAGATTGGACCCATTAATGTTCTGTCATAGAAAGAGCAGAGGCTCATGGGTCCTCGCTCCTCCCAAGGACAGGTAAACAGTTAATGGTAGCCAGGGACAGGGAAGGTGGTGGTGGTGGTGGCGGTGGTGGTGGTGTATTTTAATGGTTGTTTGGAATAGGTAAAGGCTCTTCTTGTAGCTGCCCATAAATGCCCACACTCTTGTACATAATCCCCTATGCATACTCTGCAGCAGGAGCCCAGAACCTGACAGACTTGGGGGACCATTTCAACTAGCAAGCATGATAAGTTTGGCTTGCAGAAGCATGGTCCTGCTTCCTCTTAGCTCTGGCCAGGCAGAACAGCTTGGGCTGGCACTGTCTAGGCCTTTGGAAACGGGGAGGTGCATAATGGTTTCATGGCAGTGCCTCTCTCCCACGCCACTGAGTCCATTGATTCTTTTAAAAAAGATTTATTTATTTATTTTATGTATATGTATATTACACACTATGTGCATGCAGGTGCTCACAAAGAGGATGTTAAGTCCCCTGAAACTTGAATTACAGGTGACTGTAGCCTGGCCTGCCTGGTGTGGGTGCTGAGAATCACATCTAGATCTTCTTCAAGAGCAGCAAGTGCCCTTAACTATTGAACCATCTATCTAGTCCCCCCACATTGATTTTGTTTGTTTGTTAAGAAGGCAGTTGATATAAGGGATGGAATCTTTTCCTGCCATATTGAATTTGTTAACTTGTTTTTCTTTAGTGTTAGTTAGCTACCAACTACTGTGATGAGCTAGCACTTGCTTGGGGTGATGGGTAGTGGCCTTCAGAAATCTTGTTCACCCTTTGTGAAAAGTTTCGCCCATAGACATTGTATGCTAAACTCTGAGTGCTTAACAGATGTAGAAAAGTATCTGAAAGATGTGAAAGTGTACCTAAAGGAATGAGGTTGGACAATCATTTTACAAAAGGCGCAAGAGGCAGGCACAGCTGTAAAATTCCTGGGAATGTAAAATTCAGATGCCACCAAGAAGGGTCATGAGAAAATCCTGTAACAGCCTGTGCCTCTAAATGTTAACACAGTGATTAAATGTTTAATAAAAGTACCCTGCATTGGTGAGAAAAAAAATGCTCACAGATGAACCAGAATCACAAAGGGTGGAGATGCCCCAGCTGCTGGGAAGATGCGTGAACAGGTTCAATCTGCTGTACATTTGGAAAAACAAAACTTTATTAAATCAATCTTTAAAGATGCTTACAGAAACCAGAAGACTAACGACCCTGTTGCCGAAGACGTCATATGCCTTGATATGAAGAAATCAGGCTAGGACTGAACTGTCAACCTCCTCTTTGTTAGTTAGCTTTCATAGTGCCGGAAAGTGCTACACAGGCTGCTCAGGGAGAGTTGTGGCCAACGATCTGACTTGGCTTAGACCCTGTGTCTCAGTTACTTAAAAAAAAAAAAAGATTTATTTATTATGTATACAGCATGTATGACTGCAGGCCAGAAGAGGGCGCCAGATCTCATTACAGATGGTTTGAGCCACCATGTGGTTGCTGGGAATTGAACTCAGGACCTCTGGAAGAGTAGTCAGTGCTCTTAACCTCTGAGCCATCTCTCCAGCCCCTAAGTTACATTTTTGTTGCTGTAGAGAGATGACCAAACAACATGCAGGAGAAAGGATTTATTGTAGAGTATTATGTTAACTAGGCAAAGATGTATTATATTTGTTTATGCTGCAGAATATTACTTTAACTGTGTAAAGGTGTGTTACTGTCATTATGTTGTATTTGTTTAACTATGCAAAGCTGTTTCACCTTGCCTGCCTATGGTACCTGATTGGTCTAATAAAGAGCTGAATGGCCAATGGTTGGGCAGACAAAGGATAGGCAGAGCTGGCAGGCAGAAAGAATAAATAGGAGGAGAAATCTAGGTGAGGGAGGGGGTGGAGGGAAGAAGGAGAGAATGAGGGACATGCCTGGGGCCAGAAGCCAGGCAGACACCAGCCAGACATAGAGAAGCAATGAAAGTAAGATACACAGAATAAGAAAGGTAATAGGCCCTGAGGCAAAAGGTAGATAATTTAAAACAGGTTAATTTAAGTTAAAAGAGCTAGCCATAAAAGAGGTAAGATAAGACTGAGCATTCAAAACTAATGATAAGTCTCTGTGTCATGATTTGAGAACTGGTTGGTGGCCCAAAAGAAAAAGGCTGGTACAGGGCTTACAGTTTCAGAGGTTGAGTCCATGACCATGATGCGGGCAAGCAGGCATGGTGCTGAAACAGTAGCTGAGAGATTACACTGGTCCACAGGCAAGAGGCAGAGAAAAGAGAGAAATGACTGGAAATGGGTAGGCTTTTGAAACCTTAAAGCCCACCCCTAGTGACACACTTTTTCCAACAAGGTCACACCTCTTAATCCTTCCAAAACACTTGCATCAACTAGGCACTAGAACTCAAATATATCAGCCTCTGGGGGCCATTTTCATTCAAAGTACCATACCATGTATGCTGCACTATAAACTCACCAGGCAATGTGTATGCTGGTGCAACAGTAGCATGATGGTTATCAGTGCAACCACTTCCTGGAGAGATTCGAGGCCTACCACTCAGAAGGAAATTCATGGATTGTAAGCCAGGTCAACCACCTATGGCTGAGGCAGTGATAAGTCCTAGTGGGGAAGCTGTTGATGTTGTTTTGCTAAATGGTTATGATGTGTCTATCAAATTGCTTTCTAAAACACGTTTTGCCCATAGATTATCACTGCTGCCATCCTTGATCAGGGAAACGTCTTTTATGACAGTAGGACTTTAGAGACCTATAACTGGTGAGGGTGCTGAGACTAAGTGATTGTTGAATGCTCAGACCCAAATAGGACATTTATTTAAAACCTTCCAAGGTTCCGGAAACACTGGATGATGGGGCGGAAAGTGATTTGGAGCACGAGAAAGGGGCAAAGCAGTGTTGAATGATGTCTGGGTGTAACACGGCCTTTGTCCTGGTGGTGGTTGGAATGAAAATGGCCCCCAAAGGGAGGGGCACTATTGGGGGTGTGGCCTTTTTGGAGTGGGTGTGGCCTTGTTGGAGGAAGTGTGTCAGTGTGGAGGCAGGCTTTGAGATCTCACATATACTCAGGCCACACCCAGTATATCAGTCCACTTCCTGTTGCCTTCTGATCGAGATGTAGCCAGCACCATGTCTGCCTGCACATTGTCATGTCCCGCCATGATGATATTGGACTACACCTCTGAAACTGTAAGCCAACTCAATTAAATGTTTTCCTTTATAAGAGTTGCCATGGTTATGGTGTCTCTTCACAGCAATAGAAACCCTAAGACATCCCTCTTAAACTGCCAGCAGCTATAATTACCTGCAGGAGACATGTACAAGATTGGGCCCATTAAGCCAGGTGGTGGTGGCGTATCTCAGCACTCAGGAGGCAGAGGCAGGTGGATCTCTGTGAGTTCAAGGCCAGCCTGGACTACAGAGCAAGTTCCAGGACAGCCAGGGCTACACAGAGAAACTGTGTCTAAAAAAAAAAAAAAACACACACAAAAAAAACAAAAAACAAAAAACAAACCAAAAAAACTGGGCCTATTTGGGCCTATTAACATTCATGAGGCCCTGCTCCTCCCACCACCCACCTGGACACCCAAAGATACATAAACTGTTAATAGTTGATGGTAGAAAGAGACTTCTTAGGTGGTGTAACCACTCAGAAGTTGTCCATGATCCTCTAAGTAGGTAGCCCTAATTAACTCATTGGTCTGTTGTTGGTACCCTACCTGGGGAGAGTAGACTTTTTGTTAACAGGACAGCCTGGTGGCACAAGCCTAGAATCCTAGCACACTTGGGGGATAGAGCCAAGAGGATTAAGAGTTGAGGGTAAATGTTGATGTCCATGATCCATGGTGCTGCCATGTCGATGTCTGTGATCAGGACCGTAGCCCATAGCCTCGTCGATGTCTGTGGTCTGAGGATGTTATTTATTAAACGGCGCTGTTTACCATGCGAGAGAAGCCACAAGGCACAACAAAATCCACTATAAGAGTTTATTAAGGGGAGGAATAAAAGGGGTGTGCATAGGCCAATGAAATGACCGTGTAGGAAGAGAGGGTAGGAATAGGTAGAACCCACTTTTATAGGTAGCCCCATCCCCCGCACATGCGCATATGGTCTTACATAGCTACGCCATGCATGTGCATAGATTATGTGATCCTGAAGCGCACATCAGGCCCTGGGATGACTAAGCATCTGCCTGGCTACTGGACAGTGCACACACTGTCATGTAGCTGGGAGAGTGGCTAAGAATTCTAACAGAGGATCTCAGTGCTCTGCTCCATAAAGCATAGCAAAGAGGCCAAAGCTTTCATAATCAACTTTTTAGATCTTTACAATTTGGGATTAGAGGGATGGCTTCATGGTTAAGAGCACTGGCTGCTCTTCCAGAGTAACTGGGTTCAATCCCCAGCACTCCCTTGTCAGCTTACGACCATCTGTAACTCCAGTTCTAGGGGTAACTCTAGTTCTAGGGGATCTAATACCCTCTTCGGCCCTCTGAGGGCACCAGGTTTTCTCTCAATGCAGAGACATAAATGCAAGCAACACACCCATACACATAAAATTTGAAACAAAACCAAAGAACACTAGAAGTTAACAAGAGACTCAAAGTCACCAGGAAGTGCTTTGTTTGTTTGTTTCTGAGACAACATTTCTCTACATAGCCCTGGCTGTCCTGGAACTCACTCTGTAGACCAGGCTGGTCTTGAACTCGAAGATCCACCTGCCTCTGTCTCTGCCAGAATGCATGGATCAAAGGTGTACACCACCACCACCTGGCTAGAAAGTGTTTATTCAAGAAAAGCTCTGGAAATTGGGGTCAGCTGTGAGCTGTTTGGCATTTTAACTTTAGCATCCATCCCAGCTCCTGGAAATGATGTTGTAGGGAACAGCCTGAATTCCAAGCACCAGCAGGACAGAATAGACCTCAGTTTAAAAGGGTAATAATTAGTTTCTTTTTAAAAGCGCACTTGGTGACTCTGTGGAAAGCCAGCTTAAAAGGCTTATCTTTGTTTCTCTTGATTTGGAAGTGGCGCAGTGCAAAAGCTGCTGGAGAGGAGGGAGACATTAGTCAAGAGTATTCACAGGTAAATGTTTCCTCTGCTACTGCCTGAGGTGACAGGTAACAGTTGGCCCAAACTTAGGGGAAAAGGCTGGGAAGTGTGAGGTCCACAAAAACTTTGGAATGTTGACACAAAATTCTGGGACTCTGAAAAGACATTTGGGTTTAGGAATGGCCTAACCTCTGACCTCCGGCTATCCTCAGCCTGAGAAGGAAGCAGAGGGTTGGGCAGAAGTGTAAGTTGCCTGGTGAGTGCTCAAACAGGCCCCATCATACAGGCTGCTTCTTGGTGGAAATCTGGTAATAGTTTTGGTTCCAGGCATCTAAGGAAATCTTTGTTTGGTTATCATCTCATCCCTAATCTAACAGAGACTATAGTGGCCACAAATGGCAGAGAATGCTGATGTTAGAAAATTCATTCGGAAAAAATAGTTAAATAAACAACAACCACTAAAATCAGCAGCAGCAACAAACCCTGGTGTGTAGTGGGTAGCTGTTCCAGCTTAACTGTCACACCTACGAAGCGGGGCAGAGAGGGAGCCCTTAAGACCCGATCCGGATGGGCCAGCTCTCTTGGTTCCTGGATCCTGGATGCTGGAGGTAGACTGAGCAGAGTTCTTGAGAGAACACCACTGGACTGCACTACACCTTTCCCAGACCCTGTTACCTATCTCTTTACTTGTTGAAAGTAAAACCCCCAAATAAACCTCCCTTTTGACTACATGGAGTTGCCTTAATACTTCCACCAATACTAGTGAGAGGAGAAAATTTGAATTCCAGAATTATCCTTCTGGAATATTCAAAATGTTCAGTGGGTGTGGGGGAAGATGGCTCAGCAGGGAACACTGAAGAGTTTAGATCCTCAGCACTCACAGGCTTGCCGGGTGGACATGGCAGTCAGACTGTAATCCTAGCACTCAGGAAGCAGAGATGGGGAAGCCTGGTGAGAGCTGGCTATCATGACTGCAAAATTAGACTCTCTGGGTCCACATGAGAGACCCTTCCTCAACATATAAGATGGAGAGAAAGAGAGAAAAACATCTGATCTCAACTCTGGCCTCCACATGCTGTGAATACACTTGCACACAGCATTCTCCCCATAAGGGCCTATAGACATGGAAACATGCACACACAAAAACACTCCACACATACCACATACACCATAAATAAATAAACAAGTAAGTTAAAGAGCCAGGTCACTGATCTTATGATTGTTTGGCTTTTTGTTTGTTTGTTTGTTTGTTTGTTTGTTTTGAGACAGGGTTTCTCTGTGTAACCCTGGAACTCTCTCTGTAAGCCAGGCTGGCCACAGGACCCAGAGGTTGGACAGCCCAGAGACCTAGGATAGCACCAAGTATGACTGGGGGAAAAAAAAAGCCAATGTAATGTCCTCAGAGAGGCTTCACCCAGCAACTGATGGAAACAGATGCAGAGACCCACAGCCAAACATTAGGTGGAGCCTGGGTAATCCTGAGTAAGAGGGAAGAAAAGGATTATAGGAGCCAATGGGGTCAAGGACACCACAAAAACCCACAGAATCAACTAACCTGGGCTCATAGGACCTCAAGAGACTGAACCACTGACCAGGAGGCCTGCCTGGGACTGACCCAGGCCCTCTGCACATATGTTACAGTTGTGTAGCTTGGTCTCCTTGTGGGGCTCCTACAGTGGGAGCGGGAGTTGTCTCTGACTCTGTTACCTGCTTTTGAGACCCTTTCCTCCTACTGGATTGTCTTGTGCAGCCTTAATAGGAGAGGAGGTTTCCAGTCTCACTGCAACTTGATATACCATGGCTGGTTGATACCTGTGGGAGGCCTGCCCTTTTCTGAAGAGAAACAGAGGAGGAGCAGATGGGGAGAGAAGAGGGGAAGAGGAGGGTAATTGGGAGGAGAGGAGGGAGGGGAAACTGTGGTTGAGATATAAAAACAATAAAAATTAATAAATACATACAATATAAAAACATAAAATAAACAAGCTGGCCTCGTAATCAGAGATCTGCCTGCCTCTGCCTCCCAAGTGCTGGGATTAAAGGCTTGTGATACTATGCCCAACCTCATTTTTTTTTTTTTTTTCAGTGATACAGGCAAAGATATATATATATGTGTGTGTGTGTGTGTGTGTGTGTGTGTGTGTGTGTGTATATGAGAGAGAGAGAGAGAGAGAGAGAGAGAGAGAGAGAGAGAGAGAGAGAGAGAATTTAGTGGTGTTTGCTCTGTCCATGACCTTGGGCTATAGGGCTCAAAGGAGGCAGTGTTTCTTGCCATTGTACATGACCTCTTAAAAGGAGAGGAGAGAGGGGTCACATGGTCCCTTCTTCCATTTATCTATCTATCTATCTATCTATCTATCTATCTATCTATCTATCTATCTATCTATCTATCTATCTATGTCCTGATGTGATCGGACTCAAGACCTGGGAATTGAACCCAGTTCCTCTGGAACATCAGTCAGTGCTCTTAATTACTGAGCTATCTCTTTCCTCTTCAGTCATACATTTCAGATACCATATTGGATACCAGATAAAGTGAGAAATCCATAGGAATCTGCTTAAGGAGTATTAGAGAATTTATTAGGATATAAATTGAGGAAATACACTCACAAATACAGAACCAAGTAGATAGCTGAAATTGTCCTCTGATCTGACTGGGAGCAAATCCACCCGGCAGTACTATCACACCAGGAAGCAGGAAGCAGGGAGGAGGGGCCTCGTGACCCCCTCTTTCTTTCCTTTTAAGAGGTCATGTACAAGGGCAAGAAGCATCGCCTCCTTGGGCTGGAGGACAGCCTAAGGTCATGGGTGGAGCAAATATCACTACATTAAAGAGAGCCAGAGCAAGGGAGGAAGGAAGGGGAGGAGAGAGGGAGAGAGAGATATAGATAGATGGATAGATAGATAGATAGATAGATAGATAGATAGATAGATAGATAGATAGAAAGTGGCCTAACTCAAGGAACAAGGAGACTACTAGAGTGTCCCTGAGGAGGCAGAGACATTGGACACCTAGAAAAGGCCTTAAATAAGCTATTAAAAAAACTGAAGGAAACCAGACCTAAGAAAATTAAAACAGAGCTGGGCTGCCTCTGGGTTCCTCTACTCATGACAGGAAGTGGAGAGAGCCAACAAGCCTTGGAATGCAACCTACCGATAAGCTAGGTGCCCATTAAGGCCTGCCCCCCACAGCCTAGTTGCTGAGGTGGGGCATTTAAGTGGGAATACTACAGGGACCCATTCTGAGGAGTCTGGAGTGTATGAATTCAGAGAAACATGACTGGTTTATTGCAGGGGTCTGTTTTTGAAGGAAAGAATTCAATCAAGAGATAGTTTGAGCAGTTTATTTAGCAAAGTAAATAGGCACTCTAGAGATTGGAGTAGGCTGCCCCCAAAGAGGAGAGCAGTGCACTGGGGTCTCTGTTAAGGGTTTGAAAAACAGCTTCATAAATATGTATGAGATACATGACTTCATGAATATGTATGAGATATATGACATATGTATTCAAGAAGTAAGGTAATATTTTTTCCCACCCAAATCTTTATGGAATGGATCTCACTTTTTAGGGTATTTCTTCCCATCTTCCCATTATTATCTAGAAAAGCTCACAAAGTGTTGGGGTGTCGGTCAAAACCACAATGAAAATTGTACTGTACTGAAGGTTGGTCTTTAGGATGTGGGAAAGTGCCCCAGTTCCTCAGTTTCTGATACAGTGAGAACTATTTATCTGCAGCTCCAAGGACATCTAACCATAAAGGGGTGTCTTAGTTAGGGTTTCTATTGCTGTGAAGAGACACCATGTCCATGGCAACTCTTACAAAGGAAAACATTTAATGGGGTGGCGGCTTACAGTTCAGAGGTTCATCATGGTGGGACATGATGGCTTGCAGGCAGACATGGTGCTGGAGAGGTAACCGAGAGATATACATCTTGCACAGGTAACAGGAAGTGGACTGAAATATTGGGCATTGCTTGAGCATATATGAGACCTTGAAGCCTGGCTCCACAATGATGCACTTCCTTCAACAAGACCACACCTCCAACAAAGTCATGCCTCCCAGTGGTGCCACCCACTTCGGGGGACATTTTCTTTCAAACCACCACTGGGGCATTCTGGAAAACTTCCTTGATTGCTTCTTGTCTAACTCCTTTTGAGATGCTCAGGACCCCATAATAGTTCTCACAGCTGTGAGTCAGCTAAGTCATTTGTCAGCTTTTAGCTTTAGGCTTTATTTATTTATTTAAGATTTATTTAAAAGCTAGGGCCAGGGGCTGGAGAGATGGCTCAGAGGTTAAGAGCACTGGCTGTTCTTCCAGAGGTCCTGAGCTCAATTCCCAGCAACCACATGGTGGCTCACAACCACCTGTAATGAGATCTTGCGCCCTCTTCTGGCCTGCAGGGACACATGCAGGCAGAACACTGTATACATAATAAATAAATAAAACTTCAAAAAGTAAATAAATAAAAAATAAAACTAGGGTCAGAGCTTTACAATAGCTTGCCGGGGGTACAAACAGGAACAGGGCTTGGGACGTATTTTAGGGCCCCTTCTCCTGGCTCCACCATCCAGGTTTGTCTTCTACCTACAGGATGGTAGAAATGCTTCCTCCAAGCCTGATGACCTGAGTTGGATTGCTGGGACCCACATGATGGAAGGAGAGAATTGACTCCTATAGGTTGTCCTCAGACCTCTGTAAGCGAGACATGATATGCAGCCCCTTCCCAAATGTCTGACTGACTGAATGGATTAATATATAAATAAATAAAATAATATTTTTTTTGTCATTTTGAGATAGGGTCTCATTATGTAGCCTTGGCTGCCTTGGAACTCTCCATGTAGACTAGGCTGCCTCAGACTCATAGATATCCACCTGCCTCTCCCTCCGGAGAGCTAGGATTAAGACTAGCCACAGGAAATGATACTAAAGGTGGAGATGAGCCATTTTGTGTGGCAAACTTTGAGAGCTGATGGGTGTGGTCTGTCTGAAGTTGGCTCATAACCTGGAAAAGCAAGATGGACTTGGGACTTTGGGAAGTGGAAGCTGCCATTGAGCTCTGCTCTCTTTCTGGAGAAATGAACAGGCAGGGGGCACAGAAAGAACACCCAGGGCTTGGCAGTAAAGCTTGTTAAGAAGAGGAATTGCTGATAAAGATGACACTTTATCACCCCCTCAGAAGTAGATGACTAATGAGTGAAGAAGTGGGTGAGAAACATGGACAACCTACTCAGGAGTGAAAGTGCCACCTTAAATAGATAAGGAGATGTGAACTATTCCAGCAGAACCATGTAAATAAAGGTTCTTGGAAGGGGTGGAAGACAGAAATGAAGAACATAGCCAAGGGGAGGTCCTCGGGCACTTAGGTCACTTTACATAGTATGATTGGCTCAAGCAAGTGGCAATCACATCAGTATGTTCTAATTGGCCAGGGATAGTTAGAGACTTGTCGGGGCACAGTATTCCATTTTTGAGCAGGCCTGAACAAGTCCCAGGCTTTGTCCTTGAGCTGCTTTGGAAGCTGTCTGGCCTAGCATGTACAGACCATGAGGGCTGGCTCAGTGGCCCAGGCTTGGTGCATCCTATCTCCCTTGCCCCTGTTGTCAGGGGCACCAGTGATTAGTTGCCCTTTATTTGTGGCTCTTTCTCTGTCTGCAGTGTTTAAAAGGAGCTCACACATCTCTCTCAGAGTCTTCGCCATCTTGCCTTTGTGTTCCCACATGGCAGGCCCCAGCATGCTGAAATAATAAATGCTCTTGCTGATTGCATATGTAGATGGTGGTCTTTTGTGGGACTTCTCCACAGTATTCAGATTTTATCACAACAAAAGGAAAGTAACTGTTATATTGCTTTTACAGAGGACACAAGTTCAGTTCCCAGCACCACATTGGGCTATTTACAACTGACTGTAACTCCAGTTCCAGGGAATCCACAACCTCTCCTGTCCTCGTTGGGCATCTTACACACACACACAAACACACACACACACACACACACACACACACACACAAATATAAACAAACACACAAAACCTTAAATAAGCTATGTTTTCTTTCCATAGCACACATTTAATCCCAGTACTTGGGAGGCAAAGACAGGCAGATTGGTCTACAGAATGAGTTCCAGGACAGTCAGAATGGTTACAGAGAGAGAGAGAAAAAAAAAGAATTCATGAGATTATCTGTGCTAAAACTTTATAAAAGATGACATATTTTACAGATAACATTGTTGTTACAAGCTTTACACAATATTGTTAACCTGCTTACTTCTGTCTATGGATTTATGTTAAGATATTTAATGATTATCCTGCTGGAAACTGTTGGGTGTAGAAGAAAGTTTCTTAGTTGAACAGGGACAGATGAAGAACAACACTATCATAATCATGCAGTATACTATATTTTCTGGCTCTGTTTTACTGGGTAAGCAACAGTTTTTCAACAAAGTAAGTAATAAAATATTCAATTTCTTCATTAAAAACAATTGAAAAGCACTGCACTTTGCAAGTGCAGAGTATTGGTAATGAGACAGAGATTGTATTTTATTTGTTTGCTTTCCAGACAGGGGTTCTCTGTGTCCCTTTGGAGCCTGTACTGGAACTTGTTCTGTAGACCAGGCTGGCCTCAAACTCACAGAGAAGAGGTTGTATTTTTTAAAAGTCCAATGCATTCTGGAGCTGAGATGCACAAAAACTGAATTCACAGCTCACTGGAGGCGCTCAACAGTAGCTTTATCAGGTGGAAGAATTGATGATTTGAAGGTAGGGTGACAGAGACAGAGAGAAGCAGAGAGTGACATGGAAACTCAACAGAGACTTAGAGACCCTTGGGCTACCTGCTCACACCGCACTCCAGTGCCAGAGGAGGAGAGTGAGTCAGCACACACTGACAGGGAGGGGATGGGCAGTGATGAGGTGTTGGTGAGGGAACTTGGGGATGACTATGGAGTAGATGTGGCGTTTCCTTTCGACGTGACAGAAAAAAACACCCTGAAAGTTGACAAAAGCAGTGGTCATACAGTGAAGAGGAATGTTAACTGCTGGGGAATTGGTCATTTTAGATGATTTTATCTTCTGTGACTTTCACCTATCTTTTCTTTTAAAAATGGAATATATCATTACAAGGCATGCCACAGATCAACCTTGAAAACAGCCGGCTATATGAAAAACAGACATCCCCCCCCCCAATAAAAAAACCCAGACACAAATGGCTACATATTACATAATACAGTTTGCATGATTATCAGAACAAGAAATTCATTGAGTTAGAAATAGACTAGTGGCCTCAGGGGTCAAGGCAGGGGAATTGTGACTGGCAAGAGATGGGGGCAGGCTTTCCCACTTAGTTCCACATTTATTTATTTACTCTTTTGCCTGTGTGGCTGTGGCTCCCTGCTCATGCGTACACTCTGTTTCCTCCTAGTACCTTGGGGAACCCAGGATGGAATCGGCACTCCTGGCAGCAGGCACCCTTGGCTGTGGAGCCTTCTAGCTGGCACCTGGAGGCAGGCTTTCTTGTGGGTAGCAGAGATGTTCTGTGACTGAGAACGGTGGCCAGCGTATGGCACCGTGAATGTGTTAAAACCCACTGGACTGCACGCTTTGAAGTGGCAAACTTTATGTTCTATAACTTACTCATTTAAAAAAGGAAGAGAGCTGTAGAGAGAGAATGTAGAGAAACAGTCTTGTATGCAGTAGTTAACTGACAATTATAAAAAAGTTATGATGTTATTTCTAGATCTGCCATTTTTAGCTTTGTTACATGTAACTTGCTGTAATTTCTTTTACTCTAAAGATAAGCTGACCTTTTAACCTACTTCATACATTTTCTCCCAGTAGGGCTCTTGAACTTGATGAAACTTGTTTCCCATAAAAGCAGGATGCCCCCAGAAGCTTTGCAAGATTGAGGAATGTTGTCACCAAATAGGGTGTACCCTGTGCCAATGGGGTCTACCTCTCAGTACCTCCCAGTGCCCTGTCAGTCCTTCTGAGAGGCACCTCTGTTTATTCTCACATCTTCCATTGCTATAATCCCTCACTCGGCTCCCTGTGGCTGGTCTAGTCCTTGGCCATCAGCAGACTGCCTCAGGGGTGGTTTTAAAGTTATCTACTTAGTGGTTTGTTTGTTTAGACGTGGTCTCCTTAGCCCAGGATAGCCTAGAACTTTCCAGATAGCTGAGGATGCCGCAGCTGGGAGTATAGTCAAGTGCCACCACAGGGAGGCCTGGCATTCATCTCCAGTGGCCCTCCAACTTCGGGGTTGGTGATGCTGAAACACACCTCTCTCCTTTTTTACCTCCGCTGAGGAGCCCATCAGCACCCATCCCAACCTCTCTGTTCATCCTGTCTTTCATCTTTCTCTCATACAAAGGGCCTGCATCAAACTGTGCCAGCACCCTGCTTCATTTCCCAATTCAACACATGCATATCTTTGCACAATTCTTTTTCCTCAGCTTGGATCCTACACCTGCCTGGAGCCAGCTCCCAGGTGGTCCTCAGAAAGGCTTCCCACCTCTCTCTGCAACATAGATGCCTCCCACTGGCATTGGTGAAGAGCTGGGAACATTTTAAACAGCCCGTGTTTGCTCAACTTATACTGTTTCTGTGTATGAATGTATAAAACATTTATACGCATTCATGGGTTTATATATGCTTACATGAATAGTATATATGCTTTCTATTTATTTTCTCAAGAACTAGTCATCTATAAACATGTCCAAGGCAGGGACGATGCCTCATTTATTTACATTTGGAAGTTCCTCTGTTTTCACTTGACAGTATGTGCACACCCCTGTGCCAATTTCTACACAGGAGAATGACGCTTTCGGAATTGAATAATGAAACCACCAGCAGAGCATGATTAAGAACGTTAATGTGCCGGGTGGTGGTGGCGCACACTATTAATCCCAGCACTTGGGAGGCAGAAGCAGGTGGATCTCGGAGTTTGAGGCCAGTCTGGGCTATAAAGCGAGTTCCAGGACAGCTAGGACTGTTACACGGAGAAACCCTGTCTCAGGGGGGAAAAAGAATGTTAATGTTAGAAAGAAAGAAATGTCGACTGTAGACGGAAAACCAGCTCAGGAAGTGTTGAGGGTCCCGGACAGAGTGGGTGGCTGCTCTTGTCTGCATCGTTGTCCTGGCGCTTGGGGTCTCGTGGCTAAGCAAAGATCCCTCCCTAGAGTAGATGGGCAGTGTAAAGGTGAAGCCGTGTTTTCAGGGTGTGGGGGAAAGTGGTTTAGATTGCGGGCGGCCAGGTTCTTCTCTGGAGCTGAAAAGCGTGTCTAATGGATAAGGGTGAGGTCGGTCTTAAGGAGACAAGGGACTTCTGCCTTCCCAGTGGCAGGTCCTGGTGCCTTCCTGTTTCCTTACAGCTTTGAGCTCTTCCACTGGACAAAAGGAACTGCAGCAATGTACGTTACTGTCAACACCAGTTCATGCTGTTGGGGAGGGGTGGTGAGCCACGCCCCTTATCCCCACCCTGCCCCGCCCCTTCCCTCCGAAACACGCAGCCATATTAAAGTGGGTGGAGGAGACACTCCCCTTTCCTCTCTGCTTCTCCCAGTCAAGTGGACTCCTCTGAGGCTTCACAGAGGCAGGTCAAGGCTGCCAGGCTTCCTTGAAGGGTTTAAAGAAAACAGCAGGTGCCTTGCTGGGCTAGAAATCCGGGATGTGGATAAAACAAGTGGAGCTGGGCTTGACGGGGTGCGTGCGCATGCACACATGCACACACACACACACACACACACACACACACACACACACACACTCAGGAGGGAGGAGCAGGTGTTCAAGGTCACTCTAGGCTATATTGTGAGTTCTGAGGTGGGCTGAGCTACTTGAGACCCTGTCTCAAACAAACAAGTAAAAACAAGCAAACTAAAAACACAGCCAAACAAATTGAATCCTATTTTGTGTAGGGGAGTTAGAGGGGAATTTCTCTTTGTTCACTACTGACGACACTGACTGTGACTTCATGGGGAAGCAGATGGAAACTACACTTAATTTTAATGTAACTTTAAATTTAATTGTGTAACTGAAATTTTTATTTCAATGTTTTATAATTTCCTTCAGCCTTTCTTCCTCTTTCTTCTTTCCTTTGCCCTCTTCTTCTTCCTCTTCCTCCCCTTCCTTTCCTTCTCTCTCTCTCGGTCCTGAGCACCCAAGCCACACCCCTGCTGGACAGTATGAAGAGACAACACCCTCCTTGGAGCAGAATAGGCGCATGACCCTGGAACAAATCTCCAGGGAGAGCCATTTCAAGAGATGAGTCTGAGCAGGTGTTGGCGGAGGAGAGGGGTTAATGTAAAGTCTGGAACTAAACTGAAATACAGCACTCTGATATTCTGTTCCTTCCTGTGACAGGCTTCTCACCATGGCTGAGCTGGGCACTGAGCTGAGTACCCGAGCTGGGAAGGGGCAGAAGGCAATCAGGGCAGATTGGCAATTCACAGTACTTGGAAAGCTTCCACTGTGGGACAGAAGAGTGCTCCAGCCTGGGCTAACGCGGCTGAGGCACTTCCGTGTGAAAGGGACATCGGGCTCCGAAGCTAGACAGAGCAAGCTCTGCCATTTGGAAAGATCCACACCGGTGGTGGCCATAAAGGATCTGGGCTGATTATGTGTCTGCTTGTCTTGTTTCCAAAGCACTTTGGCTACAATAGCGCCAAAGCAGACAGAAGGAATTTTTTTTTTTTTTTTTTTTTTGGTTAGGACATGGGGTCCTTCATAAATGTGAAGTCCAAAGTACAACTGTCCCGCGAAGTCTGGAACCTGCCCTAGAAAAGCTGCCCGTAGGTTGGGACACTTGGGCCAGTGATGCAGCCCACTGGTAGACTTGCTCTCCTAAGGCTCTGGGTTCTGGCCCCAGCACTGGGGGGAGGAGACTAGCATATTCGTTCAGTGTGTGTGTGTGTGTGTGTGTGTGTGTGTGTGTGTGTGTGTGTGTGTGTGTCCTCTCCTCTCCTCTCCCTTTCTTACCTATATTACAGTTCATTCCAGAACCTGGTGCCCTGCAAACCTCACTGATCTCTGGGGGTTCCCTGCTGAATGATATGCAGGAGATAGAGGAAGAGGGAGACCTGGAAGGGACAAAGGGGAAGAGGCAGGAGCATTTGTCCTGGAGGGACAAAGGACGGCCTGTGGATTGAGAGGAGACAGACACAGAGCAGTTTATAAAGGTAAAGCAGACATCCCATGTGGATTTGTCTTTGCTCTTTTTGGAGGCCCACCACCCAGCTCCCAAATAAATCACACATGGGGGCTTATTATCTTTTTAAATTCATTTTACATACCAACCACAGAGCCCCTTCTCATCCCCCCCCCCCCATCCTCCCAACCCCCTCCACCTGCAGCCTCTGTCCAGTTCTCCCAAGGCAGGACAACTAAGCCTGGTACATTCCATTGAGGCAGGACCAAGACCCTCCCCTCTGCATCAAGGGTGAGCAAGGTGTCCGACCATAGGTAATAGGATCCAGAATGCCAGCTCATGCACCAGGGGTAGATCCTTTTCACACTGCCGAGGGGGCGGGGCTCAAACAGACCCAGCTACATAACTATCCCCTGTATGCAGAGGGTCTAGTCTGATCCCATGCAGGTTCTATAGCTGTTGGTCTAACGTTTATGATTTCCTCTGAGCTTGGTTCAGTTGTCTGTGTAGATTTCCCCATCATGATCTTGACCCTGCCCCCCTTTGCTCATAGAATCCCTCTTCCCTCTCTTCAACTGGACTCCTGGAGCTCAGCCTGGTGCTTGGCTGTGGATCTCTGCATCTGTTTCCATCAGTTACTGGATGAAGGCTCTGTGATGACAGTTAGGATATTCACCAATCTGATTATCGGGGTACGTCAGTTCAGACACCCTCATCACTATTGCTAGTAGTCTAGTCTGGGGTCGTCCTTATGGGTTCCTGGGAATTTCCCTAGCTCCAGGTTTCTCCCTTATCCCATAATGTCTCCCCCATGAGTAAACTGGGGATGAGAGGGGATGACAGAGGAGAACAGATGGGGGATGAGAACATTAGGGAATGGGACGAAGGCTTATTCTTAATTATGAATGCCTGGCCTTAGCTTGGCTTAGTTTCTAGCCAACTTTTCTTTTCTTTTTTTCTTTTGGTTTTTTGAGACAGTGTTTCTCTGTGTAGCTTTGGAGCCTATCCTGGAACTCACTCTGTAGACCAGGCTGGCCTCAAACTCAGAGATCCACCTGGCTCTGCCTCCTGAGTGCTGGGATTAAAGGTGTGCACTACCACCGCCCAGAAAAGCCAACTTTTTTTTAACTTAAATTATCCAGTCTACCTTTTGCCTCTGGTCTTTTCCCAGTCTCTTACTTCTGTAAATCTTACTCTTACTCCATGGCTTGCTGTGTAGCTGGGTGGCTGGCTCCTTCTCTGGCTCTTCCTTCCATCTTCCATTTTCCTCCAAGATTTCTCCTTCTATTTATCCTCTCTGCCTGTCAGCCCCACCTTTCCTTTCTCCTGGCTTGCTGTTGGCCATTCAGCTCTTTATTAGATCATCAGGTGTGTTGGACAGGCACAGTAACACAGCTTCACAGAGTTAAGCAAATACAATATAAACAAAAGTAACACACCTTAAAATAATATTCTACTACACCCATGTTAGGATAACATTTTAGGATGACGTGTTTAATTTTATTTGGGCATGTTAATTAGGTGAGGCAAAGGGGAATTGTTATTTCTGGACTTTAATACTTTGGTAACTGGACCTTGATAGTCAGTCTCAGGAGGGGGAAGTGGCCAAAAAGGGAATAGTTCTTGCTGGTTAGCTTTAGGAATGTAATCTAACAGTTTTTAGATGGCAGAGGGAATGGGAGAGAAGGGCAAGGACTGCCAGAGCCATGCTTGCCACCCTCGAGGTGGCCAGAGTCCCTTCTGGAATGGTGTTGGGAAGTAGGAGCCAAGTGGGCCTTCCCGGATAGATTTAGTCTGTCACTACCAGAGTTCTCAGGAAGCAGAGACAGGGTGGCCAGACTTCCCAAATGACCTTTATGACTATACAATTGTTTCATGTGGTGGCCAATCATACTTTTTTAAATGGTCTCACAGGAGTCAGTTTCTCACTCTGAGATAGAACAGCCAGGATTTGTTCAGGAAGCCTCTCATTCATGTTCCCCTGGGTACTGTGGTAGATGATACAGAAACCAAACCAAGCTCCAACATTAAACTGGTCACAGAATCAGCAGAAGGCAAGTAAACCAACAGTATTCCACAGCCTGGAGAATGCAGAGGGAAAGTTCTTGTCCTTGGTTCAACTTAGCTGATTTCATTAACCATAATGTAAGTGCCTTGCTAGGGTATGCAAAGATAACTGTCTGCATTTTATCCCCAAGGAGTTCAGAGTCCAGAAGGGGAGACAGACATGCCAACAAATATTAACAGGGTAAAAATAAGTCACCAATATGAATATGAGGAAGAGTCCTAGGCAGAAGAGAGGACCTCCCCCACACAGAGAGCGACAGGATAGTCTCAGAGTCCTTTGTGAATGAGGTGGAGCCTGTGACTAAGCTGGACCTCGAAGGGCATTGGAAGCCATGGGCCTTGGACACAAATGTAGTGATGAGACTAAATGGCATCTGGAGGCAATCCTGCTGGGATGAGGATGGTAGTGGAGGCAATAAATGGGTCAGGAGACCATGTGAGATGGAGGAGGACTTGGATCAGGGGTGATGCAGATAATGGGGAACTATCAAAGATGGCTAGCAGCCATCCATGACTCGAGTTTAGTTTCATGCATACATGCTAGCAGGAGCATGGAAAACGTATGGGAGTAGCACACAGGCAGAGAAATAAGGAAGGAGTCTGCCCCAAGAATCTACACAGGGTGGACAGCAGGGGCCACAGGCGAGTCCACAGCACTGGGGATGGTGTAGGCAGGCATGCACTGTTGTGGCCACAGTCCTTGACAGAAACAGCTTAAAGGAGAAGAGATGAATTAGGCTCAGGGTTTCAGAGGGTTCCCTTCATACCTCACAGGGATGATAGAACAGTGCTGGTCATGGCCACAAGAGCAAATGGCAGAGGCCTTTCCCATCACAGCACACCAGGGAGCAGAGGGCTATCTGGACCGGGTGCTGAGTATAACCTAGGAAGTCCTGCTCTTACTGATTACATTGCCTCTAGTGAGGCCCTGCCTCTTGAAGGTCCCGCAGCCTCCCCAAACAGCAGTGCCAACTCTGGAGTAAGCATCGGAATATGAGCTGATGGGGGACACTTCAGATTCAACCTCAAGCAGGGAGGAAGTGGGGTGGTTACACACAGCAATGGGTAGGGAAGAATTTGAGGGCATTGTGGCTGGTTGGCTATGACTTGTAAGGGACAAGGAGTCCCAACATAGGAGCTGGAGAGATGACTCACCTGGTAACTGAGGTCACACCTGAGTTTGAATCACCATCACCCATGTAGAAGCTGGGCACAGCAGCGTGCAATCTGTAGTCACAGCACTGGGGAAGCCAAGATGGGGATATCCCTGAAGCTCATGACCAGCTGAATTGACAAGTTTCAGATTCAGTGAGAGAACTTGTCTTACAATATAAGATGGAGAAGCAGTTGAGGAAGACACCCAACATTGACTTCTGCCCTCCATATGCATGGGGCATCCATGTGTACACACATGTACACACGTGCATGTACACGAGCTCGCGCGTGTGTGCACAAGCACACACATACACACACACACACACACACACGCACGCACGCACGCACGCACGCACGCACGCACGCACGCACGCATACAGGAACACAGGCGCAAACTTGAAGCCTGGGAATTGATCCCAGCTTTCTGCCTCAGGAAAGCAGGGTAGATGATGATAACATTAATTCCCAGTACAGAAGGAGAAAGGAGAAGGATGGAGGAAAGAGAGGGAAGCAGGGGACTGGAGAGGTGGACAAGGAAGCTTTCAGAAGTTAGGTGTATGTCTTGAGTGAAAAAAAGCAGAACTGAATGTAAACTGGGTATCTCCTAGAATCTAGGTGTCTGAATCAAGGGAGAGGCTCAAATCTCCAAGAGAATATAGAAGGAGCCAAGACACAGCACAGTCCCTCGGGTTCCTTTCGGTAAAGTGATTACTGGAAAGACTTCAACAAACAGTGATCCGCTCAAAACCGAGAGGAAACTTGTATGGAGAACTTGGGTAAAGGGACCAGTTGCTACTGAGAGGTGAAGAAAAGCTTAGAGAAGGAGTTAGAAATGAGCAAGGAAGGGGCTGGAGAAATGGCTTAGAGGTTAAGAGCACTGACTGCTCTTCCAGAGGTCCTGAGTTCAATTCCCAGCAACCACATGGTGGCTCACAACCATCTGTAATGAGATCTGGTGCCCTCTTCTGGCCTGCAGTCATATATGCTGTATACCTAATAAATAAATCTTGCTGGGCGGTGGTGGCGCACGCACTCGGGAGGCAGAGGCGGGTGGATCTCTGTGAGTTCGAGGCCACCCTGGTCTCCAAAGAGAGTTCCAGGAAAGGTGCAAAGCTACACAGAGAAACCCTGTTTTGAAAACAAAACAAAACAAAACAAAACAAAAACAAACCAGAAATGAGCAAGGTGCTAGAAATTTTTAGGAAGACACCTTCTGTACTGTTGGAATGGGAGAGAGGTTCAAGGGCTCAGAGTGAGGAGGAGGGATTGGCAGAGATGGTTCCCTTCAGAAGGTCAAGTCTGAAGCCACATAGGGAGAAGGGGGGTTAGCTAGAAGCAGCACCACGTTGGATGGCTGGGTTTAGTTGAGCCTGATTTAAAGTCTCATGTGAGGTCCCCACAGAGACAGAAGCACATGGATTCTAGAGCAGGGTTAGTTAGGGACACTGATCTTTGACAGAAGAAAGGACACATCTCCATCTCAAACTCTGAGAATGGCAATGGATGAAAAGGTCGATTTTGTTTGTAAAATTTAGGAATTTTAAGCCCATTGGCTTGAATTACTGAAACATGAAGGCCATTTTCCAGGTTGAAGAATCAAGAGAGGAGAAACCAGTGGGGAGTGTTAATCCCGCCTGGTGAAAAGAAGACCTTTACCACAGTTTTGAGCCATATCTGAAGCAAGCTTCAGTTAAATGCTGGCCAGGATGATAGACCCTGACTAGGTCCTTTCCTAGGCCATCCCAGAAAATGGCGACAAGTCACATTTTGCAGAGGTTTATAAGGCAAACCCATAAGGCTCATATTTCCAACCAGATCCAATCAGGGGTAAGCATACATCCTGACATATTTCCTGCCTACACACCACCGCCTACATGTGATCAAGCACATCCTGTGCAGTTGGGTCAAACAAACTTGTTTAGGGGAGCGAAATTATTTGGCTTGTTATCTTATACAAATAGCCTCCAGCATTTCAGGAAGTATCTGTCCTTGGGCAAGGAGCTTATGGGTTAGAGGCATTTTTGTTTTATGAATCTCTTAGGCACAGTAATTAAAACTTAAAACATTACTTTGGCTCTCACAGGAGGAGGTAGTGGTTGTTTTTTTTTTTTTTTTTTGTTTTTTTTTGTTTTTTTTTTTTTCCCCGTCTTGTTTTGTTTTGTTTTTTGCGAGACAGGGTTTCTCTGTGTAGTTTTGGTGTCTGTCTTGGATCTCGCTCTCTAGACCAGGCTGGCCTCAAACTCACAGAGCTCCGCCTGGCTCTGCCTCCCGAGTGCTGGGATTAAAGGTGTGCACCCACCTCTGCCCGGCAAGTACTGGTTCTTATATCTACATGGTTAGTGATGGAATGAACTCACAAAAAGGAACTAAGAGCATTAAAACTATAAACTAGCCTAGACACTGGTCATCGGCATCCTAGGAAATCAAAGATTTTTCTCCAGCTCTTGCTACTGGCCAGTCTGCTACACCTTATGTCAAATGACATCAATTCTAGAAGTTCAAGGCTTTTCCACTATGAACTAAATATTCAAGTTAGACAAATTAAACACAATGCAAGGCATCTAGTAAAGTTATGTCTGTGAAAGTCATGTATAGGACAGCACCTTTAGCTTGCTGTGGAAGTCATGTATGGGACAGCACCTTCAGCTTGCTATGGAGCTGCATCTTTCCTGAAGAACAATGGGAAGATGTCATGAACTGGCACAGTTTTAATAAGGAATGATATCCTGGAAAGGTACTGAATCACAGCTGGACTTGGAAGGAGAACCTGTCAGGTGAGCCTTGGGAACATGTTCACTCTAGGCAGTTTTTATTTAATCCTAGGGAGTTTATGTGACTTAAATGCCCTTTTAATTCTGTGCATCGTTTGGGCTTTGGGGGAAGGGGAGAGAGAGAGACAGAGAGAGACAGAGACACACAGACACACGGAAACAGACAGAGAGACACAGAGAAAAAGAACACACACACACACACCTCTCTCTCTCTCTCTCTCTCTCTCTCTCACACACACACACACACACACACACACACACACACACACACACACAGAGCACACAGGAGGCTTCATTTACTGGAGAGTATTTTGCTCCTGTTGACTTAGCCTCATCTGTAATGGATACATACATCAGGAGCCTTCATGTGTCAGTTTCTTGTCTCACTGCTGTTGACAGAGCACCTAGCAAGAGCATCTTAAGGAAGGGTTGATTTTTGGCTCCTGGTTTGTGGGGATACATCCCTCATGGTGGAGAAGACATGGCAAGAAGCAGGAGGAGACTGGTCACATGCTGTGTCCACAGCCAGGAGGAGGAGGTCAATGGAACCACTCAGCTGATTTTCTCCATTTTTTAAAACCTTTTTCCCCCTCCATTTAGTATCTCAGCCTGTGGCACAGTGCTACCTGGTGTTTCTCTGTCAGCTTAGTGGCTGCACATGAATCTACCAATATTTTAATTATGTCTGAGGCCCCACAGCCCCCCAGTCAGTGCCCCACTGGCTGAGTGGCTGTGGCTCGGGCTCTGCCAAGGCCATGATATGCAGGTTTAAATAAAGTCTCTATTGTTCCATTGATCATTAAGACTCAGGAGTCAAAGGCTGGGGTGAAAACCTGCCAGCTCAGAGAGGTTGAGTAGCAGCTAGCTGACCTTGCTTTTTGGCTGGAGACACTGCAAGAGACATTTCTCTTCTCTCACCCCAGAACCAAAAGGAAGTTCAAACTCTGGTTCCCTCTCTTTCCTTCCTGAGCATCTTCTCTATCCAAATTGCTGGCTTCTCTATGGCTAATTCTGGTCAGCTAGTCACTGGCTTCACTCTGTGATTCAGGGTAAACTTTCTCAACAGTCTGGAGTAACACAGTGTGATCAAAATATTCCACAACAGCTACCTACATCCAGAGCGGATCTTTTCTGGTCTTTTAAACCTTTAACACTCTCACAGACACACCTGCTGGGTGTGTCTCCTAGGAAATTCCAAATCCAGCGAGGTTGAAAGTGGGTATTAACGGTCACACTTCGATGTAAATTAATCTGGACCTTAAAGTCAAACAAGTCATGTGTAATTTATTCATTGTGTCATTGGCTCTATCAAGGGGAGAAAGGGGGAAAATTGTGACCCCTCCCCCTATTCCCTAGCAGCCTTGCTGGCTATCTCTAGCTTGATTAAAGGGAATGATACTCATTTGTAAATGTATTTGGCAAACTTACCCTGCTATTGTTTCCATTATTTTGCAAATTACAGACATTGAGATGAAGGCTCTATAATTTCCTAGTGCTCCCTTTATTCCCGCTTGGGAAACTGGTGTTGCCCTGGCATGCTTCCACTTCGCTGTTATTTCATTTGAATGCAGCAAATTCTTTATTATGATTAACAAAGACTTCTGCTCTGTTCCTCTTTGAATATCAGTCTGCTTATGGAGATGAGTTGATTGGGAGCCTGCTGTCTACTTGAATCCCTCAAAGACTTTCAAGACAACAGACACCCAAGGATTCCTAAATGACATGTTTTTTTTTTTTTTTTTTTTTTTTCATGTTCTCCATTTTGAATCTGTGTTACATTTAGTAATTTTGCCATTGTCTGGAACTTTTTTCTTCTCTTCTTTCAATTGTCTGCTTCTAAGTGTCTCCTTCACCCATTACTTAAATGCCTGAAAAATATGCAAATGGCTGGGTTTTGGTGATTGTTGGGGCTCAGAAAAGCGTCATTCTGTGGGGAAGTCCTTAGCAGCAAGGCTTATCACTAAGCTTCCCCAGCCTCCTACCTCTGACCACCCACTCTCCTTTCACAAGCCACAGAAGCTAGAATCCCTCTCCTTCAATGTGACGGCAGCAACCAACCCCTTCATCCAAAGCCAGACATAAAACCCCAAAATATGACTCTGACTTTGCTGCCTTTCTGCCTAACAGCTGGTCATTAAAAAAAACGATCAAACCTCCATGTTAACACGGTTCCAGAAATGATCCTGTCCTGTGCCTGGAAGGAAGGTATGTTCCGTAGCATTCTGGGAGAATCTGACGAGACAGGCATGCTAGCTCTCCCGGTTCAGTTGGTTCACAGCCTCTTATTCAATCATACTTCTGCACGAGTGTCTTTATAGAACTAAAGCATAAAATGGGAAGCTTAGCCTGGGTGTTTGGGTCTGCAGTCCAAAGTCTCTTGAATCACATAAACCTATAATCAAGCAGTTTTCTTATGATTTCTTCTCATTAACTCCCATTACAGGAGTGTTGAACCTTTAAAATGTGCAGAACTTTCTTCCTACATGCTCTTGCAATTTTAAAACTCTTCCCCCTGAAGCTCTTTTGATTTCCTTTCCCTCATCCATGTAATCTGTCAAGATGTTTTTACAAGATTTTCATAAACAGCCTTGATTCCAGCCACTTTGGGGTACCTCAAATGCATACACGGTTTCTCTTAAGTGATAAGCAACCAATAACAGCTGAACCTGCATCACCTTGGCCCACACCAGGCTCTCCTTCCTTAAATTTCACCTAGGTGTTTCCCAGTGTTCTGTTCATTGTGCTGATTCTCACTGAGAGTCTGTCTCCTTGTAAAGGAGGCACATGAAGGGGATGTCACATTAAGAACACTCTTCTAGGTGTGTTAGGGTTGGCGTCCAAAACAGAGAGCTTCACTCCAATATCGGGTCACAAAAGAAGCTTTATTAGCACGAGCTCGTGGGCCTCCAGCGCGAGAAGTAGCCGGTGACCCCTAGTCTAAGGCTCGTAGGCCTTTTATGAGGCGGTTCTATCAGGGCAGGGGAGCGGGGGTCATCCAGAGTGCAGACACCTGGACGCCAGATGTCTCCGCGGTCTTTCTCAGAGTCTGGGTGGGTAAACGAATTCCAAGCTTATCTAGCAAGGGGTTATTTTGCAAGCATTCTTCTCAAGCAAGTTATCTTGCAAACACAACCGCAGGCGGTTATCCTGCAAGCATCCTGTTAGCACAGCATGATGGGCTAACTTTCTGGTATGGGGTGTGGGGGCAGAGTGCAGTATTTTCCACTGAATCTACAATTAGCAGAGCTAGTGGGAGGGGGTCTCCTTATTTCTCTTACAATGGTCTTTCAGGTGGAATGTGCAGGAGCCTATCTTCCAGACCAAATATCCATACACAAAATACTTACTGAATCCTTTCTTCCTGTCTCTTCTGTCTCCTACCTCAGTGATGTCAGCATCTCCAGTCATCCTTCTTCTTTAACTCCAGCTGTACACTGTACCAAGGTGAGGGTAGCTCAAATCCTTTCTCCAGCTGGATGGGCGGCATTGTGTAAAGTGAGGACCATCAACAATTGCATCTCATACTTACTGAAAACTTCATACGTGCTTGGCATCTTTCTCTGTGCATTATCAATATCATCTCACTCATTCCCAGCCTTCTGAGGATGTGTATTAGGCTGGGCCCTCAAGAGGAACACAGTGTATGCATATTTAGTTGTAGATATTTATTGGACTGGTTCCTATGACAGGAGCTGGGCAGTCCAACAATGTCAGTCTGCAACACCAGAAAATGCTGAGACCTCAGAAGTAGCTAGTCCATAAAGCTAGATCCCCTCAGCTGCCCAAATCCAGTTCTGAAAGTCTAGATGTTCCATCTATCAATGGTGTGGGCTGCCTATCAGAGGCCTAAGAACCTGGAGTCCGATGTCAGTAGTGGGAAGGAGCAACAACCATAGATGTGCTCACTCAGCAAGAAGAAGCATAGACAGGCACCCACACTGCCTCTTCCTAAGGCCTCTTTCTACCTGTGCTGCCCATGGGGGAGTGGTCTAGTGCGGCTGCTCACATTGAAGACAGGCCTTGTCTGCTCAGTTAATCCTCTAGAAATGCCCTCACAGTCACACCCAGAGCAGTGCTTCCTAGGTGATCCCAAGTCTTGTCAATTTGGCAATCAAGACTAACCATCATGTAAGATAACAGCAGGTAAAGAGGCCCACAGCTGGTGCCTATGTTGAAGGCATAGGTTTCAAACCACATGGCTACTGTGGGATGTAGTGGGTAGCTGTTCCAGCTTTGATCTTGAAGCACTGCCCCTAGTGAGGCAGCAGGTAACTGCCACACCTACTTATGACCTGCCCCTGGGGTGTGGCTGAGAGAGGGACCCCTTAAGACCTGAGATGCAGATGTGCCTGCTCTTTTGGCTTCTCATGATCTTGGATGCTGACCAAGTCAGAGCTCTCCAGAGAACCACTGCAGACCAAGTCAGAGTTCTCCAGAGAACCACACTGGACTGCACCTCACCTCTCCCAGATCCTGTAACCGACTCCTTTACTGGTTGTAAGTTACCCTGAAATAAACCTCTTTTAACTACCAGATAAACTATGTGGAATTGCCTCATTAATTGCAACTTTAGTGAGATGTCTTTCTGTATGCTGTGAATATGTGTTGCTCTCATTGGTTAATAAATAAAGCTGCTTTGGCCTATGGCAAGGCAGGATAGAGCTAGGTGGGAAATCCAAGCAGAGATACAGGAGAAGAAGGGCAGAGTCTGGGAGATGCCAGCCTGCCATCCAAGGAACAACATGCCAGCAGAACAGTAATGCCATGGCCATGTGGCAATACATAGATTAATAGAAATGGGTTAATTTAAGATGTAAGAGCTAGCTAGTGATAAGCCTGAGCCATCAGCCCAACATTTATAGTTAATATAAGCCTCTGAATGGTTATTTGGGAACTGGCAGGCAGGAGAGAAACTTCCAATTACACATGGCCAACTGTAGAGCCTCTGTGTCAGAGCTCCGCTGAGCTTTTCTGGGTGACTGCTATCAGATATTGACAATGTATGCTCTGAGCACTACTGTGTGATCAGCTAGGTTGGACCTGCCATCTCTTTAATTTTCACAATAATCCCTGGTATCAAGCCTTTTGTTTTGTTTTGCTTTGTCTTTTGTTGTTGTTGTTGTTGTTTTTGTTTTTCGAGACAAGGCTGCGACCCTTTAATATGCGACCCTCCTGGTGTGGTGACCCCCAACCATAAAATTATTTTCTTTGTTATTTTATAACCATAATTTTGCTACTATTATACATCATATTGTAAATATCTGTGTTTTCTGATGGTCTCAGGCAACCCCTGTGAACAGGTCATTCAACGCCCCCACAAAAGTTCACGACCCACAGGTTGAGAATCACCGAGCTAGGAGGAAGCAGCAGCCCCAATTAGTCCAGGGAACTGCTTCTTAGATCCATCTGAGTGGTGTGCACTGTGGAGAGCACTGTGAAATTTTTCTTATCAGACTGAAGGTGCCAATAAGGTCCCACTGATGACAAAAATGCAGAAGCCAGGAGAGGCTTCTTCCTGTGCAAAGCCTTGTTCCTGTTTTGTTGAGAGCCGTCAGTGCTCCATAGAGTATTTTTTCTCAAGAGATATTTTGTGTGTTCAGGAGGAGACCCGTCCTGAGGAGCAGTGGGGAGGAAGGGCTCACACCCCGATGTTAGCTCCCTCAGTATCTTGAGCAGAGGTGGAGCTGCTGTTTTAGTAATTAAAATAAAGGCGTCCAGCCTGGTAGTGGTGGCATGCACATTTAATCCCAGCACTTGAGAGGCAGAGGCTGGTGGATCTCTGTGAGTTCAAGGCTAGCCTTGTCTCCAAAGCCAGTTCCAGGACAGCCAGTGCTCCACAAACCAAAAGAACCCAAACCCCAAACAAACAAACATAAACCTCCAAAGACATGGAAACTGACCTTTCACTTTTCACTCTTCACCCTTTCACTGTCCCTAAGTGTCACTTAGGAGTCCATGGGGCTACACTAGGATTCGAACCTATGTGACCAGTGCCACTCTGCATCCACGATCTTCCTCCTGTCCATCAGCTCAGATGCAGTTTTGCTCCGTGGTCCACCTTGCTGAGTGGAGCCCTCCTCTTTCTTCCTCAGAAGAATTCTCTCCCAGCCTCCTGGGGTGGGTCAACCTCACGCACATTCTAAACATGTTCAACACTCTAAAGCACACTTCAAACTCAAGGGCAGACTCTCTAATTGTCGCGTCTCACTGTTTTGTCTGTCTAATATCCAAAGGTCCCTATTACCTTGCAAGAAATCGCGCCCCCTCCACTCCCAAATGTGTTATCTTGAAGGAGAGGTGTATCTGCCAACTGGGCAAGCTGCAGGGTGATCTTGTTTGGCCAATCAGTGCTTTCCTTTGGAGCTTTGCTATGAAGAATAATACAGAGAAATGAGGGGTCTGACATTCGGGCAGCAGCTCAGACAGCCTCCTGTGGAGTCCGAGGCCATTCTCTCAAACTGCCCTTCACACCGCTGGCTTGCTGCATTCTTAGGGTGATGAACTGGAGTTACCTGTGAGAGAAGACCACCACAGGCACTTCTGTTGCCCCTATTAAGAATTCAGGCTGAAATGGAATTAAATAGATGATAGAGAGGTGGAGATGAGCCTCTCTGTGGTCCTTTGTCATCACCTCATTTCCACTGATACTAGCTCCTCCACCCACAGCATCTTCACTACCCTTACTGCCCAGCTCTCTCACGCTGGTCACTTTTCTCAACTTGTCCCCACCAAAGACCGGAGGCCTTGGATTCTTTCTCTCCAACCCCACCATCCAAATAACAATATATGCGATTGCTTTCCTCAGAAGGACAGCTGCCCTTGCAATCTGTTTAGTTAGATGCTGTAACTCCTCATAGCTTAAAAAAACAGACGACTCTTACAGCTTTACTCAATCTGTGAGTTGGTGAAAGGGCTTCTGAGGTCCACACTGAGTGGAAAAACACACATTGTGAGCCAGGCTGTGTCTCTCTCCTACAGCTGCTGATGGCTCTGACCAAGCAGCAGAAGGAATATCTTAAGGCAAGCTGATGTCTTCTAGCATCCCATGGCATGGCTTTCATCAAATTATGGAGCCCTTTGGGCTTTCCATGTTTGAACCTGGGCAGATGAGGGCGTTGTGGTGGGCTTTCCTCAAGGAGCTTGTGCTCTACCGATTTGGGTTCCAGTGGCATCTGCATTGCAGTAGAACATTTGAAGATTCCCAGACACACATCACCAGTGTCTAGAAATCGAGTTTTGTGACACCCCAATAGGAAAGATGTTTGCTGGGATGGAGGAGAGAGGAGGAACAAGGAGAGGCCTTCAGTTTTACTGCTCAGCTTCCTGGATGTCACATCTCACCATGGATACCTTCTCACACTGCTGATCCTGATCTGATGCCCAGCAAAGAAGCCCCTGGTGTGCTTTGATGTGTGGCCTGAGATACATATCTTCCCGGAGTTTCTGGCTTCCCTGGGGAAGCTTTGCTTCAGAACAGGCTTTCTCTCTGAGCAAACAAGAACCCTGCCCACCATGCTGCTCCAGGGCAGTGGGTACACCAAGGGGGTTCATTTCTTTCTTTGTATGTGCCTGTGTGTGTGTGTGTGTGTGTGTGTGTGTGTGTGTGTGTGTGTGTGTTCATATGTGTGTTGCTAAGCAGGCTAGGCTGGCTGAAGAGGTAGTGCTAGGCATTCAGCCTGTCTTTGCCTCCCCAGCCCTGAGGGATTAAAAGCTTGCACCAACATGACCCCGCCCCTTTCTTTGTGGGTTCTGGGGACTGAAATCTTGTCTTAATTTTTGCAAGGCAAGCACTCTACCTGCTGAGCGATCTCTTTAGCCCTCACCTCTCTGTATCTCCGTCCCGTGCACTGATGGGGCAATGTTTGTTCAGTTGCAGCTCACAGGCAAGTGTGTACGGATGATGCAGGCCACCATCTCCTGACTACTTATCTAGCAGAGGCAGGGGTTGGAAACATTGCAAAACCCCATTTGGCTTCAGCAGCTGGAAGGGATACGTTTTTCTCTTTGTTGGATATTGAGGCACTCAGCGACTTTCCCAAAGTTGCACAGCCAAGAAGACGCATGACCAAGGCAGGAAGCTGCTGTGTTCATTCTGCTAAGAGCTGTGACTGCAGAAAGATTTGCAATAACAGCAGACCTCTGAGGAGTCAGGAGGACACATACCCATTTGTCGTTGTTCACTGTGACTCGGGCCTGTCTAAAAGCAAGATCCAGAAGACAGAGGTGTTGCTCGTGTTTGCAGTTCAGCTCTCTTTCCCATAGGCCACAATAATGGAGGTGGTAGTGGACCCTGCAATTTTGTTAGGCAGAGGAAACAGGAAGCAAGCCCATTTCCCCCACGTCTTCTCTCTGGGGCGGGTGAGGGCGTGCTGGCATCTGCTGACTTCTTGTCCATATTGTATTTACTCTCCTGGTCACACGAGCAGCGAGGACGATGAGTCACAGTTAACTGCTAAATTAAGAAAATGGAACCCTTTGTGAACCTTTGAGAGCCTTTCCCCTCAGCAGTAATGCCACACCCTCAACAGCAAATGCATTCCTGAACTCCCGCTAAGCTGGCTGGCGGTGATAAGTAAGCCATTGATTGGTTTGTTCTCTTCCAGAGCTGTGAGGTTCTGAGGATGTTCCTCTGCACCTACTAACTCCAAAGCTCCTCCACTGTGGCTCCCTCACACCCACCCCTCCCTGATCCCCACATTGACTGAAATGGAGCACACCACACTGGGCAGTGCCGTTTCTAGCAAGCCCCAAGGTAGTCCTTGACCAATAGAGGTCTCAGAACTGTGGCCCTGTGAGGAATCTGTTGAGGTACTCAAGGTGACTTCCTTACTTTCTAAATATAAGAATAAGAGACCCAGCAAGGCTGAAGCAGGTTTGTGACGTCTGCTTCCAGTCTAGCCCTCTGTTGGAGAAACCTTTCTCCTGAGCAGATCTGAAGATCAGCCTCACACAGGAAGCCCTGGTTTGTTTGGAAGCTGCAGATGTGTCAAAGTTAAACAAACACACAAGTATCGCCACAAAACACAGCCAGTTCTCATTCCAAAGGGAACAAGAGAGGTTATTATGGGGCAGGGGAGAGGCTCACTCAGGAGGTAAAGTACTTGCCTTGTGAACATGAGAAGTTTGAGTTCCAACATGTTAAAAGCCATTAAAAAAAAAAAAAGTCAGCATCATGCCATGAGCGTGTAATCCCAGCAATGGGGAGTCAGAAACAGGTGGATCCTCCAGGCTCAATGGCCTGCCACCCTACTTGGCAAGTTCCAAGCCAGTGAGAAAACTTCTCTTCAAAAACAAGGTAGATGGCGTCTTAAGGAAGGGCAGCCCAAGTTGCTTTCTGACTTCCACACTTATAGGCATACATGTGCACCTGCACACACACACACACACACACACACACACACACACACACACATGCACACACACACGTGCACACACACACACACACACACGCACACACATGCACACACACACATGCACACACACACACACACACACACACACACACACACACACACACAGAATGTCCTAGCTCATCGATTTCCTCACTTTTGCTGACCTGACAAGTCAAAAGCGTACTCTTCCCTCAGAGCATTTCAGGCATTTGGAGCAATGTTTTGCAAGAGGAAAGAGTCCTGTTTGCTCTTCCCACATGGGCCTCTTGGACTTTGATTCCCTGGACATCTCCCGCGTTTGGAAAGTCTCCAGGTGGCAGAGAAGAGCAGAGTCTCTGGGAAGGAGAGGCATTCTGCTCAGGACTTGGCAGAGCTCTCTGCTCAGGGCCCAGCCAGCTACTTGAAGTTCAAGGTGACAGACAGAGGCTGTCTGTTGAAGACTTGAACCTGCTGCTTCAGCCGGCCTTCACATGCCCAGCCCTTCTGTCTCCTTCCAGGGGGGGATGTCTTCTTCCTGAGGAGGCTCAAGAATGGCATTTACCCTGAACCAGAGCCGGCTGGACCCTTCCAGTCTCCCCATCTATTCAGCCTCATTGTGCCTGGAAGGATAAATCTTTCTCTCTGTCTGTCTCTGTCTGTCTCTCCCTCTCTTTCTGTGTTTTACTCAAACAATTGAGAAAGAAGACAGAAGGCTAGACAGATTTCCGGCAAGCAGACTGTGACAGTCTAGACTAGTACAACATAGTCAACTTATTTTTTTTAAACCAGTGATGATTAGTGACTTATTTTGTATTTAACTGTTTTCCAGTCCAAGAGCATAAGAAAGTGAAGAAAACCATGTATATATGCTAGGCTTGGGAATGACAGCTAGCTTCACTTATTTCAATAGTAACAAGAAGGTTAAAATTCTGAGGATCAGAGGGTCCATGTTGTTTAGATGACAACGTGGTGAATCTTGAAAGAGTCCTACTAGTTTTCTTCTGTAATTAAAAAAAGCAGCACATCCTGTTGTTGGGTTCAGAAAAACATTGGCAAAAAGAGAGTTGAACCTCGACTGCTCTTCATGTGGATGTAAGATTACACGGTTTCCTGGAGCAAAGAATGACTTTGACTCAGGTAGAAAAGGTTCCAATTATGGACCTAACTACATGACTCAGAACATGTTAATGCTGCTCAGAATTGCTTTCCTCTCCATAAAGGGAGCCCCTTATTTATAGAAGAGTAGAGGATCGCAATAGAATTCTAGGCACAAAAATAATTGCTAATTTGGGGGCTGGTAAGATGGTTCATTGGGTAAATTGCCTGCTGTCAAGCCTGACAACAGGAGTTCTGCCCTTGGGAACCACGTGGTGGGTGCAGAGAACCAGTTCTGGCAGGTTGTCCTTTGACCTCCACAGACATGCCTTGACATGTATACACCCCTCTACCCAACAAATAAATACAACAAACAATTTAAAAGATCTTCCTTTCAGTGAAATGTCACTTGGATCCCCAGAGGTAAAAGGAAATGTCTCCCCTCCGTTTTAAAGTTACATTTATTTACTTATTATTTTACTTGGGGGTAGAGCATACTTGGAGGCCTGAGAACAAATTGCAAGAGTTGGTTGCGTGTATCTACCATGTAGGTCCCAAGAATTCAACTGGAGTCCTCTGGCTTCATCTATACCTTCCTCCTCCTTTCTTTCCCCTTTCTCCCCTCCCCCACTTCTTCCTTTTCCAGATACAGCTGGGTAATCTTGGGTTGGCCCCCTGTATATCCTCTGCCCATGTGGCCAGGCAGCAGTCACTGTAGGTTGTGAACGTTCTGTGGACCAAAGCTGCTCATGTTGTGAGACCCACTGACTTAGCTGTGCTTGCTGGTTCCGTCAATAATTAACTTTGCTTTCACAAACCTGTGGACACTGGAAGGCTTGCTCACTGGACCTCAGGTGCAGCCTCCATCTGGCCTTGCACCAAGAAGAAGAGAGAGCGGATGACTTCCACACTCCATGAAGCCCTCTTCCTCTACCTCAGAAGAGTACCCTTGCTGTGCCTGGCCCTTCCCAGGAGTTCCCACACTGCTTTCTGGCTATCCTGGGTCCTCCCTACCTTACAGGTGGGTCTGTCTCTTCAGAGTTTCCTTTGCTACTTCAGGACCAGGGGGAGTCATGGCTCCCCATGTGTCCCTTTTCTCTCCCTCTGGCCTTGTGGGAAGTGGAAGCCATCACTCTCTGCTGCTCAGGCCACAGTCCTACCGGCTTCAAAGGCACAGCTGCTTTTTCTGTTTACTTTTCATAATGGCCCCACTGCCTGGAACTTTACTACAAGGCCGAAGGGCTGAGCACCAAAACTGACTCCTCCATCCGCAGGATACCCTCCGGAGTCCCCCTTCCTTTCTTCCCTCTCTTTCTCTTCCTGTCTGTCCTCCTTCCCTCCCTTTCTTCTTCCTTCAACTTTTGGCTTCACTCCAGTGCCTGCCCCTCCACCTTCTCCCTGAGGAGTCTTCCTTTCTTCTTAATTCAACTCAGTTCTTCTGTGCCTAACAGTGCCGGCAAGTCCACACCAGCTGACTCATGCCAAATGCTTCTGTGACCCCCTGGCCTTCCAAGCACCATGTCCAGAGCAGACTGATTAAGTGTCAGGGTTGATTGCTGAGGCGCAAATCTGAGCCAACAGTGACCATGGGAATAAAAGAAAGCGAAAAGAAAACAAACAAACAAACAAACAACTGGCCGAATTTGGAGTCTCCCAGTCCTGGAAAAGTAGGTCAAATTGGCCTTATCTATGGCTAGCTGGCCAGATGACTTCACCTAGCATCTGGAGTCCACATGGAACAATCAAGGCTGCCTGGTGGAAAGGGGCATCGCAGTGCTGGAAAATGAAGGAATTTGTAAGTTCAGAGAGGATCGATGTTAGATTTCAAGGCACTTCTACAATCCTACACCATTATCTTCAAGGTAATACTATTTTAAATTTAATTTTTTAATTTAAAAAATTAAATTTAAAACAATGTGCATGTTTAGTGTGGGTATGAGCACATGAGGTGCAAGTCCTATGGAAGCCAGAAGAGGGCGACATATCCCCTAGAGCTGGAGTTACAGGCAGCTGTGAAACAAACTGTGGTTCCCTGTGGCTGCAGGGAACCAAACTCAGAATGTCTGCTGGAGCAGCTCACACTCTTAACCACTGAGGGTCCCTCCAGGCCCTCCAAACCTCCCTTGGTTGGTCCTTTTCCCACCCACTCGCTGAGAGCTGCTCTGAGGGCATCGTGTTTAAAACTCCTTTGCTCCTTGGGTTGCTTGAGCCTCATCTTCCAGACTCTACTCAGTTCATGTTCATTCTGAGTGCAATCAGTGAAGACTTCCCATTGGTTTTTTTCAGAGTAAGTGAGACTTAAGGAATTACCTAGGTGAGAAAAATGTGCAGTGGCCTGAAGGAACCACATCAATGTGGCCCCAGTGTAGGGTGGGAGGGGATGAATAACGGCAGATGCTACTCCAAGCAGTTTCATCATGGAAGGCCTTGATGTGGGGGTAGGTCATTTCAAATGGCCATGCCACAGTTTAGCTGGACATACTCTTATCACCTTATAGTTATCATCCACCATGTTAAAGCTGTTATACTTAAAAGTCCCAAATAAGATTCAGTTGGGCTAAAAGTATCAGCAGGGCTGCATCCCTTTCTAGAGGCTCTGGGGAACAATCCATATGCCTTTCCATCTTCTGGAGATCTTGTTCCTGCATTCTTTGCCTTCTGGTCCCATCCTGGGTCTTCAAAGCCATCTGCATAAAGTCTTCAGGTCTTATTGTTCCTTTTTCTATTTTTAGCAACCCTTGTGACTAGCCTGAGGCCACCTGGATCATCCAGGGTCATCTTCTCATCTTAGATCAGCTGATTTACAACCTTAACTTTATCCCCTTTGACTAGAAAGGTTTTTACAGGTTCTGGGGATTAGGATGTGGACATCTTCAGGGACCAGGTCTTCTGCCTGCCACGGGAGAAGAGCTAGTAAGGATTAAGCAGAGGGGCATAATGATTGTATTTGTGGTTAGGGCATCAGAGATCACGGTGGAGGGGTAGGAAGCTGGAGTGTCTTACAGGAGCTTAAGTAGAAAGCCCAGGGAAAGACCATTTAAGTTCGCCAGTGGCAGCACTGTGGGTAGCTTAGCTTGAAGTTCACAGGAAGGTTTAATATGGTTAAGCTTCAGACACACCTCCTAGCTCTGAGGGAAGAACAGTGTTTGTACATCCTGGTTTGTTATAGATATTTTAGGAACCAAGGCTAAGTCTTCACATAGCATTTCTTTACTTTTCCCAAGAAGATACTTTTTTAGCTAATGAAATGTGAAGGCTTCTGGACTCAGTCATCTCTGAAGTTTCATTCAAAGCAGCTTTGCTGACTCTGCGAACACTGTTTCTTTCTTGCTGGCCAGTGGCTTGGAGATGCTTCAGTACTGAATGAAAAGACGTTTCACAATAAAACAGAGGGCACTATGACAACATGCCTGCAACTACCAACCCATAAAAGACAAGAGAGAGAGACAGACATGTAAAATACCAACAAGGGCGTGAGGGTGTGGTCTGGACAAGGAGGGACATGATGGCAAGCATTGGAACAGTAGGTCACATGGGACCTGCAGTCAGGAAGCAGAGAGAGATGAATGGCAGTTCTCAGCTCCCTTCTTCCATCTAATTCAGACCAGGACCCCAGCCCGTGCAAGGGTGCCACTCGTATTTAGAATGGTTCTCTCCACCTCAGTTAATCAGTTTAGAAATTCCCTCAGAGACAGGTCCAGAGATTTGTCTCCCAGGGAAGTCTAGATCCTGTCCAGTTGACAACATGAATCATCACACAGTCCTTAAGGCTGGAAGCTGGAGCCTGGGGCATGTTTGGGACATCAGACGAAGGTGCAGGAGAGGCTGAATTTTCCGTGTTTAGTGTGGCAGAGACGTGGGAGTGGCCAACGGCTGTCTGAGAAGTGCTGCTCCAGAGACCTGCCCCTGGAGCCCTCACCCAAGCAGGGTAGCTGAGGGCAGTACCAGGATCAGGAACTGAGCAGTCCCCTGGCATTGTTGACATCCTTTCCAGCTGACCGAAAGGCTCACTGACTCTCCCCATCAAAGGCCAGCGTGAGGACGCCTTCACAGACAGAAGAGTGAGGCCTGAAGTGTTTGCTCTGCCTCCTTCAGTCCTTCCTCCCCAGGCTTTCCCTCTCCAAGCTGGGGCTTCACCTACCAGTTAGAGGAAGGAAGCCAAGTGGATGTGGGAAAAACAACGGGATGGAAGGGACCAGCCACCTCTGTCACCCCATACTCCAAGAGGACAGCTATGAAGGGAGGGGCCAGGAAGGATGGGGAAGAAAGTTAGAGATGAGTTGGTGTAAGTCTGAGTTTGGTTTGCCTCTTGGAGACAAGTGTTGTTCATGTCGGGATGTGGACCGTTAGAGTACTTGTCACCAGAATGAAAATGTCAAAGTGTGGGAATAGCGGAGATGTGCCGTGTTCATCCCATCACCCAGGCAGCCACTCTATCTGTTGTTCTGAGTATGGGGTCAGTCTTCTTGCTGGCATCATGAGCTGTGATGCGCTGCTAATGACGCTCAGAGAGGCCCATCTTACTGAGGGCACCCGTGTGTCCCTGCCTGCCACCTGTACCATTCTCCAATGCACACACCATCAAACAGATGCAACAGCAGGCTGAGGATGCGCCATCTCAATATCGTACGCTGGCGCTTCGTTTGCCAAAGATTTGTGAGTGGGTCAAGGATACGGGAGGGAGCAGCTCTCATTGCTCCAAATGTTACCTGGCAGCCTCAAGAGCATGATGGGTGCTTGCTGCCCTGTTCCTGCCCAAAGTCCCTGGGAGGATGGGTTCATTGTCTTCCCTCTCTCTTGCTACATTGGAGTTAGCACTTCTTACAGCTGAATTGGAGCCTTGTACTTCAGCCAAAACCCAGTGTGGATTAGACAACTAAAGATGTCTTTTCAAGTGAAACAAAGACATTTAATTAGAGCCAGGCAGGGAAGTGCTTCCAACGTGACATCTGGCTTTGTCCCCTCTCTCTGGCCCTGTAGGCCCCACCACGGAGGTGGGGGTGTGGCAGGTGATTGGTGGGAACCTAACCAAGGCTAGGAGATGACAGAGCAGCCTGTGGGATCTGTGGCTGTACCCATGGGGAGGAGGTCAGCGTGGTTGTGTGTGTGTGTGTGTGTGTGTGTATGTCCATGTGTGTCAGAGTTAGCTTCAGCTGCCAGCTTGATACAAATCTACACACACCTGATAAGAGGGGAACTCAGCGGAGGAATTGCCTCCTTTGGAGTTTCTCATTGCTGTGTCTGTGAGGCATTTTCTTTTCTTTAAAACTTTCTAGATTTATTTTATGTTTATGAATATTTTGCTTATATATGCGTATATGTGCACCATGTGTCTGCCTAGTACCTGTGGAGGTCAGAAGAAGGTGTCAGATCACCTAGAACTGGGGTTGCAAGTTATGTACAGTTGTGAGCCACCAGGTGGGTGCTGGGAGTTGAACCCATGCCCTCTGCTAAACTGCTGAGCCGTCTCTCTAGTCTGTGAGGCATTCTCTCAATTGTTGATTGATTTCCAAGGGCCCAGCCCACTGTGAGTGGTGTTATCCTTTCCTAGGTGGGTCTGTGATGAGAAAGGTAGCCTAAGATGAGCCAGGGGTAGGAAAAAACAGTAAGCTGAGTTCCTCCATGGCCTCTACGTCAGTTCCTGTAGCAGGTCACTGCCTTAACCTTTCCCTGAAAGTTGTTCTGGTTAATGTTTTATTATAGCAACAGAAACCAAACTAATACAGTGTGTATGTGTGCTTGCATGTGTGTGGACACAGAGCGGCACACACAACGGCTGTGCAGCACACAGGCCAGAGGAAGGGCAAGAAGGACACAAGAGGAGACGTGACATGATAAACTGGCATTTTTCTTCTCTCCTGGTGTAAGGAAGGAACAAAGAGATCTAACCGTGTTTAGGCAGAAAAGTCAGCCCCTTTCACTGTACCACTTGATTTAATCCTTTGAGTTAAGTATTTACCTTTTTCCCAGGGGATCCCACAGGCAAACAGTGATCGCTCTAATAAAGGCTACATGGGGAAGAGGAGGCTTGGGGTCTTCAGTGTCTGACACAGAAGCCCAGAGACATCCAAGGTAGCTTCCAGTCTCTCCCACCAATGGTCCCTCCTTGAGACTGAGCACCAGGGGACTTAGGGTAGCATCACACCATGTCCTCTGCCTCTGTGTCCTTTGTCAACTGAGGTGAACTCCAATCTTCTCTCAAGCTGGGCTGTCCTTCTGTGAACCCTCACGGTATCCTTGATGGGGCTCACCAAACTCTATGTTGTAGTTTCTATTCTTCTGGCTGTGAGAAAATACACGTACAGAAGCAACTGAGCCAAGGAAAGGTTTACTCTGGAGCATAGTTCTAGGCATGGTCCGTTCTGGTGAACAAGGCACAGCACAGCTTAAGGCAGCTGGTCACTTTATCTCTGTGCTCAGGAGACAGAGAACCAGGAATGCTTGTGCTCGGCTAGCTTGCTCCTTATTCGCAGTTCAGGGTCCATACTCAGGGAATGGTGCTGTCCACTTTTAGTGCAGGTCTTCCCCTCTCAATGAACGTAATCCACATAACTCCTCTGGACTGAAGGTAACCAGTCCTTTACAACACTGAGTTTGAATCCAGCCCTGGACACATGAGACCCTGTCTCAAAGAAAGAAAAGGAAAGAAAAGAAACGTGCTGAGGCTTCCATCTGGAAACCTGAAGAGAGGCATCGAAGGAATGAAGACATTTGTACAGAAAAGCTGGGGTCAGGTAGGCTGTGCACACTCTGATGGGGCCACACGGACTACCCCAGAACCTCAGCATTTTAGGTACAGCACCAGGGAGGGGCTAGCTAGTCCTGCAGGAGGTGTCTGGAGGTGAGCCATCTTGGGCTGTAACCTTCTGGAGGAGGAAGCTGAAGGTCCTAGTTTTTATACATATGGATCAATGGTTGGTAAACACTAGTGTTTGGACCAGAGGAAGAAGGCTTTGCCAATTTCAAGTCTGACCTACATAAGGGGAAGAGCTTTGCAGATTTCCACGAGTCTAGGGCCTTGAGCTCAGTGGCTGTGCCCATGACCACAATATGCACGCACTCAGGACATCATCTGGGCTTCTTCCACTTCGTACACTCCTGGTTTTGTAAACATGGAGTGGAAAAGGTCTGGTTGCTAAGAGAGAGAAGTTAGCAGTGTCTTAGTAAAGACTAAGAGTAGCCAGTCTCCTTGGAAGGTCCCAGCACTCCCCAAGAGCCGAGGACAACAGGGACAGTACACATACCCGCTGTGCAAAGGGCTAGTTTTGCTTCCATTTCCACAGTGTGTGACCTTTGCTTTGGGATGGTTCTGAGTGTTAGGGGTGGGCAGTGGCCAAGCAAGGAATCCACAGATACCAAAGAGAGGGGGCATTGGCTCAAGGTGGCACAACAGAGCCTGGGCCTGGGTCCACATGCTGTTTTATTTCAGGACTCAGTGGGAAGCTACTGGTGCCAAAGGATATGAATATTTAACATTTCCCAAGGAAACAATCTGTTCATTTTATCCTTCTGTATAGGAGGAGAAGGCAAGCAAGTGGAAGACACCCAGGACAATTCAAGGTCACTGGCCTCAATAGTTAGGATAAATAATGAGATAAGACAAACTCTGGAGAAGGAAACAAAACCACACTAACGCTAATTGTTATTGGCAATGGAAGTCTCAGATCAAACCTTTTTTTGTTTTTCAGAATCTTCTCTGTAATTAATTAGTGAGAGGAGAGTGTACAGAATGCGTTTTTAAAATGGGAAAATCAGTTTTTAACCTCACTTCTTAAAATGCACGTTGGGTGTTCCTGGACTGATCAGATGGTTTTCTTCTAGAACATTCTGGCTTCTTTGTAGCTGTCCAGCAGTTCTCTGCTAGTCACATGACCACAGATCCTGTCATCTAGCTCTGGTATGGTTCATTATGGCACTTATGGAATTTACTGGGACTGTGGTTAAGGGAAGAATAAGTAAGTTAGGGTTTTGGGAACCCCACCAATGAGGCCACATATGGAAAGAACCACAGGTTCCCTTCAGATCTGATTAACTATGTTTTAGTGGAAATGATAGTTTTCCAGTTTATTCTAATTGAACAGTTTGTGTCTCCTTCTAACCCATTGGTAACCCATGATTTTCTTCACTAGGCATTCAAAGCACTATTACTGAATCATTTGGAAGTTGAAGGGAAATCCATAAGTGTTATATTATTCGCTGTGGAAACTGAAATCTTTGTCTACCCATTCGAGCACGTTACCCCTGCAGGCCATGCGGGGCTGTTTTCTGCCTGAGTCAGAAAGCGGCCACTTTTCCTTTTCTTCCCCACTTAATGAAGGATCTCTCCATGAAAACAGGTGTTTAGGTGTGGTTTGTGTCTAACCCAGGGTCCAGGAGGAAGGCCCCACTGTGTGGGGGTCCTCTTTAGAGTTCATTCTATAGCCCAGGATGACCTCAACTACGTATCCTGGAATTGCAGGCGTTTGCCATTGTGTGTGGCTTTGGATGTGTTTAAATAACTTTCTTTTGGTTGGTTGGTTTTGGGAATTGAAATCAGGGTCTGCTACATGCTTGGCAAGTACTTTACCAGTAGCCTACAACCACCGCTGATAATCTTCTTTTGGGGAGAGCGTGGTAAGCATCAGGGATTGAAACTTGGGACTTCTGTGTACTGGGCAAGCACTTTGATTCTCTGCATTGTAGTCAGGTGTGGTGGCACACACCTTTAATTCCAGAAGGTGGGGGGCAGAGGCAGGTGGGTCTCTGAGGACAGCCTGGGATACACATTTTAAAAACAAAACAAGCTTTTCTGCATTGCGTCAGGCATCAGATCCCTTCTGTTTTGACGCCAATTTAGGTCTAGAATTTATATCATTTTTTTCCTTTCCTTTCCCACCACTCAGATCAAGCCAACTTCATCATCTTAACTAGTTTCCCTTCCTCTAGTCTAGCACCTCAGTACAAATGCCAAGAACCTCAGATGAGATCCCTCAACTCCCTGTCTCCCCTTTGCAAATGCCCGAATTACCCCTGGGCTTGGAGCTCAGGGCCTGGAGGTGAGGGAGAGCCTGCCTGATATGTCCGCCTTGGTATCAGCACACTCCATCAAGCCTGGAGGCTGCCAGCACAGGGTTCCACTGCTGTTCTCTCCATCCATCATCTGCTCCTACCACACAATGAGCTCCTACTGTGTGCATGGCAGAGAACAGGACATACCTCACCATCCTCAGAAATGTAGTCACTTCTGCTGATATACATGATGGGCTTGCTAGGTAGCATAGGCTGGCTTGAACTTGCCATCCTCCTGTGTCAGCCCTCTGAGTGCTGGAATTACAGGTCCTGGCCACAACACATAGCCTGTTACACATGAAAAATTCTTATAAATTTAGGGAGACAAAGATACCACCAACTTCCCTTATAACTCCAGGTACTTTTTGTGTTACTTAAGAAACACCTTTCGCTTCTAAACCCCGATGGAACTCTTCCACAGAGCAATTTTGCTAGAGAACTCAGGCTAGAAATAAGTGTGAATAAATATGAATTCAAATCCTAAAAGCTAGACAACTTAGCTAACTGAGATGTTTCAGTTTGCTCATCTGTATAATGAAAATAACAGGAGGCTTTATTCCCTAGAATGTTGGAAAGTTTGAGATGCTAGAACAATTAAACGTATAGAGTGGTTCCTCAGTAGTTAGTAGGTGTACACACCTACAGTTATTTTACATTCTTCTTTATTTAGTTATGGGGGCAAGGTCTCATTCTCCCATTCAGTGTGAGCTAGAGTGAGTCTGTAATCCAGACCGGCATCTGACTTGTGGCAACCCTTCTGCCGTTGTGGTTTCCTGCTGGGATTACAGGTATGAGCCACCATGCCTGGCTTGTTTGCTCTTTAGGATTAGCTCTCTCATTTTCTCTCTCTCTCCCTCTCCTCCCCTCTCTCTGAGTGTGCATGCATGCACACACAAATGTGTATGTGAGGCCAGAGGGTAAACAACAGTAAGATTGTGAATGACTAGGGGAACTTTTGAAGTTGGACTAAATGCATTTTACATCATGATATGGCCACAAGTCTATGGGGGCGAAGGAGGGGGAATGTACTGGTTTGAATGTGAATATTCCCATAGACTCATATGCCTGAATACTGGTTTGCCAGTTGTTGGAACTGCCTGGGAAAGATTAGGGCATGTATAGCCTTGTTGGAAGAGGTGTGTCACAGAGAGCAGCCTGTGAGGTTTCCAAAGATTTGTGCCATTTCGAGTTGGCTCTTTCTGTCCCCTACTTGTGGATCAAGATGAAAGCTCTCAGCTCTTCTGACCACCACGCCTTTGCTCCAGCATTATGAATTCTAACCCCCCTGAAACCATAAACCCCGTTAAACGCTGTCCTATACGAATTGCTTTGGCTATGGTGTCTCATCATAGCAATAGGAAATTAAATAATAATTCATCACTGTTCTGTTCCTGTGAAGAGACACCATGTCAAGTTTTGAAAGAAAGCAATTCATTGGGGCTGGCTTCCAGTTTCAGAGGTGTAGTCCATCGTCATCCTGGTGAAAACGTGGTGGCTTGCAGGCAGACACGGTGCTGGAGAAGTAGTTGAGAGTTCTACCTCAGGATCCACAGGCAGCAAGAAGAGACACTGAGCTTGGCTTGGGCTTTTGAAACCTCAAAGCCTAGTGGCATACATCCTCCAACAAGGCCACCCTCCTAGTCCTTCTCAAGTAGTACTTACTCCCTGTTGAGAAAGCATTCACATACATGAGCCTAGGCCATTCTTATCCAAACCACCACAGTAGCTAAGCCATTTTGATCTCAGGTGGTGTTCCTCAGGCATTGTCCTCCTTTGAGATAAGATCTCTCACAGGCCTAGGAGTTTTCAAGTAGGATACATTGGCACCCAGAAAGCCTGCTCTTCTTCCTCAGTACTAAAATGACAGCTGTGGGCCACCATATCTAGTGCCCCCCCCCCCCCCCCCCACACACAAATTCTGTCCTGGGGAATCAAACTGAAGTCTTGGAGCTTAGCAGGCAAGTGCTTTGGTGACTGAGTTATTTTCCCTGGTTCCTCCTGCAATCAGCTCTGAAATTCGTTTCCATTTATGGTATAAGTTGTGAACCCAATGATATGTTATTTTTTTTACATCAAAAGACAATCATTGCAGACCCCTATTCTAAATCTTCTATAGCTTCTCTCTGCTTCCAGAGCCACAAGGTGAGTCCTTGCCATTTTCTTTTCACTGTGACTCTGCTTTCTGCCCATCTTCTGGATTTTTTTTTTTTTCAACTCTATCATCACAGTACCTTTGAGATCCCAAACATACCTCTCTCTTCTTCTTCCAGGCTCCTCTGTGTCTCTACCTTTTCTTTCAGTATTTGGTTCTTCCATTTTTTAGAACTGTCTCATGTAATTCAAGGATCCCCTTAGCCATCCAGCAGGAAAACCACCATTCTTCCCGTCCCAGGCAAGCCAGCACACTATTTCAGCCTCAGTTCCTTTTTCTTGTTTTATGTATCTCACTTTGGATCTGAGATTTGATGAATCACCCTTTATTTCCCCCTAGAACATGGGCTTTATTGAACAAAACTGTCTTCTATTTGTATACAGATCATATTTCCTTACCTGGAGAGCTACACTGATAATTTTTTTTTCCTTAGAAAAGAAAATGACTGTGTGGGTGGCCTGTGTTCTCCTCTTAGGTATCAGCATTCTACTTCCGTACTAAACATGTACTGTATATTGGGATTGCCAGGCCGCTCTGGTGGAACTGTGTCCCCAGTATCTGGAACTACATCTGGAAACAGCAGGGCCTTCAAAATGACCTTATTAAGTCAGCTGTCGTCTCTCTTGATATAAGCAGGCTGGCTTGGTGGAGAATTCTACTGACACTGTGGAAGGCTGTCTGGAGTACTCTAGAGAGCCATAGGATGGGTCTGGACCAGAGAGGGAGACATCAGGGGACCTGGCAGGAGGGCCCAACACTGATTGGTGTTGAAGGCCTGGAAGACCTAGGTTTGTTTAGCTGGCTTCAGCATTGGCAGGGCTGCACACCTGGATTGCTCCTCTGCTGGCTTACCGCTGTGGTCTCACATCAACTCTAACCTGTTCACAGAGGGCTTCTGAGACTCTCATCTGCTGTGGGGATGGGATACTGGGATACCCTGGGAACTGCAACATGCATGCCCAACATTTAAGTAGGCTCCAAGGCCATGAGGATATGAGCTCCAGTGAGCTGCCGGCCTGTCGGTAGCTTCAGCTCTGACCACACAGCACAGACGAATCAGTTCAGTGGCTTTCCTGAGGTTACTTTGGTTTTTGTTTTCTTTTCCTGCTTTAATATTATGCGGATTTATTTCTTCCTCTTGGGTCTGAGCATGGAAAAGCTGTCTGTCGGACATTGCGCCCATTCTGGCAGGTGGTGAGGCAGTTTCTTTCCGTGCTGGGTGCCCCTCCCTCCTCACTTCGCTTGCACTTTTTGGGCTGGTCGAACTTGGAGAACATCTCTGCCTTGGCCCCCTGCCATTTCTCTAGAGATTCACAGCCACCGAGAAGCTTTTAGGAGGGGCACATCCCAAGTACAAAATCCCAAGGCCTGCTAGACACCAGTCCAAGCCAAGCTCACTGAACTGTGGAGGAAAGAACAGCAGGAGAATCTGAGCCAGATCAAACACCAATGTAGCACTTTTTGCTACAGTGCAGTATATGTTACAGGGGACACTTCAAGCTAAAATATGTCCCCAAAAGCAAATGGGAGAACTGAGAAAGATGATTCCACTCCAGAATGACATTTGGAGATGACATTGGGACATACAGATGGAGATGTCTTGGGGACAGATGTGACGCCTGGTCCACAGTTGGCTCCACACAACCTGAAGTCCAGCCTTAAGATTCTGATTAATAATCCTCCAGGAGGAACAAAGAAATCACGAGGACAAGCTCGTGCACACTGAGGTCTGAATAAACATACAGAATAAGAGCTGATCATTCATGCAGGTGTTAAGTGAGTCAGTGAATTATATATATATTTTAAAGTGACAATGAATAGAATGTGTTCCATTGGCTTTAATTAGGTGTCAGCCTTCTCTTTCCCTTTGCTAAATTTCTACTGTGTGTGGAGATTGGCAGGCTGCTTCTGGTGGACTTGCAATCTGCCCTGTTCCCTAGGTGACAGAACACAGACCACATCGTTGAGCTAGAGACTTCACTTCCCCAAGTGGTCCAGACGGGTTCTGGCACTTACGGATTCACAAAAAGCTTTCCCTAGCACTGAGCTTTCACAGGTGGAATGGTGTTGGGCCTACAGGCTAAGGGAACCCCACTATTTCACCTTTTTGGTCCCAGAGCTAGTCTTGATCAGGAGAGGCCAGTCAAGAATTCAAGGCTACACACTGAGTGGAAGCCCCAGGCACTAAGCCTTCCTTCTTCAGACAAGCTATGTTTCCTCTTGGCCTGGGGCAAATCTTTCCAGGCGTGTCTGGCAAAGGTGGGCAATGCCACCCTAAATTGCTCAGGCTTCCCGTGAAGTCTATTAGCAATTGCAAAACACAGGTGCTATGCTCAAGATCTCATTTAGTCTTCAGGGTAAAGTTCTCAGTAGGCTCCACCCTCTAATCCCAACAGCTAGACTGTCCAGCAGCTCCCCGGAGTCAGCTGCAGCTGGACTTAAACCTGATGCTTTTCCTGCAGAGATCTGGCCCTAACCACAACACTCTTTGGTCTGACCACCAGGCACAGTCTCCTGGCTATGGTGGCAGCTGGTATGTACTAAGAGCATATGAATTAGCCATTTTTGACCTTTCCAAATATCAAATGAATTTTAACAAGCTTTGATATAAAACTGACCTTTATTACAATTTAAAAAGAACCAAGACAAGTTTATAAGTGCCTTTAATTACAACAACGTACCTGTTATTTACAAGTAATTATACTTTTAATATACAGCTTGGATAAGGTTCATTACATGTAAACTAGAAGCCATCATGAGTGAAACTGCAGCCTTTATGACGATCCAGAATTGACACATCACCGTCAGAGACAGAAAACACACACCCGTATCGGTTCCTCAGGTTCCACTACTGAACGAAACTCGGGATCTGGCCAGAGGAGTAGAAATACGCTTAAATTGAAACACGACAAAAAGTATTGCTCTTATCTAATCCTACATACAACGAACTGCATCATTAAAACAATGCAACCTTAATTGATATAGCACCTTTCAAGGAGGTCAAAGCACTCATATCGTCTGTAGGATCTTACTTGTCCTCAAAACAGCCCTGTGAGGTAGGCAATGGTTGATTATCATTCTCCCCATCTTGTCATATGGAGAAAGCGAGGCTCAGAGAAGTCCAATCATTTGCTTGAGGTCACATGGTAAAGTCAATGATGGAACAGAGACCACAGCCCAGTGCTCTTGTCTCCAAAACCAGTAATTCTCTTTAGACTAAACTGGAGGATTTAACTCAACACATTAAGTCACTTTTCCAAGAAATTTTTAAACTGCCTCCCCCCCCACCCCCCACAAATTATTGAAACACGGTAGGCAAGAAGAAACACCCGGATGATGGCAGACAGCTGCGGTGTTCTGCTGGGCAGGCTCTGGGAGTTTTGTTCTTCTATTTCAGGAGTGGCTCCTCTGAAACAGCTGAAGTCTTAAAAAAATACACTTGAAAGACTGCTTCTCCTGGCTTACAGATTGCAGCTTTAATGACCACACTACGTTATCCACAAACTTGGCTTACTCTTGAGTTACAAAGAAAACATCTAAAGAACAAGTTTAATTTTTGAGTTAATTGCCCTCATTTATACACATTTCCTGTTCACAGCTTAAGACATTGGTTCTCAACCTGTGGGTCGTGACCCATGTGGGGGTTGTATATCAGATATCCTGCATGTCAGATATTTATATTAAGATCATAACAGTAGCAATGTTACAGTTGTAAAGAACTGTATTGAAGGGTCCCAGCATTAGGAAGGTTGAGAACCACCGCCTTAAGAGATTCCAAATGGCAGGTGGGGAGCGGGGATAGGATATTTTTGAGAGACAAACAGAACCAGGGAGCTACTCACAACACTTAGTTCTAATTTTATTTTTTGTCCCCCTTCAGAGTTAAATGTATATTTGAAACTTAAAAAAATACTAAAAATACACAGAATAATTAGAGCCCCAGACTCAACATTCCAGGAATTTTTCATGTAGCATCTCTACTAGATAAACACTATGAATGCTTTCACAATCCTGCTGGGTAGCTGGCAGCCCTCTGTGCAGTAGCATGAAGGAATTGATATTCTAGACCGACTGGGGGGGGGGGGGGGAGGAGAAACAACAGAGGCCTACATTACAAAATAAGTTGAAAAGGCCTAAGTGATGGGCAATGTCACATCAGGTTCACCAATGGGTTCTACATGGAGCTGGGTCAGGAATGGACAAAGTCATCAGTGTCTGCTTCCAGGCCAGTGACCTTTTCTTGGAGCCTGAGAAGCAGGAAATTAGAGGTGGTCATTCCAGAGTCACAGTCAGTGGTTTCACGCTGGCTGGTGCTGGGTGCTGGGAGAGAGGACATCCTGAAGAGATGGCACAGAGAAGATAGCTGGGGAGATTTCCATTGGTAGGGAAGAGGTCCTCAGACAGATGGACAATAGACAGAAGGCCATCTGTGCAGGAGCAAGCAAAGTGAGGTGGAAGGAAATACGACTTCACACCCTAGTGCTTCTGCCTTTAGACCATCAGAGGTAGGGAAGAACTGTAGGATTCTGAGGCAGTATGGATAGTTTTGAACACATAAAACCAAAGTTTTAGTATGTCACTTTTGAAAACCAACTATTCGCTCCTCCATGAACGGGATGATCAGACAGTTACAAAGATCTGCAGACAGCTGGTGAGTGCTCTGAGTCTTGAATTATTTTGTACTGTACTTGAGGAAGAGGAGTACCTTCAAACTGGTGTGGAACCCAAGAGTCATGTTATGGTCAACCATCCTTACGAGGGAAAGTGATGGATTGAGAAATAAAACTCTACTTATAAGAGTTTACTTATCAGGCTGTGTTTCAGACTCCCCCAGAAAACATAAGACATGCAAATGCAATATGATTACCAGATGACATCATTCTCCTGTGCCCACTTAACATAGGAGTCTGAGGAGGGACGGTCATCAACCTTTATAACACATATAAGGTGACTTGAGATAACTAGAATATTTTATTTAGAAACAGGGTCTGGCCATATAACCGAGGTTAGCCTTGAACTCAAGACCTTCCAGCCCACTCTCCCAAATGATAGGATTACAGGCATGAACTACCATGCCCAGCTCCTACATCTTAAAACCTACAGCATATCAGTGACAATCCAAGGAAGAAGTCTGTATTAGGATAGATGAATATTAAGTGGAATGATCTTTAAATTATCTTTTAAACAAAATTATACTTCCAATTTTATCTGATTTTAAGAATCTGAACAAATATTTCTCAGTTAAATGAAAGAACTTGAAAAAACAATAAAATATAAATATTTAGAGGTAAGATATAAAAAATAAAAACACAAAAGACTTGAAAATGAGCAAAAATAGGATTAAAAAACTATACAAATATTCTTTCTCTTTTGGACCATGATTTTTAACATTTTATTTCCTAATTCCAGATAAAAATAATTTTCCTGGGTTCTATCCTGATGTCTTTAAGTGAAATACTTGTAGTATAAGTGTTTTCAGCTTGTTTGATGCTCTGTTAGGAATAATGCTCTGAGGAAGATATGGGCCCCAGCAAGGAAGGATGCAGAGGCTACTGTAAATAAATCCACATTTGATTCTGTCCAGACATGTTCCTATTTTCACATCAGCTACTCACTAACACCCAACATTACACTTTCAATATCCCCTTGGCCCAGTATTATATACCTGTCAGGGTTTCCAGGAAATAACCCTCAATACAGACTGACTCCAGCAGCCAGCTCTAAGATGTCTGTGCACCAGAAACCAACCCTTTCAGAAGAATGCACCCTGAGATCACAGGGATTCCTATTCTCTATCACAAGGAGCATTGGGATCAGTGTCATCTACCCATTTACAAAATCCTGCTTCAGTCTGGAATCAGCCACTGCATGGTCACAAGTCAGACTTTGTCCCTCCTGCTGCAGGTGCTTGGAATAAAATAGATCCCCTGTGTGATCGCTAGCCTCGGCACCTGGGAGGCCACCTAGCCTGCAGCCCGGCTCAGGGTTTCTCTTTTGTTGCTTTTGGCTTTCTCTCTTCCTTGACACACACGGAGTAGTACACCTGTTCACAGTCTTTTCTCAGACTGAATATGCATTGGGTCCCAAGTATAACAAAGGCATCTTCAGACAGCATTGTTTGCCAACCGGGAGAATTAAAATCTGGAGGTATTCATTGGGAAAGCTAAGTGGAAGCAGCCGAGGAAGGCGTCCATAATTACCAAATGAAACGGATGGAGAATAGTTTCTTTGAATTCTGCTGCTCTGCCACAAGCTCATCACACTGGTACGATAAACTTACCAAACATATAATAGAGCGCAGCCTAATTAGTGCCAGAGCCAGCAAGACAGAATACATACATATGCACATACATACACATGTGTGTATACGTACAGTTCATGGCTGGTGAAGGGGGGCTGTTCTAATTATACTGGTGAAAAGCAAGTAAGAGAAGTACTCTGGAATGCTGGTGAGATTTTAGTTCTGTGTTATTGTTATTTAGCACTCAATTCGAATTTACTGTGGGAGAATCCAATTCTGTTGAATTTACTGTAGAACAACCATGAACTTCTTTCTCACAAAGATGACTAGTATTATTTAGAAGTTTTAGAAACTTAATGATATGATTTAGATAAGGACAAGTCAAACATATGCAGCCAACATGTTTATAAAAATGACCTTCTTTTAGAGTTTCTTAAACATTTCACATAAGACAGTCTATGCTTTCTCATGATTTACATTTGGGAAGTATGTGAAGTAGTACAAAATGCTTTCCTCAAGGACTTTTAAAAGTATTTAAAGAAATAGCTACTTCTAGATAGAATTATACTTCTGATTTAAAGAAACAAATCTTATGATTTATTTTTCTCTTTGTAGATAATTTCCCGCAAGCTGGGTATGACCAGACACACACTGTGGATGCCAGCGGTGACTGTTTCTGTATACGGGGCAGTCTGCTTTGATTATGACTTTCATACATTTAAACTCTGTAACATTTAGGTTAAGACTTTAGAACAGACCACAGGATCTGTCCAGCTCAGACAGGAACACAGAATTTGAACCAAGTCAAAGAGCAAAGAGTTAGAACAAAACGAAAGGAAAAGACCCTGGATAACCAAGTCAAACAATGATGAGACACCAACCAATATACACTGATTATGTCCCTGAAGCTCAGCTGGGCCGAGCTGCCTTCCTTGCTTGCTCCTCCCCACTCCTCAGCGACTGCTTATTCTCTTGGAACTTGTGTCAAGGGCCTTGTAAAGCACACTTAAGATACGATCTGTCACAACTTATTCATGGTTCTCAAACCAGGAGAGTGCATATTTTATGACTGTTTTGCATATATATTTGAAAACTCTGGGGACATTCTGACGACGAGATTTCAAGACGACATGCTTATTGATAATGAACTTGTCTCTACAGAGTTTTATACTTTAGAGACCACACCAGCTTCCCTGCTAAGTTAAGACTTTGTATAAGACACAATCAAACTTCTGAGCCGTAAGGTGCCTGTGAAGAATGGTGCTATGGTAAGCACAAGGCTAGGAATGTGCCCTGTGTCATGGGTGGCACCACGTGCCAAGGGGACACGTATGACCCGAGAGACACTTGGGTCAACTCATTAATACCTAGCGGTGGAAATCAGTGTTTGTGGAGGATCCTTGCCCTCTGCCGCTCCTGGGGCTGGTGGTCCCCTGCTGTGACCTGATCGGCAGTGGTTAGGCTTATCTGTGTGGCATTGCCATGGGTGGATTGGGCTGACGGACACCACCTAAGAGAGTTGAGTTTGCAATCCCACAAGCGTGGTACACAGCAGTGACAGAAACAGTTTATGAGTGCAGCAGGATGGAAACACAGGCCACAAGCCGGTGGTCACTTCACCCCCTCAGTCACACTCTCTGTCACAAGAAGGGAAAACAGCATGATTATTAAGTCATTAGAGTCAGATGGCACGGCAGTGGGGGAATGGCCTCCCTCTTTGTCTGTTTCTGTGCAGGAAGGCTTCCTGTCTGCACTTTGGCTAGGCTCCTTTTGAAATGAGAAGTGAGCACCGTTTCCCATGTTGGCCTTGGAGGATCTAGAGATGACTAAATTCAAACCAGGCAGAACTTTTCATCGGAACGACTTCAGCCCCTGGTTTCTGTTAAATGAAGAAAAACAAAAGCCTAGCGGGCAGTTTGCATGTCAAGTGCTGTAGTGTGGACACCGCCACTGGTGTTCCTAGAGGCGTTACCAGCTTTGAATGAAAGTCTGCAACATTCAGGAAGTTCAAGATTCCCAAGGCGGACTTGGTTCTGTTTTTAACACTGTTTCGGCAATGTCCATCATAACCACCGACACGCTGATTTTCCCTTACTGCATTTCGCCACCAGTGGTCTGGGGGTCTGGGATCTGGAGCTCCCAGTGCCGTTTGGAAAGTTGAGTCGTTACAGGTCTTCAAGGTTGTATTACTTGTTAGAGAAAAGACTAAAAGCCGCTAGATCAATGATCTAGCTTATGTGCTTTATGGTGTCCTTTCAAATTAAGAGTATAAATCATTGTACATAAAATCAAAATAGTTAATATATATTTTCTGGCACTTTCTAGAAATTAGGCATGAAACATAAAACATCTTATAAATTTATATAATAAAATAAATGTTTACATTTTACTCTTAGATTACCATTGGATAACAGGAAAGTCACACACGTGGGCAGCAGAGATCATTGGAAACACAAATTCATGTCCACAGCCCTTTAGGGATAGACACCACGGCTGCCATCCGCACATGTGGCCTGGGTCCCAACATGAACATTAAGGCTCTGCTTGGAAGGAAGAACCCTGGGCTTACAGAGCTTCAGAAGTACTGGAGTAGCCACTGGGGGTTCTGAGAAGGCTTTGATAAATTTCTGAACACTGTGGGGGAAGGTTTGGAACAGAAAAAATTAGAAAAAGTATCTAAAGTCCCTCAAGTACCTTGTGAAAAGATCGCAAACGCAGTGTCAAAATCAGGAGCAAAGGCCCCAGAGATTCCAGGGACACCTACCCAAACCTAGTAGCCTGCACAGTCCAGATGCCCAGGGACCAACAGGGCAGGTCTGGGAAGAGGGCGACCTAATGGGAACCAGCGGCCAGCTTCTCACCATCATAACATCTAGCTGAAAGCCAGTGCCAAGCCTGTGGGAGACCGTCCTTGGAATGAACCACAGATGTGAGTAGGTTTCAAGGGGTGAAATACCAGATATTTTAGCACTAGGAACAGACAGAGAAAAGGAGAGTGAGGGACAAAACCCTGGCTGGTCTGCAGGGCGGTATTCCAGGCAGAAGGAATCGCATCATTGGTGGGTGGAGCTTCCCCTCACAGCCTGCCTTCCTCTTTGGGATGCGGGAGGCCCCAGGTACTCAGGGTTTCTTGTGAGCATGGGGTCCTGCCCTGACGGGGGGCGGGGGGGCTATACCTTACTGTTTTAGAAGCTGAGGAACAGCTGTGAACCTGTACTTGACTTCGGTTAACTAGAGCGACATGAGGCTGATGTCACTTCTAGCAGAGCTGTCCCGGGTGGGTGCTGATCACAGGCTCTTTGGGACTACTTTCTGGGTTTCTAGAGCCTGGTGATATCTCTGCACTGCTGCAACTCCCCAATGCTCTCGTAGTCATTCTCCTTGGGGACGAGGTGGCCGTTGGTCTCCAGAGGGACCTTTTCTTCCTCTCTGTTTAGAGTCTGTATGGCTTCATAGTCAGGCTCTGGTTCCCCACTGGGCCTCCTTGCTGGCAGAAGTGTGCTGATGTTGTTGGGAGATTTCTCAAAGTCCTTCACAGTGGCATAGAGGTCGTTACAGGAAGATGATGACCTCTGAGGGGGTCCCTGCTTCGAGTGGCAGGTAAACTCTGGCCCCTTCAGAGCTGGTCCGGGCTTGTGTGCTGACTGTGCGGGTTTATTCACTGAGGAATACATCGCCTGAGATCTAGGGAAAAAAGAAATGAGTATGTTGCCCGAAAGCTGTGACCTCCTCCTCCCCTTCTTGGTGCTAAGCACATGGCGCACGTGAACACCTCCCACCCTCCAGCTACCATTGCCATCAATATTCACTCTGAGTACCTTACTAGAGAATAATCAAACCATCTTCTTTGCTGTACGTCACTCAGACTTGATGAACCCTATAAACCCAGTTTTGTGGGTTTCTCATGGGACCAGATGGAGCTACCGTGGCTGGTAGAAAACCCACTAGAGGGAGGCCATGGAATCACAAGAGACAGAGTAGGAGGGGACTGCATGGGCCAGTGAGGGGCACTCCAGAGGTGGAGTGGGGGACTGAAGGTGGGGAGACCCCTGAAGGGCCCTGGCAATTGGCCGCCCCTGGGATGGGGAGGCAACAGGAATCAAAGATGATGCGTAGGTTTTTGCCTTGTGGAGACAGATAGATGAACTTTTCCTTCCTTAGGAAAAGGAACTTGTAGGGGCTGAGGCAGTATCATCTGAAGAAAGTATGTCTTGAACTGTGAGACTCTTCATCTTCCAGCCCTGCGCTCCAGAACTCCCTGGCTCTGTGTGTGGGTCTCTACAGGACCAAGTGCCCACATTGGGCATGCCACTCCAGCCTTGTACAGCAAGAGTCGGGAAGGGATCTGGTGCCCTGTCGAACCTAGCTTGACATGTATCATAATCGTGGCTTCTACATTTCGAAGGCACCACTAAATGTCTCAGTGTTTACCCTGGTTCTTGCAAATCCACCATCTGTTTTCATTGGTTGCTTCAAGTGATGTCAGCCTTAGCCTAATTCATCTTTCCAGAAGCGACCAGCATCCAACATTCCTCACCGAGACATTTCCCTGTCTTTTAGACAGGATCAAATTCTCTGTTCCCACCCATCCCAACTTTGGGATTTCCTTCTAGGGTGGCCCCCAGCTGTTGACTAAACTCCCTCTCCTTTTCTGACCCCAGTTCTCTCTTCATGTTCGTCCCGCACTTCTCCCTGCCCAGCGTCCTTCAGTCTGCTAAGGTACTCATCCTGCCCTTCTCCTGGCTCACCATCTGTCATGTACCTTCCCGTGGGAAACAATATCTCAACCCTGACACCGGAGCAGAGGCTTGGGAGCCTGGCAGTTTTTTTTCAAACAAGGGAAGCAGTCGGGATACCTTTATCCTTGGGAAGAAGCGCTATTTTTCCTTTCGGTGGGTGGGTGGGAGGTCTATTTTTGCAGTCCAGGCTTGCATTGAAGTAAATACTCTCCAGCTTCAGCCTCTTGAGTGCTGAGACTACGTTTGTGAATAACTGTGACTGTGCAGGGTTTTGTGTGTGTGTGTGTGTGTGTGTGTGTGTGTGTGTGTGTGTGTACACACGCATGCGCGCATGTGAGTGCAGGTGCCTGTGGATATCAGAGGCATTGGGAGGCACTGGATTCCCCTGGAGCTGGTGAGCCAGGTGGTTGTGAGCTGCCCAGCCTGGGTTGTGGTAACTGAACTCCTCTGCAAGAGCAGTCCATGCTCTTAACTGCTGAACCATGTCTCCAGCCCCTTGATGTCTATATTTTCTAAAGTTTTTTTTTTTTTTTTTTTTTGGTTATTGGAAAAGAATTGAAATTTACCTCCTCTTCTGTAAGAGTCGGATCTTCTTCCCGAGACTTGTATGACAAGGAACTAAATCTCTGTTAAAAAAAAAAATTGCAAACCAAATTAAAGCAATTTGAAGCTGATAGTTTAACCTGCCTTCTGCATATACACGCCCATGTCTACGCCAATGCTTTCAAGTGATCTCTACAGACTACAGGCAATCACGTGTCTCTTCATCAGCTGTTGGCACACTCTGGCTGCCCAGCCACGTCACTGCCATACAAGTGCTGTGGATATCACTCTGTGTAAACAAAATGCTGATTGGCCAGTAGCCAGGCAGGAAGTATAGGTGGGAGAAGCAGAGAAGAGAATTCTGGGAACAGGAAGCGGAGGCAGAGAGATGCTGCCTGCCGCTGCCATGACAAGGAAGATGTAAGGTAATGGTAAGCCACAAGCCACGTGGCAAAGTATAGAGTAATAGAAATGGGCTAAATATAAGAGTAAGAGCTAGACAACAGTAGGCCTGAGCTACTGGCCAAGCAGTTTAAATAATATAAATGTCTGTGTATTTATTTTATAAGTGGGCTGTCTAACAGGGCTTGGTGGGGGCTGGAGAGAAGGTCTCCAACTACATACAAGGTCTTCTAATACTTCAGTGTGCGGGTGGAAACAAGCCAGTGATTTTCAAAACCACGGATTTGGTTCCTAACCACCACCAAGGGAGGGTTGACGGAGGTGGGGGACAGTGATAAAAAAGCTGGCCCTTCTATACAACATGCCAGCATGTCCCATCTGAGAGCCAGCCGGTGTCACCAGGAGGAACGCACACAGATCTCACAACACCCCTGGCCTTGTTTCTCAATGATTTTCTTCCCAGTTCTTCTGTGATAGGGCTCTGGCTTATTAACTAATTCTAATACACTTCTTAATTCTTGATTCCAACAAAAGCACATCCATCCACACCTTCTCTCCCTCACACTGACAGCATGCTCCGCCATCTCCCATCTCTTCACTGCACCAGGCCTTTAGTTACCTGGGCTCTCTCTGTCCCCTACCACCCCAGCTCCTAGAAATTCTTTCAGACCCACATCCTCATTCCAACTCTTCTTTTTAATTCTGGATTCCAACGGTTCATCAACACTTAGTTGTGATGCAACTGTCTTTCCGTTTTCCCTTGTGGTATCTCTTTCCTGCTTTACCAAGTATTACTCTATAGTCAGTCATCACAACTGGGGAACTCAGGTCCCTTGCCTGCTGCTGGGCCAGTGGGTGGGCCCTCACAGTGCTTTGTGTCTAAGGCCACTTGACTAACGTACTCTGCATCTGCTCTTCCGCACAGGCCCATTTACTTGGCACCTTCTCCTCTTTCTCCAACGCACCCCCACATCCTTACCTGCCCACCACAGTACCACCTCAGTCACCGACGGACCGGACAGCCTCGCTTCTGGATTCTCTGAGAAAACCGGAGGGGTAAATACTCTACCCCACCCCCAGCAGCCCTGGTGTCCTTCTGTCCCCAACAGGTTACCACACATGACGGGTTACCACACGTGAACGTGCTTGCCATGCCCTGCACTCAGCCGTCCCTCCTTCACACTGGATCCTGTCCTCTCACACTGCGTGTGAGGGCTATTCTACCTCTCTCCTATTTTGTCTACAGCACCAGATGTTCCTCCCTTGGTGGGGTCATCTCCACCAACATGTAAACATGCTAGACACCAAACAAAACAAACAACTGTACTTCCATCTTTTCCTCTCGGTCTACAACAAAGTCTCAGATAACTTTCCTCTTGGAACCCATTAGAGCTGCGTTTCTGCCTTCATGGTCGGAGGAACTATTCGCCTGGTCCCAAATGATGACCACATCAGAATGATGACTTGTCCTCTGTGAACTGAGGTCTCTGCTTCCTCCTCAAATACTTTCTTTATGCAGTCTCCAGCAACCTCCGCCCTCTTTCCTGGTTTTTGTTCTTATTTGGGTTTCTCCAGCTATTCCCCCAGATTCCTGTTCTTGGGACTCTTCTGGCCCTACTATTCACTCATGCAAGCCCATGTGCTTACACACAGTTCTGCTGCTAGTTCTAAAGCGCGTGGATCCAGTCCCTGCCTTCCCTCTCGGCCCACTCATCTCCCCAGCTGCCCTGAGCTGTGTCACCATTAGGCTCAGTCCTGAGCTTGCTCCAGCTCCTGCCACCTGAGATACTCTATCTTGGTTCACAGTGGTTCTGTGTGCCCGCAGGCTGTGCCAGCCCCAGCTCTCGGTGCTGGCTGGCCCCTCTCTTCACTTCCGCTGCCTCTGTCCTCACTGGGGCCCCTCTAGCTCTGGTTATTAGCACAGGGGAGGCTTTCAGAGCATACATTATACTGCTGGTTTCGTTCAGACATTGAGCCCAGGCCATACACCCACACCCCGGTACCTGTCGGCAAACTGCTCTCATCCTTGCCCACCTCTGCGCTACCCCTGCCCTCCCTCCACACACCAGCCGCTGGTCTAGCTTAGGGGTCTCCCAGAGACCAAACTGCACCATGCCTGAAGGCCACCTGGACAGCTTTTACAGCCACTCCCTAGACTCTTCTTAGGATCGCCTTCACGTTGAGGTGGAAGCCAACAACTCCAATCCCAGCCCACTCACTCCCAATCTTCCTTACTTTATTTTTTCCCTTTAAACTGTATTGTGTCTATCTCTTCCTCATTAAAGCATAAATTCCACATGACCTGGATTTTCATTCATTTATGCTTTGGTCACTGGTATATAACATCTAGAAGGCCATATGACATGCAGTAGATGCTCAATAAAATCTTTTTAGAACATCAAACACTTGAAATTCTTAATTCACTTAAAATTGGGATTGCTTACACGGAAGAGGATTACTCACTTTTATGACATGAAGGGATGATTTGACCCTTAGATGTGGGTTTCCAGTTTTTGATGTCAAACCTGGAGAATTGCTTAGTAACAATAGAAAACCAACTCTTTTAGCATTCACATGTTTAGTAATAAGAACCTTTGGCTAGTCTAGGCAGTGTGAGCTTACACTGGTTTTCCTGTCTTTGGTTATATGCAGGGTGGAAACTCAAGACCGTACTGCCATTATGGACATGTTTGTAAATACACAGCCGATTTCACAAGATAGCGTAAAGAGTTGGAACAAACTCACAACAGTGCTAAGAATGACTTCATAATATGACAGAGTAGCTATAGGAGGGTTGAGCATCACCAATCCGGCTCCTGATCCCTGCAAAGGGCTGGAGGCGAGCCTGTGGCCGGAAGATAACTTGGCATTTTTCTTTGTAGATAACAGGAATCTGTCTTAGCTGACTGAAGCACAGCGGGCCTTCTTAACGGTGAGGGCATTTTGACACCCAGTGTGAGGCTCGGTGTGGCTCAGTAAGGAACTGAGACACATGCATCACAGGCTGTGGACTGCTGACAGATTTTAGACCTCTGCTGACTGAGCTTTTTAGAAACGACTTCAAAATATTGCATAGAAACTAATGAAAAACAAGAGCTGTTAGTTGAGTTAGAGGAAAATAGACACAAGAAGTTGCAAGTGGGGGCACATCTGGACTCTCTGGCGCTTTGAGTTGTGGGATTCTGAAAGGCTCCAGGTTACCATGCTGCCCAAAGAAGCCACACAGAGAAGAGGGAGCATGTATGGCAAAGAACCTTGCCTATTTAGTTCTTAGTCTTCAAAATGAAGACAATAATATTGGTCTAATTACATACCATAGAAACGCTGGAAACTATCTACATGAGCTACTGAGAAAGGAAGGTTTTGAAAAGGTCCATCTTCAGCATCTTAGAGGTGAAAAGGCCAAGCACAGCTCACACTAGACTGTGTCCCTTCTCACCATTCATGGACCTGCTGGGAGTTTATAACCATTTCCCAGAACCTGGTACCCTCCTCATCAGGACAAAGCCCACCTTGCTGTGTCCACTGGTCTCCTCTGGAGCTTGCTCTTCTGTCCCCCTCTCTCCCTTCTCTGGAAGGTTTGCGTTCTCATCTAGAAGTTTAACGGGGACAGGTGGTGGGGCTTCCTCTTCCAGGTCACTGGAAGTTCCCAGGATGCTCTCGGCGTTGATGCTCTGGCGGTACTTTTTATTTCTGTCCACGGAGGCGTATTCAGCAAAGTCGGCTTTGCCCTCTGTGTGTGGCCCCTGAAGTTCCTTCAGGGCAGAAGTGGACTTGGACTTGCCAGCCTGCCCTTTGTCCGTCACCTCCTTGATTTCCTTCACAGTTTCATACAGGCAGTCCTCCACCATGTTCTCCTGGGAGGAGCTATCCTTGAGAACCTCGTAGGGTCCCTCCACTCCAGGGCCCGAGTCCCCATCCGCAGCCCTGGCTGTGAGCATTGCATCCACAGCGTTCTCTGGGGGGATCCTGGGCAGCTCCCGGCTCTGATGACTCCTGGGCTTTCCGGTGCTGTCCTGGGAGTCCAGAAGATCTGAAGCCGAGGTCTGAACTTCCTCATAATGCTGCATGCAAGTCAAGGTGCTGTCTTCTGAAAGAACTGAAGGGGGAGGGATATTAGCAGCAGGGGAAGACCACCCCCCCCTAGTAACCAGGGCAACAGACCACTATGTTAGACCACCAAGGCCATTTTCACCTGATGCTCAGCTACAAACTGTGACGTCAATGCAGATTCTCATTCCATTACCTTTAAAGGGAGGCTATCCATTGTATCTTTCCCAGTACAAGATTTAATGAATAATGTGGGCTATACTTTGACTCATGGATCCTTTCATTACTTACTGTTACTCTTGCTGAGACCCATGTAGGCAGAGGGCTTGTCAGTACACAGGATTAAAGTAACAACCTAGGCGGGGCCAACCCCTGAAAGAGGCTGAGGCAGGAAGACTGAATTCAAGACCAGCTTGGGTAACTTATCTCAAAAGAAAAAGTAAAATGAAGGCTGTGGCTGTAACCCAGTGGTACAGTGCTTGCCTAGCATACACAAGGCCCTGGGTTCCACCACTAGCCCAGAAAACAGAGTTGACAACCCATGGAGCTGCAAAATACTAAAAATGGGGCACATGCCGCCCTAGTCTAATTGGTCCCTGCCTATATGGAGGGACTAGGTGCTCTTCCCATCCCTACCCCACTTCACAGGCCACTTTCATTCAGCAGACATAACAGAAGCTGAGCAGCAGCGATGGACCAGTACCACAAAGGGCCCCAGACACTGCTCTCTTTCCACTGCACCTCGGCCCCGCCTCCTTGCCTCACATACGAAGTCCAAACAAAATGTCCTTGCTGCCTCTAAAGTGGTAACCCTGATGCCTGGCAGTCGGTCCTTATCATGTGACTTTTGAGTGCTGGCTAGATGCCAGGGACTGTTCAGCCAGGTCCAGGTAGAGACCCACAGGTGAGCGGGAACAGAATTCTTCTCCCAGGATGCTCACACCAAAACGACAAGTTCTTACCCAAGTGGACCTCACCATAGGGAAATTAGTGACGGTGTACCAGCTGGGAGGGTCTCCTGAGGCCCTGCACCCAAACCACAAACAACACAAAACCCAACAGCAACAAACCAAGAAAACCAAACAGGAAAGGGGGGGGCATGTGGGAAGAGGGAGGGGGTCAGCGGAGTGTGGGAGGGTAAAGAGGGTGGACGTGATCAACGTACATTATATCCATGGATGGAAATGTAACATATTAAACTGTTAGCAAGAAGAAAAGAAAGAGCAATGTGTGGGACAACAGCGTGTCCTTAATCCTCTGGATTTAACAGTCCCAGAGTTCCAGCCCCTTCTAATCCTGCAGGAGGGCTCCCGCTGTGGCTCTAGTTATCTAGTCTCAGAACACACAGGGGCACAGCACCTGCAGACTTGGGTGGCGTGACTGATAACCCCCGAGTCTCCTTCATAAAGGGGGAAGAAGATGCCTTGCCTCGGCTCGGATGCATGCCCAGCACAAAGGAAGGATGCGATTGCTGTTCCTCCACTGTCAGTCAGTGTACAGAGTGTGTCAGAGGGATGGCTGGTACGCAGAATGCTGAGTGCCCGCCCTAAAATCATGCTACCTGGTTCAAGCTACAGATCCCCAAGCTCTGTGAGAATTAAACCTTGGTCACATTACTAATGGCTATATGACAAAGATTTGCTTTCCCAAAGATGCCTACATCCCAGTCTATGGCAACTACATGCTGTATCACACAGCAACTGTGTGTGAGTGTATGTGTGTGTGTGTGTGTGTGTGTGTGTGTGTGTGTGTGTGTGTGAGAGAGAGAGAGAGAGAGAGAGAGAGAGAGAGAGAGAGAGAGAGAGAGATCAGCCGACCTTGAGACGGGTAGAGAAACTTGGGTTACCCAGGCAAGCCCAAGAGACCACACGGTGGTCTAGAGTGGAAGGTCAGTGGGAGATTCAAAGGTTCAGTGAGAAGCCACAGATGAAGGACACAGGAGGCTGCAGAAGGCAAGAAGTCTCCCCATCAGCCCCCAGCAGGAAGTGTAGGCAGGCCTGCAGACACCTGGATTTTACTACTGCTCATACTTGTGACCTTGACAGTTAATGAATTTGCTCCACTCCAGGTCTATGGTCATTTGATGCAGCAGCCGTGGGCTGGAGTCCTCTCAATTTTAAACTGGGGACTCAGTGCCTCCTGTCAATGGGGGACTAACGACAGCTAGTGAGGCATAGTAAGCTCTCAAGGCCGGAGTAAACTACACACTTCTAACAGGGCTCCTGGCACCCAGCAGCCAACAACCAGACATCACGTGTCATTATGCAAATGTGACTTCTGGCTAAAACTAGTAATCATAATGACTGGGCTAGGATAGACTCCTCAGTCTCTGAGCTACTTGTTTTCTTAAAAGAAAAATCTCTATTTTACATGTCTGGGAGTTCTGTCTGCACGTATGCCTGTGCATCACTTGTATGCCTGGAGCCTGTGGAGGCCAGAGGAGGGAGGGCATTGGATCCTAGGGAACTGCAGTACTGGAAGGTGGTGATCTGCCATGTGGGTGCTAGGACTCAAACTCAAGTCCTCCGGAATGAGTCATCATTTCAGCCCTGTGAGCTACCTTATTTGAAACCGAGTACTTTCACGGTGGTATCTCTGCAGAGCTTACCGTCTCCATTGGTGAGCACCCCATTCTGTTCACTGCTAGCCAGAGCATCTGTGGTCAGGCTGGTCGCTGAATGGCTGAACATCTCCTTGTCCGAAGGCTGAAAAATCCAAATACATCTTTTGGTAAGAATCTGCTGGGCACCAGAGGAGGACACTCCTAAAATCAAAGCAACCAAAAGCAAACCCAGAATCTGTGAATTAAATTAGGTGAGTCCTGTAGATAACTGAGCCACAATCAGGTGTCAAGTGGGGACCATTCTCACCAACGGAGAACGGGTAAGCTTATTTCCGAAGATGCGGTTCTGGACTCTCAGGGGCACCGGGACTCTTCCAGGGCTCCAGGCAGTGCATCTCACCTGGTGGTTACAAGTGGGCTCCAGGTACATTGTGTTTCCTTAGTTCGAGGCAAAAGGAGACCACAAATTCTTGTGTGGGTCAGAACAGACCCCAGCAGGGACCAATGCCATCCTTGTAACACAGGTGGTGCCAAAAAAACAGCAAAAGCATCCCTGCTGTCTCCAGCTAGGAAGAGACTTAAGTCTGGCCAGCACAGTATTTAATGCCAGACATTCTGAGTCTATTTCAGAGCTAGTCTCTGGCTTCAGGCTTTACTAAAATGATCATCTCCTGAAAAATTGCTTTGCGAATCTTTCCTATTCTCAAAGACACGTAGGCACTTGGAAGGAAGAGTGGACTGATAGCCTGTCCCTCTGGAGTGATGGTGGCATGCAGACACTGCTTGGAACAACGTGACAGGTGGCGCTGTCACAAGGGGCATGTCAGAACCAAGCTGCTCCTGGATGCATCAGTACTCAACTGGTCCCAGAGAGCAACCAAAACGAGCGTAGGATGGACCCAGTCCTTTTCATGTTCATGGCTTCTGCTGCCCAAGACACAGTCTCGCCTCCAGGATAGATCACACAGGAAATGCTCACATATCCTGCACAGAAGTCTTGGGTAGTTGGCCTCACAAACTCCCTGATTCTGAGGGGAAATCAAATAATGACATCAGGCAGAAAACGGCTCGTGACTGTGCGGTGATGCCCAAGTGTCCAGGAAGCCTGCTCTTGTGGGCCAATGCTGCTCACATCTGCTGCTCTACATTCCAGATGCTCATACTATGGAAACTGTCCTCAGGGGACAGGACGGGGTGATCAATGGAAGGCGTCCTGTGTAGCCAATCTATCATGGCCAAACTCCCACAGTCCCGTGTTTTCCCCCTTAGCTTCTGTGAGAAACAAACCTGCAAACTGAATGATTTAGGAAACTTGGGAGTCAGGTGGGCAGCGGCGTGTGTGCAGGCTTTGCCATCAGTATAAGCATGCATCCTTGTGAGTGTGCACTGTGGTAGACACAGTCATGTTGTGAAGGAGTGTGGAGGGGATCCTATGTGAGGAAGAGGAGGAAGAGGCCGCTTTCTCCTCTGCTCCCCTGCTGACCTCGGGCAGGACAGCAGGGACACATCCAGAATGGTGGCATTCACACTGACCTACGTCAGAGTGACCTGGAGGCTCAGTCGGTCCCATCCCCGGAACCCTGGCTTCCTACCAGCTCCCAGGTGGTGCTATTCCTAATGGTCCAGGCCTAGCTGAGAACCCTTGTTCTAGAGGAAAGAGGGTAGAGGTGGATGCCTAGCCTCAGCCACAACTCACAGCCCCCACCCCATCTCTGAGGAAGGTGGGAGGTGAAGGACAGGCCCCATCCCTCTACCCCCTTCCTCCATCCCACAATCCCACAGCAATCGCTGGGAGAGACAGGAGAAGCTGGACCAGAAGGGAAGTAGGGATAAGGGAAGACGTGCAAACAGTGAGAAAATCAGCCAAGGGAGGGGAGATGCGGAGGGTCAGGACAGCGGAGATGGGTGAGGACAACCGTCTCACACAGACAGAAGGGAGAGCACCCTGATCGAGGAGGAGCCAGGAAGGGAATCCTGGCAGCTTCCTGCCTGCTCCGGCCAGGGGCACGCTGGGAAGTGGGAGTTGGGGAAGCCTGGGGCCTCCTGCACCAGCTCTGAGCACACCTGCTGAGTGCCAGTAACCTGGGTCCCACAGACTTTGATTCATTCACACTTCCTTCTTGCTCTGAGCAAAGACACTTCTCTCCTAGCTCTGCCCTGGGGCTCAGAGGGGACTGACTCAACACAGCCCTGTGGATACAGCTGCTGAGACTGTGTTACTACCGAGGGCATGACTGAGTCAAAGGACAGACTGACTGACACCCTCAGGCTGGTTCTCACCCAGGTGGGTGGATCCTTGAGACTACTGGGCCCACCAAGAGCCCGTCAAAGCTGAGGATTGGAGAAGGCAGCAAGGCCAGGCTCTGCTGTGGGCCCCAGGCCCTGGTGAATGGTTGTATTTCCACCGAAATGTCAGTCAGAATCTTAGTGCCCAGTGCACAGACTGTAACCTTTTCTGGAAACAGGGCCGCTTCAGATGACACTAGTTGGGGCTGAGGTTACATTAGCTGAGGTTAGATAGGGTGGGTTCCGGTCTCTATGTTTGGTGTCTTCATGAAAGCAGGGGACTTGGGCCTAAGGACAGACACTCAGAGCGGGAAAGGCGACATGAGGGCCATAGGAGAAGGTCACGGGAAGGTGGAGACAAGGACTGGGTGTGAACTAAGGAACAGGTCCAACTCAGGAAGGACCTAGTGTGACAACACCGTGAATGCCCGACTGCTCTCCAGAGTGGAGAGACAATAAATCTCATGAGTCATCCAGCTTGTTCTTGTGACAGCCCTTTCAGACCAGAGGGGACATGAAGACATCCATCCCTGCGGCAGGCTGGAGCCCTGTAGGATCTTCCAGAGAGTCCAGTGACAGCCTTTGCTTCAGAAGCTGCTGTGAGCACTGGCCGAGCGCACCCTCCCCGCCCCCAGCCACATATGCAGACTGCAGATGCCACAGCTCATGTCTATCTACTTCACGGGGGTCAAAAGCCAGCAGCGACATGCCTGGACAGGTGTCACTAGACAGACAGACAGACAGACAGACAGCCACACCGAGGCTTACCACATTCATCAGGTTCTCGTGGTCTCCACTGTGCTGCTTCGGCTTCTTCTCTCTGCAGTGGAAAAGAAGACATGGTTCCCATGTTAGTGTGTCCCTTCACGCTTCTCTAGGCGTAGTTTTGTGAACTAGGCTTACTTTGCTAAGAGAGGGAAAGAGTCACAGCGGACAGTCAAGTCCCCCCCACTGCACAGTCCCCTCCCTGCAGTGAGCAGAGGGTCAAGTTCACAATGGGAGGCTGCAAGCAGCGTCTGGCTGTGCTTAGAGTGCTCAGATGACAGACAGTGCTTTTTTTCCCTAGCAAATCCTAACAATGATCTCATCTTCTCTCTTAAGAGTCTGTGGAGTCACATGCTGTGGAAGTACATGAGAGAAAGTACAGGAGATACGACATTGGCACATCAGGAAGGTGACGTGCTCTCAGGATGAGTCATATGTACTGCTAGCCTATGGAAAAGTCCAGTGAGTAAAATTAGCATGTGCTTTACACAGAACAGTCGCTAAAGAAAGCTGTCAGTAGTAAAGATGACATGTCTACCTCCGGTGAGGAGAGGGTGACACCTAGCGGGGAAGTGAGTCATTGCAAGAGCAGAATCTTCACGCTCACGGGAGCTAGAACTAACTAGGGTCTCCCATGTTCTCATCTTCTTGGAGGTCAGGCTTGTCCCAGCCCTGAAGACCTGGTGCCATGCTTATCAGGGATTAGGAGAGGCTATATGAAGCCTGGATTTTCCCTTCTTGACAGATTTTAGGGTGGGATACATATCAGACTTCTAAATATCATCCCGTTTCTTCTCAGACTGAGAGAACTGAGCAGGGAGCTGGCTAAGCTGGTCCCCAGGGGCTCTGGCAATACCAGAAGGCTGAACTCTTTGTACCATCCCTGACTGTTCTTGCTTGCAAAGAACTCCACTTCTCCATGAGGAAATGGAGACAAGTGTAATGCTTAAAATGGAAAAAAAAAGTTTCCACATTCAGTGAGTCTCTCTTGTAGGAAAATAAATCTGTCTGTTCATAAAGGGTAGTTCACCACACACATTTTTAATAATACATGAGCTCTCCCAAGCCACGTAATAGTGAGCACCCTCAGTAACTCCAACTGTGAAAAAAAGATGTAGTGCCTCCCACTTGGATCCCAATATGCCCACAGCTAGGCAAAAACAACACACAAAAAAGATGCGTTCAAGGAACACTCTGAGACATTGGAAATACTATGAGGGGCTCTTTGCTTTGCTCTCCAGGAACATTAGTAAGGCTTTCCAATTGACTGATGAAGAATGTCCTGGAACCTTTGTAACCAACCTGTGAACACGGGCCAGGGAGGCTCATTCATACACAGGCTCCTCTGGGCACAGGGAATGGGTTTAGGTTCCAGAAGAGGCGTGTTTGTCCTCACCTGTCACAGCTGGAGCACAGAAAGATGAGGATGGTGATGAGGAAGAACATGGCCACAGCAGCCAGGCTTCCCCACAGGACCATCTGCATCTGCATGTGCCCGCTGCTCAGGGTGCTTCCTGCAGGGCCCATGGTGGGAGCTGGGGTGGCCAGCGGCTGGCTGGAGGCAACTCTTCACAGGCGCTCACATGGGTCTAGAGGCTTCGTCCTCCTGCAGAGAGAATGACATGTTTGCAGTCCCTTCGCTGGAGAGGATGAGCATTCCTGTGCTGAAAATTCAAAACTGGAGAGAAACCTGAATCTCAACTTTGAATACTGACATGCTGCCACACCCAAAACTGCTGTCCATGATGTCTGATGCATGTGTACTGGTACTGTAAAATGACCTTCAGTTTGTGCGTGAAATGAATAGGAAATACACAGGAATGTCACAATCAGGCTTGCGTCTTTTCTCAAGGCTAGCTAGCTATATTTCAGAATCTGAAAAACCTCCAGCACTTCTGTTGACGACCACTTCAAGTAAGAAACGCACAGCCTCCTGTCATAAGCAAGGTCTGAGCTGCCAGGGTGACGTGTGCAGGAGGGAGGCATGCCTGGGAACCTGACACTGTCCCAGTCTGTGGTCCAGTGTTTGTGTTCCTCCTGTGAGATTTAGATTGGATGCACCAGTGCCTAGCAGAGCACCCAAAGCAACAGGCACTTTCTCATCTTGATATATTTGGAGGATGGACTTGTTTCCAGGGAGGTTCTTCAAGTCTTCAATAAAGATTTCAAGCACCCCAAAACAAGAAAATGTGTTTATTTGGATTTAATATGTCTTTATCTAGGGCAGTATAAAATGTTTGGTATACATGTACATACATACATATCTTTAAAGATTTTTAATAATTTTTAGTGTGTGTGTGTGTGTGTGTGTGTGTGTGTGTGTGTGTGTGTAGGTAGGTAGATACGTGTGTAGGTGTCCCATGCCCCATGGGACAAATGTGAAGGTCACAAGACAACTTGTCGGTCCTCTCCTTTTCTTCCATAGGTCTAGGGATAGAACCCAGAACCCAGGTTGTCAGGCTCGGTGGTAAGCGCCTTGACCTCTGGGCCATCTTGCCAGTCCCCTATACACATAGTTTGCAAAAATGCTGTTTTCCTCCCATGTCCCACTGCCACTGTCTGTCTCCATGTCCCACTGTCTGTCTCCCTGTCCCACCGTCTGTCTCCATGTCCCACCGTCTGTCTCCCTGTCCCACCGTCTGTCTCCCTGTCCCACCGTCTGTCTCCCTGTCCCACCGTCTGTCTCCATGTCCCACCATCTGTCTCCATGTCCCACCGTCTGTCTCCATGTCCCACTGTCTGTCTCCCTAGATCCTCAAGCCCATGTTGATTGTAGACAGCTTATGGTCAGTGCGGCATCTGTCATTGCACCTGCAGATGGCTGTTCACCGAGGGTGTGACTTTGTGACTTTACTTTGTAGGAGTCTTCACTGAGCTGCTACAAGGTACCCAGTAATTCATTTTCAAGGTAAGGCTGAGAGCTCGTGCTGAGGACACCCCCTCAGTAGAAGATGGATTCGTGAAGAACTACAAAGTAGGCATAAGACCAGCACTCAGCAGGTCCCAGGAACGCCACCAGGTGCTTGGCATGCATTGCCACCACCACTCAGTGGGAGGCGCTGTTCGTCCCCATTACAGAGCAGGAAGTTGGACCCATGCGAGGAAAGAACCTGGTCCAAATGCTCTGGAACCGTGAGTCTGGCTGCCTGGACTCCACACAGCCGTGTTCCTGACCACCAAGAAAACCCTAGCTCACTTGCACCAGCCCCCTGTCCCCACTGTAATGCTGCTGAGGATGTCCAGGTACCGGAGTTAACTATTCCGTATTAGAGGCACATTGAAAAATGGAGCACACCAGGCCAATACTATTTGTGGTAAGAGAGATCTTATTTACACAACACCCATTTGGTTAGTTCCAGAACATTCTAATGAAAAGGAACAGCCTAGAATTTACTCTTAAGTAAGCAGTACAATAAGAAAACATAACTTCTGTGTTAGGATGATGAGTCAAGCCATGTCTTCCTTGTGAAAGACCACTCACGTTTACATTTTCATTTGACTCAGAGGTAGCACTGGTGTGTGGCTATCCCTGAGACTGCACACATTGGCACCTCTAGGGTGTTTTAGTGACAGATCAGAGTGTAACCCATAGGGGGAAAGTCCAAGCCATTTCAACCAAGGCAGAGTTCTCCATGACATGTTTATCTCAGTCTTCAAGGATAAAGAACAATATGTAGCTGAAGCCCAGTGCAGCCGAGGAAATCCTGTTTCTCTGTCTGTGAGACCATGTGAATATGCTTCGAATGTTCTATAAAAGCGTACATTAGAACTTGGGTAATACAGAATTTTTCTCTGGTCATACATTATGCCTGTAAACAGGCCAGACTCAAAGTAATACACAGACAAATTGCTTCTACATGAATAAAATAACCACCACATTTCAGGATGCAAAAAATAATTCTTTTTAAACTGTGTCTACAAACTGCCATGGCAATAGGTTTCTAAAATACACACACACACAAAAGCATTTAAATTGTGGTGAGCCATGAAATAACTTTTATGTGTAGATGTAAACCATGAAATACTTTAGGAAGCACAAAGAACTTTCATCCACACACCGGATTAATCAATGCTGTTTATAAAGGACAACATTCTTAGAAGATAGCTGGCTGTGTGGACTGCTCAAAGGCAGGGTGGCACACCAGAAGCCGGCAGGGCTCTCCAATATGCCTCTCCATTCCAGCGCCTCTCTCCGTTCCTGACCGTGTCTCCTCTTTCCTCTCTTGGTCCCTTAACAGGAAGGGCCGATTGGATACAGTAGAATATGTGGGTACCATCTGAGCAGGACAGCCCAGGGAAGGAGATGAAAGGGGGTCACCACAAGCTACTGAATTAAAGAGGGACCTCACAGAAAATGCGTCAAAACTCCTGGCTCACCCCCTTCAATTAGAACTTCATGAAAAGGCACAGAAAGAAATTCTCCCCAGTTCTCACCCTGCACAAAAATCTCACTATGAAAAGAATGCTTGTCTGGTACCACTTTCCCAGTAGGCCAGGGTAAAATCTCAAAGTCTCAACTGTTGGACAGCTTCCAAGGCAGCTCCTGTGCTGCTTTACTGGAAGACTGAGGCTCCAGCAGGGGTCTGGGCAGAGCCCCGAGAGACAAGGTAGCAGCAGTGGCCCTCTACAAAGTCCCTGGAGGGGCTTGGCACAAGGGTGTGCACATGGTGCCAGGGCAGGTGGGCACCTTCAGACCTCTGACCTCTGGAGTGAGATTATTCCTCGTTTAGGCATCTTATACTCTTGTATCCATCTCTTTCTGGATCTGCCCCACAGTCCTGCCACCCATGTCTTCCCTGGATACTACACCTTGAATTTCCATAGGCTCCTCTACAATTGAACCATCATGTCTCCTGCTGTCTCCCTGCCAACGTGTGTAGATGTACTGTCTCCTCCTTTATGTGGAGAGGAAAAGTCCCTTCTCTTGTGTGAATGCACTGCCCCCCCTGCCATGTGTGTGTGTGTGTGTGTGTGTGTATTTGTATATGTGTGTATGTGTGTGTGTATTAGTGTGTGTGTATGTGTATGTGTGTGTGTGTATTAGTGTGTGTGTATGTATGTGTGTGTATGTGTTTGTGTTTGTATTAGTGTGTGTATGTGTGTATGTGTGTGTATTTGTATTAGTGTGTGTGTATGTGTGTGTATTTGTGTGTGTGTGTATTTGTGTATGTGTGTGTGTTTGTGTGTATGTGTGCGAGTGTATGTGTGTGTATGTGTGTATGTATGTGTGTGTGTGTGTGTGTGTGTGTGTATGTGTGTATGTGTGTGTATGTGTGTGTGTTTGTATTAGTGTGTGTGTATGTGTGTGTGTATGTGTGTATGTGTGTGTGTATGTGTGTGTGTGTGTATTAGTGTGTGTGTATGTGTGTGTGTGTGTGTATGTGTGTGTGTGTGTGTGTGTGTGTGTGTGTACACTGTGACTTTTGTGCTCTTCTGTCTTCTAGGCAGGAATGGGGGTTTGGTACTTCAGTCAAATGCATGTTACATCTCTGGAAATAGCTGATTTTGGAGGCTGGGTGTGGTGATGTGCACCTTTAAACTCAGCACTCAGGAGACAGAGGCAGGTGGGTGGATCTCTGTGAGTTCCTAGTCATCCTAGTCTACATAATGAATTCCAGGATAGCCAGGGCTATGTAGAGAGACCCTGTCTCAAAAACAAACCAAAACCCAAACCAAAAAAGAATAGCTGACGTTGGACTGCATGCATAAATATTTTTAAAAAATTACTTGATGCAGGGCAAAGGAGTCCTCTCTACCTTTACTACACCTTAACTGACACTATGACGCATGGATGCCTCACAGTTGGAAAGTAGCTGGTAATTGTGTTATGGGACACCTCACTGTTGGACATGCTGATGTCAAACAAATTGCAGACAGCCATGTAATACAAATACACTGCATTACTGGACGGGGCTGTGGGGTTTCCTGCATGCCCCAAACCTATGTCAAGTGCTGAAAACTTATCCTGTCAAATACATATATTCTATGATTTCAATTGTTAATAAAATCATTGGCCTTTAAAGCGGATGCCATTTTAAGCCACAAGGTGGCAGCATAGGTCTATCTTCGGCTCCAGGGAGCAGGCTGGAGCTCACAGAGGCGCTGAATAATTCTGGTGTTTGTCATACTTGGCATTTTAATTGTCTTCATTAGCTTGGATTATCAGCCACCCAAATCAATTCCAAAGGAAAAAAAGCAAATACCAGACACAATTAATGAAAAGGTACAGAGCATATGGCAGCTGTTTACTTCTTTAGCCAAACACACTTAACAGGTAGGTGCTCTGATCACACACAGCCAAGTCACATAATAACACTTTGCAGGGCCGGGATGGTCGCCGCATTAGATTATCTAGGCCGACACTGGCAGCTCCTTTGAAGCAGGTTTGGATCAGTAATGGCCAGTAACTACTGTTTCATAGCTGTCCTGTGGGCCTGTAATTAAGGATGAGAGAAACCATCTCTGCTGATGATCCTTTCTCCTAGGGATGAAGGAGGGCAGAGTCACAAGCCCCATGGGAACAGCTCCTGCCTGGTCATTACCAGGTATGTGAACCATGGGGGAGACAAGTTAACAATCACGAGGAGCCACATTCTCAGGCGGATCCCGGTCCTGCATGCAGTGATGAATGCGGGGGCCAAGGGTAAATGAATCCCAGGACAGAATTCTCATGTCCTCTGTCCTAACTTCACTGTTGTCACTGTCATAAAATATCATTCTGATGACAACCACTACCAGCACTACCACCGAGCAAGCAGCTCAGGGGAGGAGGGGTTTGTTTGGCTCACAGGTTATAGGCCATCACCAAAGGGAAGTCACTGTGACAGTAACTTGACGCATTTAGTTGTGTCCTATTCAGTCAAGAGCAGAGAGAAATACATGCATGTAATCCTGCTTGCTTGCCTTTCCTCTTATATAGTTCAGGCCCCCTTACTAGAGAATGGTGCCGCCCACAGTGGTCTTCAATTAACAGTCAAAACAATCCCCCACAGGCAAATTTGATCTAGACAATTAAGAGTGTCTTCCCAGGCTATTCTAGGTTGTATTATGTGGACAGTTAGAAAGAACCACCACATTCCCTGAGAGAGTTTTAGCTTAAGTGTTTACATTTGGTTGGCTGTCTTTTCAGACTGAAGGACCTCTGGCAGACACAGGCAAGCCTGCTAAGCAACAGCATGGAGCAGGTCTGTGGCATATGCCTGAATCATGGGAGCAAGTGTTCTGTTCCTCTGTGGTGTGCTGTGAAGGTTTTGGTTTGGGTGTGTACATAGATGGTTATCTGGATGTTACCAAGATTGGAGCATGGAAAGAAGATACCCAAAGATCAGAAGGTGGTAAGAGACTCTGGGCCAAGATTCTTTCTGGGATTGTTTCCTGTGACATCACTGCAGAGCAGTGTCTTGATATTTCTTCCTGCTGCAGCTCGAGAAACTCGTCACCCCGAAAGTCTCACCTCCACCAGCACAAAGGGACAGTTACGAAGGTCACTGTTCCTACGAGAAGGGGAAGTTTAAATATCCTTACGCCATCTGTCAGCAGGGTTTGGCTACTTCTCTCCACCAGGGATTTTGACCTGGACACAGGAGAGCAGACCCTGCTGGGGAGCACCTGAGCACGCCTGCCATTTATTTATTGGAACCCAGCTGCTTTGTTCACGCACCCACAAATGGTTAAGAGGCACGATGGGGTTTGATGGGCCGGGGAGTGACTCCTATGACTGCTTTTTCTCATTATGATCTGATGTGGATTTGGGGGAGGAGAGAAGGAACAGAGGAGGAGAGGGGTTTGTTCTTTCTAGCAGCCTGTGCTGTCTGCCTCCAGACAGAGCTCCGAGATCCACTTGCCTGCATCTGGGTCAAGGTGACATGGCCTGGGCTGACTAGGAGGGCAGCAGGTGAAGAGGCCTTGTTGTCCTGCCTCTGGGTTGTGTGTGGGACATCTCAGCAAGCTTGCAGCTGGGGCTTTGGGAATCCTTTCTTTTTGCTGCATGCTTGCTTACTTGACCTAATGGAAAACGCATTTGCCTCACTTTCCTTTAAAATCTCAGCGTCTCCATGATCTGAACAATAGGTTCTGGACAGGAAGTTTTCCTGCTAGCTGCTTCTGTGAGAAGATGAGCATGGAGATTCTCAAAATGCAAGTATGGTTTATGTGTAAGCAAGAGAAGCAGGGAGAGAGAGGTGAGCATGTGGAACAGCTTAAGAAGCCCAGTGTGTCCTGGGGCCCAAGCCTCCCTTGGGGATAAGCGGACCATTCTGAGGACACTGTTGCTCTAAACACATTACCTTCACCTGAGCAGGCCTCTGGATGCTGCCTACCCCACTGTCGTCAGGCTGAGTGTCCCCACGTCCCCTCTCACAGACGACCATTTCGCATCTCCCCTTCCCGGAGGGAGCTGCATGCTACACTTTTCAGAGGAAAGAGGGTTCTACACATCTATAGCCTCAGCTGGGATTTAATCTGATGACATCCTGTCTCCAGTGCTCAGCTTCAGGCTCATTTTTCCGAACAGGTTCCCTATGCTCACAGCCCTTCCCCCTCCACGTTCAGTTAGGCCAGTTAGGCCAGTTAGGCCCCGCTCATAGAAGAAGTCTTCCTGTCTACCATTACTCAAAATTGAAACGACAAAGCACTCCAGTGTCTCTTCCATGGACCTCTCTGGGTGTCAGCTGTTGCCTCAGTGTGTGGCACACAGTGGGCGTTTAGAACACACCTTCAGAAGGAAGAGCTCTGAGGCGGCAGAGCCTTTGGAGCAGGCTTGGACAACAGAAGCCTTTGGGCAAGAAGTTGCTTTTCTGTTTTCAGGCTGGCTTTCTCTGAGGACACGGAAGTGATGCAGGTCTGCCTGCCAGACCACCAGGACACAGCAAGCTGATCTCCACAGTACTCCTCTGTTCACAGCCCCAGATGCCTTCCTTTACCAAGGCTCCCCAGGAGGAGGAGGTGGCTATCCACCAGCCATACCTCCCAGTCTTGAAATAAAGCCCATTAGAACTCTACATGAGTCTATACTGCATACCAGCCTCTTTCCCTATGATTAAAAATATTCATATTTAGTAACGTATCTATATGTGGGTTTGTGTCATAGAGGCCAGACACCCTAGAATGGAATCACAGGAATTGTGGACCACCTGATGTGGGCACTAGGAACCGTACTCAGGTCCCCTGGAAGAGTACTGTGTACTCTTAGCCGCTGAACCATCTTTCCGGCTCATGGATACGAGGTTTTATTTAATCCTGTGGGCCTCGGCTATGGGTGTCACTGGGTCTGTTTAATACACCAGGAACTGACGCTCCTGTTAAGTCCTTGTCAGAGGAAGGGCTCCCTACCTCTCCAGCACTAGGTGCTCAGAGGTGGTCCAGAGGGGGGTTCTTCCTGGTACTCTCATCCCTCCCAGGCACGAGGGCAGACAGTGAGGACAAGGGAGCTCTACCCATCCTCCCCCGAGCTTCGGTTCCCGTCATGACAGTTTGGCCAGTGCTCATTCTCATGGTGCATTAATCACAGGCTGTCTTTCTGCGACAGCCAGAGCCCTGTGCAGGCCCTGTGCAGCAGCAGGGCTGTGATGGGTGTGCTGCTCACATGATGCTTTCTGAGCCCAGGTTCTATTTACCGTCACACTTGGCTAAGCATTGCTTCCAGACCTCTTTATTTGGCTTCTCAGGCTCACTGACTGAGCCCTTGTTTTCATAATAGTACAAGACAACACAAACAAATTTCAGCTTCTTCTTTTTTTAAAAATGAACTCTTGGACATAAATACCTCCCAGTCAAATCCTCCTCTAACAGCTAAACTGTATTGAAAAACTCAGATCTGTGGCTAAGGAGATGACTTAGTAAAGTGTTTGATGTATAAGCATGAGGACCCGAGTTTGGATCCCTGGCATTGACATAAATGCCGGGCTTGGTGGCACATGTCTATAATCTCAGTGCTGGGAGATAAGAGTCAGGAGGCTCCTTGGAGCTCACAAGGAGGCTGGTATAGCATACCCAGAGAGCTCCAACTTCAGTGAGTGTACAGTGGAGTGCCAGCAAGACACCTGGCATTGACCCAGACCTCCACATCTACAAGTGCATTTGCTTTTGCACACACATGCATGCACATACACGGCTCAGATGCACTTGGACAGGTTAAATTATGAGTTTATCATTCTCTTGCACCCCCTAACAGCACTGTACGTCCAAACATGCTTATTATGTGGAAGTCACCCCCAGGACTGGAGAAGTAAAACTTACGACAGATGATGGCTTATGAAATAGTACAGAAACAGCAGCAGAGGTACTCTGTTCATAATACCCTTCACAGTGCCACAGCAATCAATGGCCGGAACACTAGACAGGCGCGGACAGGGAAGGCATGGTGCTCAGCAGATCTCGACTCCCTCACCTGCTGGCAGAGGAAGGGTCAAGCTCGGCTCATAAGCACAGCGGCTGAAACAGTGGTCCTGCACATTACCTCCTGGAAACGTGTTGAAAATACAGCCTTCCGGCCTGGCTTGCTTGTACAGGCCTGTCATCTTAGCTACTCACTCATGACCTGGAAGTTCTAGTTCAGCCATTCTGGAGGGGCCAAGGCCTCCATCTTTAGCTACTGTCTAGATGGTGACCTATGGCCTTCGCCTCAACTCATGCCCGTAAGATATTTGAATCCTGTCAGGAAGACATTTGTCATCTTTCCAGTGAGAGCTAGAGGCTCTGTGGCTAGTTCCTCGGTGCTGAAACTTGGCCTTCACTGTCCTTGAAGTGCATGTGGCCATAAGGTCTCAAGAGCCTTCTTTCCCAGTGGTGCTTAAATACAAGGCAGTTCTGTCAGTCTGACAGACAGACAGACAGACAGACAGACAGGCATGGTGGACACCCCATGCCATGTGCAGCAGATTCTGTTCTATGCATTTCCACTAAGCTGCTGTGTGGCCTGAATCTAAATCATCCCAGGCCTCCCTCAGTTTCCCCTTTTGAGAAATGTGGTCATTTAAAATTCCTTTCCAGCTTCTAGCTTCTATCATTTCATGAAGGTGGCTGTGGTTCTCCAAGTGAGAACCATGCAGGGCCGTGTATATAGGCACACATGCTGCTTGGCTGTTCCAAGGACAGTTTGAATGTACCAAGAAGCATGGGCCTAAGATTCATGGGAAGTCTTATCAGTTAAATAGATGCTATGAGGGGGAAAAATCACAGGCTGTCTTTGTAGACAGCATATAGTACCAGGAATCTACCCCACAGTCCTTCCAAAACATCAGCCATAATCTATGGTGTACACCGAGGCTGACTTCAAGCCCCTATCATTTCATGAACATTACATTTCATGATTCATTACAGGCACATGCTTGTAATTCTAGCCTAGGAGACTGAGGCAGGAAAATTGAGAAAAATGATCCAGCTTGGACTATATAGTGAAACCCTGGCCCTCCAAAAACCATGAATCCAAGAAACAGAAAGCATGTACTTAGCATATGCACATATTTCTGGCTGCGATTTCCAACAGCCTTTACAAAAATGCCAGAACTGAGCAAAGTCCCAGATAGTCAGTGGTTCATACACAGGTAACGCTGAGCTACTGCTGGGCACAGCTTGAAGCTCTTTATTTATTTATTTTTCCTTTTGGTTTTTTGAGACAGGATTTCTTTGTGTAGCTTTGGAGCCTGTCCTGGAAATCACTCTGTAGCCCAGGCTGGCCTCGAACTCACAGAGATCCGCCTGGCTCTGTCTCCCGAGTGCTGGGATTAAAGGCGTGCGCCACCACCATCGGCTGAGCTCGAAGCTCTTTAAAGGCCAATGCTTGTGTTTTGGCAAACCCCACAGACCGCAGGTTTGAGAGGGCTCCATCTCAGTGTGTGGTAAGCCCGAGGGGATTCCAGAAGTTATGACGTTCCAGAGACTGTCTCTGTTGGTGAGGAAGTACAGGGGCAGTTTCTTGGTTTGGCCCTACTGGTTTCTTGACTCACCCCTCTGGACATCTCTAACTCTGCCATCCTCTTTCTCTAACTACCCTCTGTGTGCTGAACAGGACACATCCATTCACATCTTAAGCTGAGAAATAGGTCAACTTTGTAAGAGCAGAGTTTCTCAATCAAGGATGTATTTTTGGCCACAAGTAAAAGACCACTTAGCATTATATTTCCAGCATGCAGAATGAGAACAAAAGGCCGTGAGTCCTTTCTCTTCCACTGTGTTACATTTGAGACAGCACGCCGCCGCAAGCCCTGCAGCCTGGCCCTGTGTAGCGTGGCTGCAAAGGCTCCATGGAATTCGTGCAGCTGCACTGCCTTGGACTGATGCGGTCTCAAGCTGAGAACTGTCCTCAATGTGTCGGGTGGATTCCAAAGGCAGTCTTTGCATGCTCGCAGGGTGGAAAGGCCCACCACCCACGTGCACGCAGCCTCCCAGCCTCGTCACTGGCCTCTGAAGATGGGCCAGCTTTCAAGGACAGGAGGTGCCAGCACAGACAGAAAAAGCTGCTTGTTTTATAGTTCAGACCAAAGGTTAAGAATGCAAAGACTTAAGGGAGGCGGGATGAGCGCTCGAAATCTCTCAAAAGCATGTATGACTGAGAGGGCTCCCCAAAGCTGTAACAGGGGCATCCTGTGATTGAGGAAGACGAGACATGGAAGGCTAGACTTGGAAGAGTGTGTGTGTGTGTGTGTGTGTGTGTGTGTGTGTGTGTGTGTGTGCAATGTGCTCATGCATGTATGTAAATACGAGTATGGAGGTCCAATGTGGACATCAGATGTCTTTCTTGGCTAATTTCCACCATATCTTTTGAAACAGAGTGTCTCACTGAACCTGGAGCTCACTGATTTGGCTAGGCTGGCTGGTTAGTGAGCTCCAGGGATCCTGTTGTTTCTGCTTCCAGAGCACCAGTTTTACAGACACACACTGCCACACCTGGCTTCTTACATGGGGGCTGGACACCCCAACCTAGGTTCTTATGCCTGTGAAGCACCACTTTACTGAACTAGAGGACTTCTTAGGGCAGTTTTTCCTGCTTTATCACCCTGTCTGTGGCTGGTCAGATGGGGAACATGATGAAGAATGGAGGCCATGCACATGAAGATGTGTGTCTACACACTTTAATACTTTGATTTCTCTCTCTTCTCTTGCCAGATGTGGAACAGAAGATCTGGGATCTAGGATGAGGGCACCTGAAGGTGCCTTCCATAATCACCTCCTTCACCCTTTCCTAATCCTGCTTTGGAATACCTGAGGCATTTGGAAAACCTGATGCCCAGAGCTGACCTTCGTGTCTCCTACTGAGGGCCCTGCTCAGACCAGGTCCAACCTGAGTGAATCTGGAACTCAGCAATCGGAAGCTGTCATGTTTTTAGTTCATGGTTCCATTTAAAAGCTGCTAAAACCTTGGAGAGCTTAACAAGTCTCTAGTTATAGAAAAACGCATGGAGGAAATGACAGGGTCTCAAACAGAGACAGGACAGTAGGGTAGAACAGCGTGTCACTTCGGAACAGGTGAGTGTTGTATCAGCCTATCAAGATGCGTGCTGTGACTTGACCTTGCCCAATAACCAGCATGGGTTTGCAGCAGAGCATGTGATCTGCAGGTGCCCTAGTCACCCCGCCCCCCAACCTGGCTTCCCCAAGCAAAGGTACCCTCCAGAATCTCTCTTTCCTTCACCTTTCCCAATCCTGCTTCACAACACCTGAAACATTTATGAAATCTGATGCCTAGACCTGACCCTCAGATCTTCTGGTATAGATTCAAAGTGAGATCCCACACTCTATGTTTTTACCCTGCATCCCAAGAGATTCCAAAATGAAAATCCTTCAAAGAACACAGGCCAGGGAGCATGTGAGTCTTACAGTGTTCATCCCATCCGCACTAAGCAGCTGAAGTGCCCGCCCGCCCGCCCGCTGTCGCCCGCTGTCCCTGCTCCTGCCCATCACAGCTCCTCAGGCAGCTTGGCAATGGTGTGGATCCCACATGCAGCTTCACAGTCTCTTGTTAAGCTGACATGATTGCTGGCACTCCAGGGGCTTAGGCAGGAGGTGGTAGAGGAAGGTTAGGGATATGACTCATCTACGCACACCCTAAGACAGATTCCAAATGCCGCAGTTTGGATAAAACCACTGGTTAATATGCTAGATATTTGTTTATCTCCCTAATGGGGACCCCAGGGAGGTGGCAGTCACTCTTCAAATTTTCAGAACTTCAGAATTACTTAACATCGACACAGCATCAGGCAAGGGGCTCACTATAGAAGGTGAGGCAGGGTTTGTGGGGGCAGGGTTTCTATATACAGTAGTATTTTTCTTGGTTTATTCTGAAAAGTGAAAAGTATAATCCCACTGTGTGTCCCATGGCAGAGAAGGGGACGCTCTAGGGAGCTTTCAGGGAGACTCTGGGGGTCAACTGTGCTCATTGTAAAGCTACATAACTAATGCGATTATAATACCTAATGAACTGAAGCAAATCCAATTTTGAACATCTTCATAGCTAATGAAAATCTCATCTTCCCCCCAAGATCTTCCATTTTCTCTGTAAATGGAGAATAAAATGGAGGTGATGGCGTTAAGTCCGTGTTTGTGAAAAGTCCTAAGAGTGTTATATGGAGTTTTATGGTTTGAATGATGTCACAGTAGTTCCCAAATGGAGAGGTTGTGTTTGAAATGTCACAGCTGCAGTGTTAGGGCTGGAAAGCAAAGGAACTTAGAATGGATGTGTTGAACTGAGAAGTTAGGGACAGCCTTTCCCTTCACTGAGTTTAAAGCATTTTGTACCCAGGCAGTCAATACGGTCACTTTGTCCATAATGCCCATTTTCTTCAGAAAGGGAAGAGCAGACCAATTCTCTATGCTTGTACAATGAGAGCTCCTATGAAGGATGGCTCTGATACCTCCGGTCCTCACTGCTCTATGCGTGTCTTCATGTTTTTCTGGAAGGGGAATGTTAATGGTATTACAGTGAAGGGAGTGACAGATGATGAAATGGAAAACTGAGCTTGGGAAGGGCATGCTCTAAGATGTGCTGTAGTAAGCTAAGAAAAATGGTGATGACCACATCATCCCAGAGTGGCCAAGTTAGTTCTGCTAATTCAACAATAAGGAGATGGATATTATTGGAATGCAGGTTACTATAATGTGCTCTCAGCCAGAACCTAACACGATGGCTCAGAGGTTAGGAGAACCTGTTGCTCTTTCAGAAGACCCAAGTTCGGTTCCCAGCGCCCATATCTGGTGGGCCATACACACCTGTTACTCCAGGGAATAAGACACCTTTGGCTTTTGAGAGCATCTACACTCACGTGCATGAACCCATGTGCACACACACATCTACACACAATTAAAACATTTTAAAAAAGAACTTAAGTCAGGCGTAGTGATGCACACCTTTGATCCCGGCACTCAGGAAGCAGAGGCAGGCAGGTCTCTTCAAGGCCAACTTGGTCTCTATAGCAAATTCCACAACAGCCAGGGCTATATAGCAAGACATAACAAAACAACAAAATCCAAGAATCTCCCAAGCCCCTGACTCCAAAAGTTCAACAACAACAACAAAATCCAACCAACCAAAGAAACCACATGGAAATGCAAAGAGATCTTGCTCATGTAGTTAGGGGCATAGACTGCAAGGTGTGTGGTACATCTTCTAGAAGTGAGAAGTGTGCAGTGCATAGCCATGCTGGTGGCTCTGGGAAATACAGTAGAGGGGATCTCACCTGTCTCCTGGATCTCTTGTAAGAAAACTTCCAGCAAAGTATATTTGTGAAATGGCACAGAGATGATTTCAGGAACAGATGAAAAGTCACCTAGGAGCCGAGTGTGGTGATCGACCTTCTGCTCTGATGAGGCTGAGGCCATGGGAGGATTGCCTGACTCCAGGGTGTCATGACCAGTCTGAACAAACCAGTGAGACTCCTCTCGAGAACAAAACCACAAACCTCCCTTCTAAAACAAAATTCTTACCTAGGAAAGCAAGGCAGCTACTGATACTTAGTAATTCCTACTGGGAAAGGAATTCATAGTTATCATTTTAACATAATGGGTTAAATGCTCTAACCTAAGTGACTTTATCTTATTCTTGTTTGTAAAATATTTTATGATTATTGTACCCTAAGCACAGTATTCTACCATAAATAAGAACAAGTCAGGCCTTTCCACATTCATTTCCTAGGCCGTTCTCCAAACTCTTTAAATTCTATCTATTTGGCTTCCTGGTGAGCGAGCATATCATAGTCTATGAGGAGCAGGCAGATTGCAGGGCTACTGCATACCCACAGATGCATTCTGCTTCCTTTTGCTGAGAACACGGGGAAGAATAGTGCAAGGCATGCTATTGTTCCGAGTCTGAGTCTGCAGCCGGATTCATCCAGGATGCCAAGGCATCTCAGAACAGTTCCCAAATGACTAACGTCTCCTCAAAGGCCATGTCAGAATGCTCTGGCTATCCCAATTAAAAGGGTAGGGGTAGGGTGGATGATCGAATGCTGGTTTCCCACATTTCCTAACAGCGTGTACTTCACCTGACACCCTTTACCCCGCTTTACTACTGCTTGGGGGTGGCTCTCAGGAGCTGGAGGGCATCATCCTGCCCCGCTGAGCAGGACACCAACACTGCTTTAGTAATGTGTCTCGCATGTTCCTAGTGTCATGGGCTGGGAGGCTGAGGAGGTAGCAGCTCAATCTATGAGCTTATGACATGAGTATTTCATGTCATAAATAGCGGCTTTGTGTAACATATTTAAATGAGAAGCTGACATGACCTGTCTATCTGTATTTTTGGTGAAACTGTTAATGAAGGCCACTGCTCTATTTGTGGGGTCCAGGAAGTTTTCTGCCTCGGTGTAATAAATACCCAGTGCTCTTAGAGCTGGAAGAAGGGTTTTTCGTCCCAGTGAATTGCTTGCTTCTCTTTAGAAAAACCAGGCAATGCATACAAAGTCATATTGCCTTTATTTCCTTTTTTCTTTTTCCTTCACACGGCTGGCTGGGAGCTCAAAGTGTGTAATTATCTTCAATTACAGCAATTATCTTAGCCTAGCTCTTTCTTCCCTCTCTCTGCAGCAACTCCAATTACAAGTTGTTTTATTTCACACCGTTTGAAGAAACTTTTATGCGTCTTTATTATAACTTCACTTTTCTGAGTTGATTCTTGACTTCCAGGTAGTGCAAATGAAGCTTACTGGTGTGTGGTACTGCAGATGAACGTGGGCCTTGCGTATGCTGGGCGAGAGTTCTACAAAAGCCAGGCCTTCACCACCTTTTACTCAGTTGTTCAGGTTGGCCTTGAAATTGCTCTGCGGCCTCGGCAAGCCTTGAGCTGTGATCCTCCTGCCTCAGCCTCCCATGTGGCTAGAATCACAGCCTGAGTCTCCAGGTTCAGCCGAAGATTTTTAAAAACTTCCCTTTAGTACTGGCATTTGAGCGCAGGGCTACAAGCATGCTGAAGAAGCATCCTATCACTGAGCTGTGCTCCGGTCTTCTCTTTAGACTTTGAGACCAGATCTGTCTGTCGGACACATAAATGCTAAGATGATTAATATCTAATTATATTTAGCCAGATATGAAGCACTCTGGAGGCTGAGGCAGGAGAATCTCTGCAGGTTTATATTCTGAGCTACATAGTGAGCCTAATGTCAGTCTGGGCTATATGGGGAGATTCTCAAAGATCCAAAACAATAAAACTTAACTAACGTTCCCCAAAAGGCTGAAGGGGACTGTGCAACTCATGGTGAATAGTCATTCCTTTGGTTAGATTGCTGGTTTTCAACCTTGGTTACATATTAGAATAACCTGAGACACTTCATAAGATACAAGTGTCCAAGCCAAATGCCCTGAGGGATAGGGCTGGTCACTAGAAATGTTCCCAGGCACTGGAATATATAATGAGGATCAAGGATCACAGAGCTAAACTTTCATCTATATTATTAAGATTTTTTTTTTTTTTTTTGAGATAGGGTTTCTCTAAGTAGTGCTGGCTGTCCTGGAACTCACTCCATAGACCAGGCTGGCCTTAAACTTAAGGTCTCTCTGCCTCTGCCTCCTGAGTGCTGGGATTAAAGGTGTGCGCCACCACCGTTAGACCATCTAAATGTTTTCTTTGTTGACTTATTTTTATTTTATGTGTTTTAGTTTTCTTTCTGCATGTATTTATGAGAATTATTGGTGTGCCTGGAATCCTAGGAGACTAGGAAAGAGCATTGGACCCCCTGAAACTGGAGTCATGGTTGTGAGCCTCCACATGGGTGCTGGGAATCAAACCTGGGTGCTTTGCCACAACAGCAAGAGCTCTGAGCTGCTGAGCTGCCTCCCCAGGGCCAGCATTTTAAACCCTTCACTATCAAATGCCATTTCAGTTGTTTTTCATGGTAGAAGAACACTAGCAAAACCAGGAAGGGGCAATGTAAGACATACAGTTCACCCATGCGCTCTTACCATACAAGTCCTTACTGGCAATTCCATAAACCGACAGATGCTCTCTGGCTCACAATGCGGGTACAATGGGAGTATGGTAAGCCGAGCTCCACAGTGATGGTTGTTTTCCTGAACCATCGCTCCTGACTGGTGGCCGAGGCTCACTGATGCTACCCACCATCACCATTGAGAGAGCATTGTACTGCACAGCACTAGCCTGGGAAATGATCCAAATTTAGTATCTGAAGCATCGATTCTGCTGAGTACTTAGAGCTTTCATGGCATCATCAAATTGAATGAGCCTCAGTTGAGCCGTGGAGAATGCTCATGTGCTTACAGCCCAGCCCCGAACACAGCCTACATCGAGTCTGTCCCAGAAAGTGGTGTCTAAGCTCATGGCACAAACACCTAGAATCCCAACATAGAGATTTTGAGCCATTTACCACCAAATCTATTTTAATTTTATGTGTATGGGTGTTTTGCCTGCATGTATGCCTGTGTACTATGTGTGTACCTGGTGCTGGTGGAGGACAGATCCCCTAGAACTGGAGTTACAGATGGTTGTGAGCCAACATGTAGGTGCTGGGAATCAAATCTGCATCCTCCGGAAGAGTATCCGGTGCTTTTAACCCTAAGCCAGCTCTCAGCTCCCTTGAGCCATGATTTTTTGCTGCTATGTCTATGTATTTTTTCTTCTTTCCACATGTTTCTGCATTTTCCAAAATCTTAATCTCAGAGTTATAAAGGTACTCATAATTTGGTAGATAAATTATAAAGCATATTCTAAGATGAAAATTTTCAACAAGAAATGTATTAAATCTTATGGCTTTGAAGCTCAAGGCTGTTGTTTTTAGGCTATGTGTCCAAGCCGACTAAAACACATTAGTTATTTATTCACTTGCAAAATAATCTATAGTCCTTAGAGGTAAAGACTGTGCTAGAAATCAATAGATTATCTTGATAAGAAATAACTTTTTTTTTTGGAGCTGAGGATCGAACCCAGGGCCTTGCGCTTGCTAGGCAAGCGCTCTACCACTGAGCTAAATCCACAACCCAAGAAATAACTTTTCTTTATGCTTTAGGCCATCTTAGCTTTTCTATTGATCACCATTGCTGAAGTGGACATGATACTTTGTTCAGCTCAGTTTAATAAACGCTCATTGAAGATTTACCATCAGCAGGTGACCTAACTTTCTGCTCTGAGCTGGTTCCTTCTCCTTGTCCATAACCTTCCATGTATTTTTCTTTCTAGACTTTGATGATGTTGGGCTTGCCCTTACCTTTGAATTTTCATGGTGTTTTCTTGAATGATTACCCTTCAGGGTAACATATAGCTGATTCCTCTTCATTTATTTTTAATCCTAAACATGTTTTTCAGACATGCCTTCCCTGACCAGCCTGCTGTCTGTGCAATTCAGCTATACTCACTGTTTTCTATCTGCCATCTCTGTATGAAAGCATCATATTTATAGACCTTTACGTTTACTGTTGCATGTGTCCTCAAGAATGTAATCTCCCTGTTGGCTCTGCAGCTCCAACTCTACCACCAGCAATGGTGACTACTGAGACTGTGAGTGGATGCTTGTCTCTGTAGTTTTACCAAGAATAGTACCAAATATAGTCCCGAGTTCTTTGAGCTAGAACTCCTGGTGGCTGGTAACAAATGAGTGTGCTCAGTTGCAATTTTAACTTATAGTTCTCATGCAATATGTGCATGTTGGGATTTTAATTAGCTCCACAGTGCCAGCTCTTTTTGCAGAGAAGCCAGTTTGCATCCTGTGCCTCCCTGACCTCTAGCTGGCTCTCAGCTTCTGCCAGAATGAGCACTTCCATTCTGTACTACTAGCTATCTTGGCTATTTCTTTCAACTCCCAGCAGAAAGCAGAGAGATGAGACTGTATTCCCACTGCTCTGTTGGTATTTTTCTAGAGTGCTTGATTGGAAATACACCATATACACTTGGCTAAGGGCCCTCAGTATGCCAAGGTTAAGTCCTTATGTGGTTTGCTGTTGTTTACATGGCTGGCTTTTGATGGGAATTTCAGGACAAAAACCATCCATTAAATGTTAGTAGACTCATTACGGTCCAGGATTTTTGTGTGTGTCTGCAATGGTATCCTTATATTATTACCAACATGATACTGAGGGTGCTGGTCAGGAAGTCAGCTGCAGAATCTTCGGACAAATCTGCAGATGTATGGCATAGACAGTTGGGCACTGCCACACTCTTGAGGCATCTCTGTTTGGTGTAGACTCACACTTCCAACCACACTGAAAACACACTTTTCCAGCTTCCCACACATGCATGGGTGTGTACAGGCACTCTAATTTGGTGGTTCTCAACTGTGGGTCATGACCCCCTTGACAAATCTCTATCTCCAAAAGTATTTATATTATAATTCATAACAATAGTAAAGTTACAGTTATAAAGTAACAACAAAAATAATTTTATGGTTAGGGGTCACCACAACATGAGGAACTGTAGTAAAGGGTCACAGCATTAGAAGGTTGAGAACCACTGCGAAATTAATCAGTCACTTCAGTGTTTCACTTTTCTAACAAGCATAGAAACAATTAATAGCATTTAATAGTGTTATCAAAATCAGCTCCATTTGTACCTCCCGAAGCATGCATAGCTCAGTGCCCTTGTCCAGAATAGAGCCCCAATAAACCATACTACCTCCTGCTGCTTCCCTTGCTGACTTAATATAATCTTCTCCTATTCACACACGCTTAAAGGAAAAATCTGCACATTACTGCACTCATAGCAGTTGGTTTGGATATTATGATTTACAACTTACCATTTGCAATGAACACAGAGCATGAGAAATCATCAGATTTCTGCACATGTAGACTCTTTAAATATGCTGAATTAAAAATTACACTTATTTATTTTGTGAACTCCATGGCATGTGTGTAGAAGTCAACTTGTACAAATTATTGGTTCTCTCCTTCCACCCACTTGTGGGTTCCAGGAGTCAATCTCAGGCTGTCAAGCATAGCGTCAATGTCTTAACCACTGAGCAGCCTTACCAGCTCCCTATACACTGAGCTTTTTAAAGGCGGTAGATCCTTCCAAAGCCAGTGAGTACTCCTGTCATGGTGAGAGGAGGCAAAGTCGGCACTGGACTGCGTGACATGAGGCTCTATCTGGCCGGAGTTAGAGGTGCAAATTCAACGGGAGTCTGAACCAATCGGCGCTCCGGCTCTCACCAGGAGCCCTGTGTGTCACCACTGTGGTACTTCTCGGGTGACTAACAGACTGTTAAGGAACTTGCCAACTCATGGGCTTCCACATTTTCAGAGTAGTCTTGGAGGCTTCTAACCATGGAAAAATATCAGCCCGATTTTTAGATGCGCATAATAAATGTACAATTATCTGTGATGTGCTCCATGCATCAGTTACAAAGGCAGAGGTCCAGCAAACAGAAGACAGCAAACTGTGGTCTTGGGGTTTATATATAAAATGTCCCCACAGGCTGATGTGTTTGAACACTGGATTCCTAGCTGGTGGCACTGGTTTTGAAAGTTGTGGGGCTTTAAGAGTTGGAGACTTGTAGGAAGTCAATCTTGGGGCAGCCTGGAGGCTTTGAAGTCCAATCCCACTTCCTGCCCACTGTCTGCTCCCTGACTGAGATACCACCCCCTGCTCCCTGCTACCAGTCCTTCTTGGCCACTGTATTAGTTACTTCCTTGGTGGTTGTAGGAAAACACCACGACCAGAAGCAACTTCAGGAAAAGTTTATGTTTGGCTTAGGTTTCAAGAAGGAGAGATGCTTCTGATGGCGGGAAGGCGTGGTGGCAGCAACAAGGAACTGAGAGGTGACAGCCAACTGCAAGTGGGGTGAGGGGTACATCCCCAGGCCTTCCCCAGGAGACACACTTCCTCCAGCAGGTCACATGGCCTCAAGGTTCCCTAACCTTCCCAAACAGCACCGCCAACAGGGAACCAGTGTTCAAACACATGAGCCTGTGGGAGGCGTTTCTCACTCAAGCCGACAGCCACGATGGGATTCTATCCCCCCAAACTGTGTGCCCACATAAGCGCTTTCTCCCTCAAGTTACTCTTTGTGGGAGCTGTGGGAGCGGCAACAGGAAGAGGAGCTAATGCGCATGGCAGTCCCGTCATGCACGGACACCTTTGCAGTCCTCTCCCCAGAGACGGGACACTGAAGCTCTTCCGGCCAGCCGGGCTCTTCCCCTTACTTTGCTCTCTTTCATTTTCTTGTGTGTGCTTTTTATGATCATGGCTTCCATTCCCATCATGTTGCCTTGATACTGTTCGGATACTCAGCAGAGGGCTCTGTATCTAGCATGCGCCTGAGCCTCTCCCCCTGGTGTCTCCCAGGCTGGGCTCTCTACCAGCCTTCCCTTAGCTACACTAGATTGAACCCTAGGTTACCCTAGTTCCAGCCTTCCTCGGCTGATTCCCTATCTAATCCATCTTCAAGCTCCTCAATGCCTTCATCTTTACGTTACTTCAAAGTCTATTTCGTCAACTTATCCTGGTTTCCACATACCCAGGGCTGCATTCCTTTGCTGAAGCCACCTGCATCTTGGCATTGAAGGAGCCTACTGGCCCCTACATCCATAGCTGCTGTCTCCAACCTCAGCTTGATGACACCAACTTCACATCTTAGGACTTTTAATGGTTTCCCACAGCTCAGAAGATAAAGCAAAGGAAATCATAAGCAGCCTGCTACTTCCTGAATGTTCTGCCTTTTGCACACTCCCTTACCTCATCCTGCTCACTCACGGCCTGCCACTCCCCCTCCTCCCACTTCCTGCATCTCTGGAACTTCTTCAGCCCACACCCAGCTTTCCCCAGTTCAGGTCTGTCCGAATTGCACCACAGCAGGGGAAGGAATCAACCCAAAGGTTACTGCCAGGAGCTTCGGTCTTTCCCTCTTTCACAACACCATGTTTGCTTACGTCCACATGTGGATGGGACATGGCCAGACTGTGTGGCACCCCTACCAGGAGATGAAACCCAGGCTAGGAGTCAGCAGACACTGCAGCCTCCTCTCTGGTGGCACACAGCCATCTCATCTTCTGTCCCACGTGGTTAATCTTGTTGGATTTGGATCCTCTGGTTTGGGTTGGTTTTAGTTTCTGTTTTCATAATTAGTTGGAAAGTTTGGGGTTAGGTTTAAAGATAAGGGTCCATTTGTACTATTTCCCCAAAAGATTGTTGAGTAAGAGACATGTAACCATGCCCTGAACTTTAAAGTTCAGATGTTACAGACATATTAGAACACAAAGGATTTCCTCAAATCAACACTGCAGAAGGCTGACTGCACACATGGGGGTAACGTGTGCAGTGCTTGCATGGGTGTGAGGACCTTGGTGGCTCTGGATGGCTCTTGGCCTGATTCCCTTAAGTCAGGGTCTGCCACCGAGCCTGAAGCAAGGCTGGAGGCCAGCAAACCTCAGCAATCCTGGCTCCTGTCCGAGCATGCCTGGTTTACCGGCACCCATGGCCAGGCATGGCTTCTTATGTGGGTGCTAGAATCCGAACTCAGGTCTTTGTGCTTGCATAGCACTGCTATACCCACCAAGCCATCTTTCTGGCCCCCCATTTCCTACCTTTTATGGCAGATTATAAGGAGAAACTGACAATCACCCATAAAACCAATATATATATATATATATATATATATATATATATATATATATATATATATATATATATATATATATATATATATATATATATATATATACTTTTTCCAGAGCTGAGGATCGAACCCAGGGCCTTGGCAAGCGCTCTACCACTGAGCTAAATCCCCAACCCCCAAACCAATATTTGATAGTGCTCAAGAGGGATACAGATGGGAATGAGAGCTTGACCCAACCAAGTGTCCTGAGCCACTCAAGCATTCATTCATGCACTCACCCAATCACTCATTCAATCATGCACTCACCCAATCACTCACTCACCCACCCACCCACCCACCCACTCTCTCACCCACCCACCCACCCACCCACCCACTCACTCTCTCACCCACCCACCCACCCACCCACCCACCCACTCACTCACTCACTCACAAACACCAAGAGCCAGCTCTGAGTCCCTCACCTTCCAACTCAAGGCAATTGAGATGTCCTTAGCTTTGTGGACTGTGCCAGAATCATCAAACATTTTCATAGGTTTTCCTTTCTGAGTAATTCAAAACTTGAAAATTGATTAGTTAAATTTTATTTTAAAATTATCGTGAGTGTTTCATAAAGGGTCAATATGATAGAGAGATGAAGTGGTAAAGAACCCCGCCCAGGGGACAGCTGTACCCCTGTGCTGAGACAATCTCTAAAGCCCATGCTTCCTCCTCATTATGTATTTGGATTAGAAAACGTGATTTCACAGAATGAAGCGCTTACCAATAAGCTGTGAGGTCACAGATTGGACAACATGAACCCCAGTGACCAGAAGGTAACATCAACAATGATGCAGCCAGCGAATAGTTAGGCATCTTTCTCACTTTTGTTAAAAGACAGAACTTGGGGCTGGGGATTTAGTTCAGTGGTAGAGCGCTTGCCTAGCAAGTGCAAGGCCCTGGGTTCGGTCCTCAGCTTCGACAAAAAAAGAAAAAAAAAAGAACTCAATACATATAGTCTTCTTTTTGTTGTTTTTTTTGAGACAGGGTTTCTCTATGTAGTTTTGTAGTAGATCCTGTCCTGGATCTCACTCTGTAGACCAGGTTGACCTCAGACTCACAAAGATCCACCTGTCTCTACCTCCTGAGTGCTGGGATTAAAGGCCTATGCCACCACTGCCCACATATATTCTTTTTAACACTAAAAAAACATGGTATAGAGGAGGAGGAGAAAAGAAAAAAGAAAAGTAAGATGTAGATTTGACTTTGACGGTTGGGGAGTAACAGAGTTAGAGGAGATGGAGGCAAGGTATTACTCAACACCACTCATACTACATGCTGGGTACTACTCTGGGTGTGGTACATGTCTGGAATTCTAGTACTCAGGAGTGGGATGTAGGAGGATCATGAATTTATGGTCAGCCTTGGCTACATAGTATATCTAAGGTCAAGCTGGACTATATGAGACCTGCCTCAAAGTGGGAAGGAGAGAGAAGGGAGAAGCAGAGGGAGGTAGAGAGGTAAGGGAAGAGGGTGGGTTTGAGAAGGATGTAGCAGGAGAGGGAGAGAGGGAGGGAGATCTCTAAAGGTGACAACATTCTACGACTTTCCAAAGATAATAAGAATAGGAGTTCATTACTTAATTCGAGAGTGTGAATACTGTAGCTGTGTGAGCAGGAGTGAGCATTTACATTCTACCAGCTATCTGAAACTTAGGGAATAAAGCACTCACTAAGCTCATGGATGGCTTTCATCGGTACAGTTTCAGACAGGTTTCAACATATGCATTTAATACAGAGTGTTAATACTGAAAACCTTATGCCATTCAGGGATCCTGGAGAACTAGTCTCAGATACTTGCATCTAAAAAAATTTACTGACAATCATTGTGGCAATTTAACATATTTGTAGGGTTTACCAGCGTAAAATTCTCTTATCTTGGGCTCATCATTCTATGCCACTTCCAGTTTTGTAAACACATGTCAAAACTATGGAATTCCTATTAAAGGTATATAAATAGACTCACCAAGTTTAGAGTATGAAGCCCAGATGGCCTACCAGAATCAACAAAAGCCCTTTCCTTGCCAACATGAATTTTACAAACCAGAAATCGCTGTCAGGCCTGCAGAACAGACAAAGGAGTACTGTGTTAGGTACTCCATTGCATGGTCCATAAAACATTATTCTCAAAACAAACACTGGAAGTTCAGAATGAACTCTACTCTATCACCAAGGCACCAAAGCCTTCCAGAAGATTGACCTGCATGCCCCTGTGTTCCACTGAGAAAGAGCAGTAGAGGTAGATGTGAGTTTTAAAAGCAGGTGCAAACCCTTCAGCACACCCCTTGCCTGGGTCGCTTGGAACTTCTAACTCCAAGTCTCTTCTCTTTCTGGGATTCAGTATCTGTGTGGTTGCTGACAATCTACTAACCATCAATGTACTAGATTAGCTCTATCAACCCCCATCCACTAGGTGACTGTTGGTGCAGAAGGAGCTGAGTTGAGGCCTACAGCTTCAGACTCCCGTCTGTGGCCTGGAGAGGTGCATGCTGAATCTCTTCATCACTCTGCCTCAAGACTTTCTAAAGTCACAAAAGGGACTAAATGAGGCTGGCAAGAGTCAGGCTCTCCAGGCAGCCTTGGCACTTCTAGAAGTGATGGTTTGGGAGAACCAGGCTGGAGGTAGTGGCAGAGATTCTCATCCGTTTTAGGGGCTTCAAATTTCCATGTTATAGGAGGTAGACCCTTTAATGAATTTGCCATAGTTCTGCAGTATGCATTCATGTGCTGTGTGAAGAGTGGTGTGTAGGTGTACCTATCCCTGTAGAGGCCAGAAGATAACACCAGGTCTTCTTTATCTCTCAGCCTCATTCTCTCGAGGCAGGGTTTCTCACTGACCTTGGAGCTTGCTGTTTTGGCTGTGCGGAAAGCCAGCCAACCCCAGTGAGCTGTCTCCAACCCACCCTCCAGCACTGAGGTCACAGGTGCACATGTAGCCACACCAGATTTTGTATCTAGTGCTGGGGAACCCAAACTCAGGTCCTCACACTTGTACAGTAAACCCTCTACCCACTGAGACACATCCCTGGCCCTCTATGTATTTCTTAATTGCCTTGGATGTTTTATTCATTTCAAAACAGGCAGATTTTTTTCACCCATATCACTAATTAGGTATTCTGGCCGCCAGACAAATAACCTATGGTCAGTCTGTTGCACAGGATTTGTGTGCAGTTTATGGATCAATCTGGAACTATGTGGGCCTTAAGAGGTTTGATGAAAATATTTACAATAGTGAACTAAATCAATAAAAGTTTATTAAGAGCCCAGGTTTTGAAATGGGTTCTTACCCATTATGCCAGACCTTTAATAGTTTGAGAGATGAAATACTGTATTTTATTGTTTCTGGTTCTTTCCTTGGGTTGACCCTTTATGTATTATGCACACTGCCATCAAGCTCTGGTGATCCCATCAAGTGACAGTCCCTGACCCTGAACCGAGCTACCTATGCCCTCAGAGGCAACCTTCCCTACATCTGTTGTCATGCTAGACGGGAAGGCTGCATGACACTTCACTTTTGTGAGTAGTGTTTCATGGAGGCTCATCTGATACTTTAAAAAAGCAAGCAGTTGAAGAATTTGGATCTGATTGTTAATACATCTTAGAAAAGGTTAACAGTTTCCAGGTATTAAACAGGCACAATTTGCCAGGTGCTTTGGCACTTGGAACCTCATGGGTTTGTGAAGTAGATGGGAGAGATCACAGACTGTCACAAGTCTTTCCCTCCCTGCATCCTCACCGCTTGTAACGTGACTTTGTAGCTCCTTACAGTGAGCGACAGCTGTTCCTCTGTTCTGGAATGGCTTTTTGACTCACTTCTACCTATGCAAAGCACTGGGAGCAAGAGTAGGTCCATTCTGAACCTTCCGGCAAGCTGCACCTGCTTCAGTGTTTACTCTTGGATCCCTGCTCTCTCTCTGGGAAGCCCAGACTGTGTGCTCATAGACTTGGCCCCAGTTGCCCTGGTTTCTCAAATCTAGTAAACTTCTGGCTTCAGAGAGACACAGCTGGCTGCAGGCTGATGGTGGGCTCCTGATACGTCCCGGTGAGATCAGAGCTGCCCAGGTGAGTCAGCACAAACAGGAAGGGCCTAGAACTAGGAGCTAAAGAAGTATCTGTTTGCAAACTGTTGAGGTGTAGGGTGGCTTACTACACTGCAAAAGCTAATAGACACATTGTTGACGTCTCTGTACTAAACCCAGGAACTGTCACTTGTCGGTGCTCCAACAGCTGGAACATGGTGAAGGCTATCAGTTATCACATCTGACATAAGGGCCTGGGCTCTTAGGTCACATCACTGTCCAAACTCAGAAGCCCATATGAAGTGCCCTCAGTGTCAGGATAGACATACTTCCTGTATCGGAAGAACTGGTAATTTCTGTCTAATGAAGTTGCAACTTGGTGGTCCTGCTCTTGCTATTCTTAGTGCCTGAAATGGGTTTTCGGCTTCTGAAATCTGCTCAAATATAACCACTTCTTGGGAATCTCTCATAATATTTGAAGACAGAATTACTTTTTTCTATCCTCTGGGTGATGGTAAAAAGAACCACAGCTGCTCACTCTTTGTCTGTGCCTTTCACAGTGTGACATTGAAGGACCTCTTATCAAGAGATGAAATCTGCTTTTCCATCCCCTGAACATAGACTGACTGACTTGCTTTGGCCGAGGAATGTAGCCCAAGTATAAGTATCAATGTCTCAGTTCTGGGAGGTCTGAGACATCTTGTATTCTCAAGGGAAACCTGATGCCCCTTCCAACAAGCCTACCATGTGCCGCTGAGATTCAGAGAGCAGAGCTCTGTGAGCCAGGGTGTCTCAGTTGAAGCCCAGATATGGGAGAACAGCCTAGTTAGGAGGAGCTAACCACATCGACCAGAGTATGGACACACACACACACACACACACACACACACACACACACACACACACACACAACCAGTCGACTGCTCCACAGAATAAAGGGCCAGACAAATGGTCACCCTAAGTTTGTGCTGAGGCAATAGACAAGGGTTGTTACTTTTTCTGTTTTACTTCAGGTATAAGAGATCATTTCTATGGCCGTTTTAAGCCTTTTTTTCTTTTCTTCCTGGGACAGGGTTTCTCTGTGTAGCTTTGGCGCCTTTCCTGGAACTCACTTGGTAGCTCAGACTTGCCTCGAATTCACAGAGATCTGCCTGCCCCTGGGATTAAAGGTGTGTGCCACCACCGCCTGGCTTTAAGTCTTATTTTTTTTAATTGCGTTTTGAGTTCTTTTATTAACAAAATCAACAAATTATGGAATGTCAAACTAGTTAGAAAGATTTGTTTTCTCACAAAACAGAACTCTGGATTTCTCTCTATAATGATGGTCCTGGGGACTGAACTTGGGGCCTCATGCTGGCAAAGCCAAGAACTCTGGCCTTTTGTCCATCTTTCCTGGCTGGGAGTCAAATCCACGTGAGCATGGGATCTGATACTTAGCAGGTGCTGTTTAACTGTCAGCTGCCATCACCCTATTCCGGAAGTAAGGCGGAAGTAAGCAGAACAAGGCAAAGCCGAAACATGTGTGCTGTGGCTTCAAAGTCAGGGCAACTTCTCCCACGTCTCCTGGAGGGAGAGTCAGGGTCAGCCCGGAGCTGCTCTGTTTGTTCAAATGCTGGCAAGTGTCTTTCTCTTTGAAACTAGGTTTGTGGCCAGGACTCCCCAGCTCAAGCCACACAGTCACAAACAGCGGAGCATTCTGTGATGGGCCACCTTGGAGGCATCCTGGGAGCTTTAAAGAAATGCCTGCAGAGATTGGGTTAATTAGTTTGGGGGTACGGCTTGCATGTGCGGACACTAAAAACCTGTGGGTGATCTGACCGAGCAGTCAGAATTGAAAACTGCTATTCGGCCTTCCACAGATTCCCTTCCATCACACTCATTATGGGATTTAACAATCAAGGTAATTATAACAAAACCTTTTTAATATGCCTGTAATCAAAACTCGGCACCGATGCACCACAGCTAAGAAATAATTTCTTATACCACACAATGACTGGCTCTGAAGGAACTAAAAAATAATTACTAGATGAGAAGTGTCCCTATGATTAACTCTAAGCATAATGTGAACACTTGGCAGAACCCAAAATATCCTAAAAGCCTCCAACATAAATGGGTATTCAGGGTTTTATTGACTTAAATTAAATAACACACAACAATACTACAGACTGCATTAAATAATACAGCAAAGCTAATTATCATTTAAGTGTCTAGTCTAAAAGCACATTAATCTAAACTCTTTCTCTGAAAATATACATCATTTGTGTGAATAAAATCATTTTATCACAAATTAAGCTACAATGTGGTATTTTAGTGTGATTTTAATTTCAGGTTCAGATTCAACACGGGGATCTCAAAGGATGTGGTTTTATCTTCCCATTATGCAAGTAACTCACACAGCACTACTGTTACTTTGAAAATTATAAATATTTTTGGACAAGACTTCAAGTGTCAAAATTATAATCTTGTTACACAGTATATAATATATACAAATCACTTTACTGCCAACATTTCATCTTTAATAAACATAGGTTCCCCAAGAGAAAAACCTGCTCAGAGCTGACTTTATAGACAGGAAAACAAGATCAGGAGATAGGGATCATGATCAGCAGTACTCCTACCTGGAATGTCTGAGTAACCATGTCTGGATGTCTGAGCCTACATCCTCTCTCTGGGGCATCTGGAGTGTATTCTACTGCACAAAATCGAGAGAGAGAGAGAGAGAGAGAGAGAGAGAGATGAGGAGGAGGGAGAGAAGGGGAAGGGAATGGTAGGCATACACAGTCTTTGAAGGAATGTGACGGGGATGGGGAGGGAGAGAACGGATGGACATGAGTATTTTTCTTCTGAGATTCAAAGGGTGCAATCCTATAAATTACTGCTCTCTTGTTCTATGAGGAAAAGGGCACATGTTAATGAAGTAATCTCAAGTTTTAATTATGAGAAATACACTGTGGGCAGGAGAAAGGTTAAGTTAAAAAGAATGTGACATTTGGAAGAACCTGACATGTGGTCTCTGATTTTTAACATGTACCACCAAAACCTAAAAAGCAAGGGGTAGGACAGAGTAGAGGAAATAACAGGCAATTCACACACAACCATGATACTCTTGTATAATTTGCCATCGCTGGCTTGAGGAAGTTCATGTTCTTAAAGCCCACAGAGATTCAATGATCATTTCCCTGCCAATGTTTATGTAAAACATTCCCAAACAAGACTGATTCACCGTACTTTGAAGTGGATTGTCAGATCACAACAGAGAATGTTAAAGCATTTGTGTCCCGTATAGAGATGCCAAGCATTTTGCTCTGACTGGTGCTGCACTTACTATAAATGGGCAAGTCTAAAGGCCAAAAATACCCTCCAGGTTGCCAAGCACAGCACTTCAACATCTTTTTTTTTTTCCTAGTACTAATGACTTGTTCTTTCAAAGTTTGAAAATAACAGTTAGTTATGATTCCAGGAAAAATTGTAGTTTACTTCAGTTAATGCAATGTAAAAGATACTTCACTGAATGGGTTTGTCTGCTGCTGTCCTGTCCAATGAATATTTCTTTAGATATTAAAACCTTGTTAAGCAGTGCTGTGATGACAGGTGAGTTTTTAAATTAACATTGAGAGTCAACCAAACTTCTTGGAAAACAGTTGAGTCCAAGATAAATAATTCTGAACTTTGTTAGTGGGGGTCTGGATGTATGTAATAGCAAATGTAATTTTTATCTACTATGATGGAAGAAATGAATAAAGACAGAACTTCAAAACTGATAAGCCTGACAAATAAGGAGATCCTAACAACATCCTAATGCCCAAAGGCACAAAGGAAGGAAAACTAACATATTCGAATGGAATATAGAAATTCTGGGGAAATCTTTTTATGATAAGAACAATAAATGAGGAAATGTCACTGGTTTCTGATTGACATTTCAAAAACAGTATGGATCTCTCTATCATGCACTATGTAAAGAGAACATAAATAGTATAGGGATTTTCAATGACATTTAAGGTTATCATTCATCTGAACAGATGACTCCTGGGACAGAAACCTCCAGGAGGCCTTGCATGGATGGGTTATTTGTGTTGTGAGCACAGCTTTATGACATTTTCATCTAATATAATTACTACCCCAGTGGACTTTAGGATTTCCTCTGCAACTGATTAGTCCTCATATCCAATTACAATTTTTATGAGGCTACCTGTCTTTAATCAACCATCCATTATACATATATAGTAACAAAGTAACTGTACTTGATGGATTATAAGAATGTTAAGATTTGAGCTAGGGCAATAGCTCAGCAGAAAGCATTTGCCCCACCTGTGTGAGGCCCTGGGTTCAATCCCTGATGGTGCAGACACACACACACACACACACACACACACACACACCCCTCTTTGATTTGGGGGCGGTAGAGATGACTCAGGGGTTAAGAGCACTTGCTGCTCTTTCAGGGAACCCAGGTTCAAAATTCCCAGCACCTGGCTGTGGGGCTAAGAACTACCTGTAACTCTAGTTGCAGGCATCTGGCACTTCCTTTGGCCTCCCTGAGCACCAGGCACACATGTGGTGCATGGACATACATGCACACAAAATGCTCATACACAGGAAATAAAAATAATCAGAAAAATAGATAAATCTTAAAATTTTAGAAAAGAATGGCAAGATTCCAATGATAACAAATGACATTATTCCAGAGTCATTCCTGGGCTTCATTAAGGGTGTGACCTGCTTTGACTTTCATTGTTAAATGTTTGTAAGCCTTCATCGCAGATATTTAAATGTTCTATAATATGTAAAAAACAACATGTAAAATTTTGTGTGTTTTGGTGTATTATTGTTAACTATATTGTCAAATTTGTTTAAAAATAAACTTTAGCTGTTGTATTTTGAGTTTTTTCTTACTTAAAAAGCAACATGCTTTTAATTTACTTTAAATCTATTTTGTACTGGAATGCATAACTTAAAATATCTTTTAAAGAAGATTTATTTATTTTATGTGTATGAGTGTTTTGCCTGTCTGTGTGTCTGTGCACCACATGCATGCCTGGTGTCTGAGGAAGTCAGAAGAGGGCTTTGGACCTCCAGGAACTAGAGTTACACACAGATGGTAGTGAGCTGCCATGTGGTGCTGGAAACTGTGCCTGGATCCTCTGCCAGAGCAACAAGTGCTCAGAACCACCGAGCCATCTCTCCAGCCCCACCAAACAGTTTTGAAATGGCAATTACACTATATATTCTTGGTTTGGGAACTAAGAATGCAATTTCCAAGCTATAGTTAGTATATCCATGATACTAAAATAGATAAAAATGGTTTATAATAACTAGCATTTATGGTATCTTGAATTTGGACAAAAATACTGAACTTACAAAATTATTTGTGGTTAATAATAAAATAACCTGGCAAAAGGTTTTTGACACACACACACACATACACACACACACACACACACACACACACACACACACACACACACATCTCCCAACCCATCCATGTTAATCCTCTTTACAAGTGTCTTTTCCACATTCATGATTTTGTGATGTTTGTTTTGGTTTTTCGAGACAGGGTTTCTCTGCTTAACAGACCTGGCTATCCTGGAACTCACTCTGTAGAGCAGACTGGCCTTGAACTCAGACAACTACCTGTCTCTGCCTCCTGAGTACTGGGATTAAAGGCGTGTGTCACCACTGCCAGGCCACATTTTTGTGCTTTATCTTGTGATCTGGTGAGTTTAATTAGGGCCATCTGTGTGACCATGGGCTTTGAACTATCCATTGGAGCCTGGAGGGCTCACTTGTGAGGACACTAGGGAAGAAGACAATGACCTTTTCTCTCCTTGACAATTCACAGTCAGCAGGGTAGGCTGTGTGGTCTTGTGCATCCTTCCTTGATCTATGATTGAATGATGATAGGCTTGGTCTTGAGCAAGGCCCAGTGCAAGCAATTATAAATGCTGTGATGGCCAATGGGTTAGTTATGCATTTATGTGAAATTTGTACATACTGTGTTTTATTACTCTCTCTCTCCAAAATCATGAGAAGTATGTACAAATTCTGAGCACATGACTGCAGTTAGTAATGTGGTAACTGCGATGTTTCTTAATGTTTACTGTCAACAATTGGCTATCCATTATATGTATAAAGAAACCTCGTTTAATTAATATCGAGAACTACAGAAATCTGAGATGGGAATTATGAATGTTTACACAAACCCTAAGCATTGAAGTATGCTTGCTCACCTGATCTTCTCTGTTGACATATTCCAAAACACCTTTCTCAAACATTATTTTCTTAAACATTTAAGTCATCATTTCACTTACCAATTCTTTAAACACAGAAATTGGATTTGTACCATGGTAGTACCATAGTTAGTACTATGAAATGTGTACAACCCCTGGACATGCTGAATCCCAGTGATTTTCCTTTAGTACTGTGAAATGTGTACAACCCCTGGACATGCTGAATCCCAGTGATTTTCCTTTAGTACTGTGAAATGTGTACAACCCCTGGACATGCTGAATCCCAGTGATTTTCCTTTAGTACTGTGAAATGTGTACAACCCCTGGACATGCTGAATCCCAATTATTTAGGTGGAGCAGCTGCTAGGAAGAACTCAGTGCTTTGGGCCCATGCACATTATAAGAAATTACAAAAGGGTAAAGGGAAAGAAGATGGGGTGCTGAGAACATGGGAAGAATATGGGAGCCCTGAAAACATGGGGCAGGTGAAAAGTCAGGCCAGCATGCTTTGCTATTGACAGCACTTCCTCGGACTGCACTAGGGATCTGGGGCTTTCTGTCATACAGCCCGTCTGATTTTGGAGAATACCTCAGAGCTCAGACAGTCAAGACTCACACATCACACATACCAAGCAGGGCTGCATGGTTCAGGAGCTCAGGCATGAGGACAATGTGGGCACGGCTCCCCATGACTCACATCTACTGAGGTCCCACTTCTTCTTGCAGCAGAACCAAAATCAATATCTAAGAGACTATGGGGAAATTTTGGTCTCAAAACTGGGAACAGTTGCTTCTTCTGGGAACATTTAATTGTTTGGGTTTAGAACATCATTAATCATGAAGCAACCAACACAGTTCCCTTTCAAACTGCTCATTAAATAAAATAAAGTCTGTTTCTATCACGCCCACCACAAAGGACCTTGTGGAATTCTACGGTGTCCTACCAGCCCTCCTCCTTCCATTCCTCATTTCACCCTGCCATGCTTGCTGTCCATGTGTTGTGTATTGTGGTCCTTCTGGAATAGGGCATGTTCTCATCGGTCCCCGGTTTCTAAGCTACAAAGAGCTTAGAAATACTCCAGTTCTCTCTGGCATATTTCACAGAAGAGAAACCCCAGGTCCCAGTGGTTATCGTTTCAAAGTCTGACTGCGAGGCAGGGATCCTAAAAGGAGTTTATGATTTTTAGTTAGCAGACTGTTGCCTCCACGTCACGAGACTCTTCTTTCCTGTTGAGATGGCAACGTCCAAGCGATGCCAATAAACACTTCTCCCCGACACAGAGAAACTCTCTAGGCTACACCTTACTTTAGAGGGTCACAAGATAACTCTGAGAAGTCTTATAACAAGTGAATCCACTTAATCTTCTCTAACATGTATCTGTAAAACATATCTGATTATGAATTAGAAACATCTCTTTTGGGGCCATGGTTGAGAGCTACACTTATTAAGGCTCCTTGGAACACACCTTGAGAGGTTTGGGGTCAAGACGAGATCCCAGGAATCAGGTGGAGGACAGATGTTCATCTCCTGACACATCAGCCTCTGCTGAGGGTGCTCTTGAAGGTTGTAAGTCGCTCTGTCCCTGGGAGCCCAATCTCCCAGCAGTGCAGAGGGTGCTGGCCTGCTGGAAATACTGTGTGCCAGGAGGGGCGTGAAGGAAATGTCTGGAGTTTTGTTTTTAATGATCACTGTCTTTGTCCACTTTAGACAGGAGGCGATTGTAAGTTATTTTCCTACAGACGTACATACCATCAGATAAAGGTTTGTTTCCAAGTGTGTGATGTACCTCTAGAGAGGTGACTGTTTATAGATCCAAAGGAAGCGACAGCTCAGCAAGCCTAGGGAGGTAGTCACGTGGTAGCCTAAGCCCAGATTCCAAGCTTTTGTTGGATGGCAGTGCTGACTCTGCTCTTACCACCCCTGTACTTACCCTCTCTGAACTTCTCTTTCATCGTCAGTAAGATGGGTACCCTAGTAACCACAATATGGAGCTGTGCAGATTGCAGTTTCACACCTCAGGGTTTGCTCCTCCCTTTCCGGGAGCCGTGATGTGTCCTGTTAACAGGACAACACCATTCAGACTTTGCTGTGTCTTCCCTTCATACACATTTCTCTTCACAGTGGACAAGGATGACTTACAACAATGGCCACACAAGACCTTTAGTCTTCTCCCCTAAGAACAACTGTAGCTGACCAGTTAATAGTGGTTCCTCCAAGGATCTGCCTGCCTGTGAGCTCCTACCCCCGTCCCTTCTGATGAGTCATGCTCACAGGTATGGGAAACCAGGTGTCCACAGTAACAATGCTCAGGCCCCGGCTATAGTGGTACCGGGGGCTTCAGACTCAAGAGGGACAAATGGGTTTCTCTGGGATGCCATGGATGCCAGAGTCATGATGGGCCACCAGGTCTTCTGTAGATAGCCTCGCCATCTGAGCAGCACCTCCACAGACCTCCCGACAAAGGCAGGAGTGGCTGGCCCAGCTCTCTAAGATGCCCTCGTACAACAGCATTTTAGAGATGCCAAGGGCATCTACCGCATACCCTCAGCAATCCTTTACTCAATTGTTAAAAACAACAAAATTTATATTAAAAGCTGATAAACTAAAATGCATCAACTGGAAACAAGAAAGGAAGGGAGGAAGGTTGCTGAAGATCTTAGTTATTTTTATTGATTTCTCTGTTGTTCGGTCCCAAATAGTGTCATCATATTAATGCATCCTTTATTTTTTGTTTATTTATCATCATTCTTATTTATTATTGTGGTTTGTAATTCTAAGGATTGAATGTAGGTCCTCAGGCATATGAGGTAGCTATGCTATTACTGAGCTTCAGCTTTCACCCTCTTTCTATTATAACCAGAAAAAATTAAAAAAACAACAAAATATATGATTTAGAAAAAAGAGAAATGCAAGCATATCTTTAAAAAGATTATCAACAAATACTGGAAAGTTTAAAAACTACAAAACAAATAATTTTCATTGGTCATGTCACCCGCGGTCAAGTAAAAGACGGGCCTTGACTGTGGAAGATGAGTCTTTACATAGGTTGATCTCCAAAGCCTGGAGGGTTTGCAATGATCTGAGGACCTGACACGATCAGAACTGCACACTGAGAAATCTCCTGATTTGTAAAATTCAGTAGCTGGGGGAAATATTCAAAGGAGTTATTCTTCTACATATATGGCAAGACTGGGGAATGAGGGACAATCTCATTGCAAGCTTGGGGACAAGCTCTAAACTCAGGCCTGACCTCAGCTCGAGTCTGTATTTCTGCCCCGGCAGTATCTAGTCCTGACTGCAGAGACTTTGACCGTTTCCTTCTACAGTTGGTAGCTTCCAGGTTCTAAGCACCATGGGTGGTACCCTCTCTACGCCCCTTGCTATGCAGCTTTTACTCTGCACACCTTTAAACGTGCCTTTTCTCTTATTCAGGGGCCACATAACTGTTTCCATGAGCTTCAGATTAACATCACCGGCAATGGAATGAGTGCTAAAGTACACGGAGCAACATCAAAGGCTGTCTGGAACATGCAGGAAGTCTTTCTAAAGTTCTAGGATTGAAATTCTCGCTGCTGCATATTGAGATGGGCACAGTGCTCTCATAAGGACCTTTTTATGTAAGACATGCATAATGCAGGGCGAAGAAAGGAAGCAAGGAAAACGGCTTCCCAAATTATAACTTGCATCTTGGTAATGAGAAGCTATTAAAATATATTTTAAAAAATCCCTAAGCTGATGTGTTTCTTAGAATTCTGAGGTTTCCCACTGCTCTGCCGTTTCCCATTCTGTATGCATAGCAGAGACTCCTGCCAAGACTATTCCAGTGAGCAAACAATGTCCTCTCTGTCAGAGCAGAGAATGAATAGTATCACGAAATTCTCCTCTAATGTACAGCCTACACTCCCCACCAGCCTTCCAAGGCGAGCAGCCGGGGGAGGGGAGGGGGAGGACAGAACACGGCTCTCCCCTTGCCAATCTGAAACTGCTTTCCAGAACACCAAGGGTGGGCTAACACTAACTGTGTATTTATTATCTTCTAATCAAAGAAAGTTGACAAGTAGATTTTAATTCCAATTGTCTCATCCCTCTGGATATGAATGAGTACACAGGCACTTTTGTGAGGAAAAAGGAGGAAAGGTTCATCAAGCAAAATCTCAGGGCTTAGCGAAAACAGCAGAGGAACTTCCCACAAGTTTATGTTAAGACACCAGGAGCTGAGGCACAAGTGTGAAAGTGAGTGTGGGCTCCATTGCTTCCCTTAAGCCTTGGTGTCTGCTGAGCTCATGATTCAGAGAGGAAGATCCTGGATGTGTAAGACAAGGCTGGCCCACTCTGCTCCGGTCCCAAGGACTGTCTATGTCTCCCCCTCCACGGCTCCTCTTTAGAAGAGGCATTAAGTACATAACCTTCCAAAATGAGACATTTAGAAAGCATTTTGCACACAAATCAATGAAAGGCTTACTTGGTGTACATTTTCAGAAAAGAATAGAGATTCTTCAAACTTTTATTTGTTGTCTTAGTTGGTGCAAAGTATAATGAATGGTCTAGGCCCCCCTGTATGACATGTGCAGAACATATACTTTATCGGACCTTTAATTAGAATCACTCAACTCTTTAGTCATAAAGGAATGAACACTATTTTCAGTGTAAACACATGGGCCTGCTCCCTCCTCATTTCCCACACACTTGCCGACCAGTCCCAGGATCTCCAGGGTGAGATGGTGTTCTCTTGGTTCATTTAGCGAGGCTGCAGGAAGCAGCTACAGCCCCCCTTCTTCTTTCTCCCCCTCTTTCTCTCACACAGTCCTAGTCTGCACTAGACTAGACAATCAAACCTCTGTGCGGTCCCGCAGCCATCTGAAAATGCTAACCATGCGCCCCCTTCTTCCTGCAATGGCAATATTTACCTTGGAGGAATGCTTGTCCAAAAGTACTTCTGAGTTCTAGTAATGTGTCCCGTTCAAATGTTGTTATGGGAGAGCCCCTCTCCTCCTTCCTTGGCCTGTAACCAAAAAGAAAGAAAGAATGTTGGGGGGCAGGGAAGGCGTATGGACAGGCCGTGAAAGACACTTGCCGGCTTCCTGGAAAAACCCTGGCCTGCTCACCAGACATGCAGCTTTGCACTCCTCTCTAAAGGGGCTGCAGGTTTAACTTCTAAACAGGCAAATGTACCAACAGCAGTGAATACATGTGAGTTTTTTCCTCTGAAGTAAAAGCCACATTATTATTTGATCCAATATAAAGCAATTTACTTTTTTTTTTTTTCCAAAGTCTTCCTAGTTTGTGACAGATAAATCTGTATGTTACTTAGTACAATTAAGATCAAGTAACTGTTACCAACATTTAAGGTAAAACACAGTATTTATATGAAAAGAACATTCAGACTTTTTGGCAAGGTAAGCTGTGACTCAATTGTGAAATTTTCTGATGGAAGGGAAGCTGTGGTGGTGTGGTGCCCTACATCAAGACCCAAGGGCATGTAGAGCTAATCCTTTACCATTCCATCAGCACCCCACTACGGAAATGAGGAAGATTCTCAGAAAGGGAGGCGGCTCCCAGAAGACTCCCCAGTCGTCCCCATTCATCAACTCCCGCATCCTGTCATTGGTCGGCTCTAGGGTTTTGCCCAGCCCTTCTCCCACCTCCCTTTCCTCTCTGCTTTCCTTCCCATCTTTTAACGAATCTCTTCTGTACTGATTACCTAGCTTTATCTTTTAAAATATTGATCTATGTGTATGTGTGCGCATCTGTATGCCGTGTGTGGGTGCCCGTGGAGGCTGGAGGAAGTGTTGGAACCCCTTGAGCTGGAACCAAACCTGGGTCTTCGGGAAGAACTGATGAACTGCCTCTCTGGCCCCTGAACACTTACTTTACAGGAGACACTATGATGGGGGTGGGGGGCGAGAGAGGAGAGGAGAGGAGAGGAATGGAGTGGAAATGAAGAGTTTATTCTCAGGAGGCTATTCCAACTGCTGACCAAGATCAGAACTTCTTAATTACTTCAGCAGACTGAGGTACAAATTCTGTGGTGTTTAACATTCAGTCATAGAACATGAGCCACCCAGATTTGTATTAACTGTTGTTCTTTTGGACAGATCATCATTTCTGAGTGTTGCTTTCTTCTGCTGCAGCATCAACACATTATTTATATTGTATATATTGTATTAAGGTGTAACTATTCTTTCCCTGCCATTTGTCAAGTGAGAAAGGTTGCCTTTTGTTTGCCAATGCATTCAGCTACATTGTTATTTTCTTATTTCTAAACTAAATCTAAAAAGATCAGAACGAGAGGCACAATCACCGACTGTCTTCCTCGAACCCAAATCCAGGTCTCTCTCTGTCAATCACACAAAGTGGGAGGGACAGGGTTGTGTTGGGTGAAGTGCTCCTGGGCTAAGTGACTTCTAGCGATAATGTTCTACTCTTTCATTAGTTTTCAAGTCAAACCTCCTCCCAGTCTCCTGCCATGCACGTGGATTTAGATGCAGATTCTAATCACCTCTTGGCTTCTCTATGTCAATGCCCAAGCTCAGAAAACGCGTTTGAATTAGCAGAAAGATGAGCAAGATTAATTATCCAAGTCCAATGGCTTCAGGTCAGGGTTGTTTTGTTTTTGTTTTCAAATGTGAAATTCAGTCAATGCATATTAGAAATAGTATTTCAGGGCTGGGGATGCAGTTTGTGAGTTTGTGGTAGAGCACTATGTAGCATGCTCAAAGGTCTAGGGTTAATCCCTAATATCACACACGCAAATAAAATCAAATGCATTTTCTATTACTAGATGTGAAGGAAGAGTCCAACTTAGAAACTGAACTGTCTAGGATGGTGTGCAATTTTTCAGTGTCAAAACAGCTAGAGAATGAGTTAAAAATATTCCAGGGAAACACAGTGATGGAGACAGAGGTGTTATCACAAAGACAGATGGAAACACAGATTAAATGGGAAAAAACTACCACCCATGCAAGCAAACCCATAGATTTACATTCCTTTATTTACACGGTCAATTGCCTTTTAACAGAAGTGCCAAGACCACCCAATGGAGAAAGAACAATCACTTTAGCAAACAGGGCTGGGATAGGTAGCAGCCACAGACAAGAAAGTGGAATCCTGAGTTCATGTGATATTAAAGTTAAGTTGAGATGATAAATATAAGAGGTAAAATCACACACACACACACACACACACACACACACACACACACACACACAAAACTACTATGAAGGAAAACACAGGTAAATCTCCATGAGATCAGATCTGGCCAGAGCTATTGATATGATGCTAAATGTACAATCAATAAAATATAAAATAAAAAGTTGTGAGCTTTAGAAAACACTATGTATAATAAAGATGACATCCCAGAGAAGAGAAATGGGTACAAGCCTATTTATGATAAAGGAAATGTAGTGAGAATATCTAAAACCTCTTAAAACAAAATAAAATATCCAAGTCCCAAACGAGCAAAGAGTCTTAAATAGGCATTTCTCCAAAAAGAAGTTATAAAAGGACCAATGAATTCACAGATGGTCAATGCCATCATCAAAGAAATGCAAATGTAAACTACAATGAGATGCTGCCTCATGGGTCTGAACTAAAAGCTAAGAGTAATGTGTGCTGGCAGGACGTGGAGAAATCTGAACCTGCAGCCCCTCTGCTAAGAGTGCAAGATGATCATCCACTTTCCAAATAGTCTTGAACTGCTCTGAAAGTATTAACCGTGAACTGTCATCTCATCCAACGGTTCTACTCCTAAGTACATACAAAAAGAAGCAAGAACGGAAATCCACACAAAACTTATACACAGAGGTTCAGAGTAACATGATTCATCACAGCCCCAAACCAGAACCACCCATGTGTCCATCAGCTGATGAACAGAGACAAAAATGGTAAACACACAGTCACTTATAGAATGGAATGCCATATTGACATAGGTGCAACATGGATGCCCTTTGAACACATGGTAAGGGAAAGAAGCCAGTGATCCTGAATATTATGTGATCCCATTGATAAGAAAGGTCCAAAAATGGTCAAATCAATAAAGCTGGTTGCATAGAGAAAGAGTGACTGGGAAGATGGGAGGAAGGCACTGGGGTGAAAACGTTCTACAGACGAGGCTTGCATCACTCTATACTAATTAATACCCATTAAACTGCATCATTTAAATGGATGATTGTGTGCTATGCAGATTATAGCTCAATAAAGTTCTTACTGAAAAAAATATTCCACAAAATGTAGACATTATAATATTTCCCATTTCACTCTCAAAGAACTGTCGCTAACTTGAGCTGAAGCAGAGCACTGAGCTCTATGACAAATGGTCACGTGTGAACTGCTCTGGGTAGAAGAGTCCTCACTGACATGGTGGTCCTTTGGGGCTCCTTTCATGTGTGTGACTATCTGTACATGTGTATACTGCAAAAGAGGACTGACTCAAAGTAAGCCTACACTTTCAACCTGTTAGCTCTTCTGTCTTGTGGGATTTTAGGACACCCCAAACCAGGTGTCCACTCATCTTTCTGCTCCTCTGCATCTGCATCCACAGAGCCTGTAGAATGTGAGGATCAGCATCATTTTTTTCTATACTTACTCTATGGACAGCTTCCTTATGACCAGCAACAGGTTCTGAACACTGATAGTGACATTCCCAAGAAGGTCCAAACAAGAAGGAGTTTGTGATATGCTTGCAGAACACCTGAAAGCTTGCTCTGTCCAAAGGCTCTCAGAGCCATGGGAATCATTTGATTTGGGGACCCTGGGACCTGTGGTATGAGATCTGCATTTGATAAAAGGCCTGGTCTGGCATCAACAGTCTTCTCAGTGGTCAGTGACACTATCATCTCAGCATGGGAAATCACAGCTGAACAAACAAATTCCACCAATATTGAACAAGCATCCATTGTGGATGAGGCACAGTGAATGTGATCAGTGGCACATTCCACCAGCAGCACACATTAAACAGCCGAATACTTCATGTTTTAGTCACAACCAATTCAGTTTTGGGGAAGGCATGATGATGTGTGTGAGAAGTGGTGAGGGAAGAGGGAAGGCAGGAAGAGACTTCCTGGGGCGAACACTTCCCTTTGGTTTTTGTGTGTGGTTTTTTTTTTTGTCCTTGAGCAGTTCAAAGGCAATTAATTCTCCACTGAATGTGGCTGGTCAAATCAGAGTACAGAGCCATGGTCTATGCTGCCTTGCATACCATTCTTTATACAGAAAGCCAAAGGTCACAGCAGCTTCTTATCAGCTACATTATCCTGCTGTTGTAGACATCGTCTTAGCTAAAACAAAATGTGAACTTCCTTCCAATCCACTGTGGCTAAGCCCCATCTCTCCATCCTGAGGCGTTTGCAATTGGACTGGGGAGAGGCTACTTACACAGTTTCCAGAGCAGGTCTGTGTCTCAGCTTTGGGGTACAGAGCTAACGGCCAGGGTGTTCCTGGTTCCTGCACTGTGCCATTGGGAAGCCATCTTTCACAGTTTATAGCAGCATATGGAGTTTCACCCAGATGAGGCCTAATGTTGACTGAAACAGGATTAGTCTAAAACTTCAAGAGCCTCTCTTGGAGGTAGCAATTTATTAATCAGCTCCCCTGGGATACGCCCACTAAATCAGCTATTAATCCTGTTAATTATACACATCCCCAATTTGTCAAGATAATGAATGTCAGCAATTTGATAGATTTTTGGTAAAGAAAAAAAAATCCATAAACTAATTCATGCTACTTCCCATTAGTCCATTGGCATTCTGTGATGGGTTTAACAAATTAACAATAAATTAGAGAGATCTCTCTCTATTTTAGACAGAACAGATACTCCTGTCCATCCAATTTCAATATTCAGTCCTTTTCAGCAATCCTGTGAGACAACAGTGTTAACTGCTCAGAGGCTCAGCAATGCAGTGGCTGTGCAAAGTGAGGAACCAGTGCCCTAGGCCCGTATTCCAGGAGTCTTGTTGCAGGCTGCTGGCATGGCCTGCCCTCACTAAGCTTTTCCTGTTCTTGGCTATCTCCTACCAGTTCCCCAGCTGTTTCTCTCTCCCCTCCCCCGTCCTGCTGGCCACAAGCTCAGCCTCCCTGGCGGTTACTGCATGCGTTCACAGTTTCGGTCTTCATGCCTGCATCATCTGACGTTCCTGCCTCATTGTTCCTGCACTCAAACAGCTGAAATCCCTGATGTATGCAGAGCGGCAGGCCATTAAGAGGAGGGGGTTTTCATGTTTCATTTTCCTTGTGGCAAACGGAGAAATGGAAGAGGGGAGAAAGGATAGTTGACAGAGGCCACCATGAAGATAAGGTGGCTTAGGAATGTCAGGGTTTTTTTTTTTTTTTTTTTTAAGTCATCAAAAAGATTATAAAGATGACACTGGAAAAATAGTTCCTTCTGGAAATCCTCTCAAAGGTTCAGTTTAATAAAATAATCTCTCCAAGAATAATATGCTTTCTTGAATTTTAGCGAGTCGATGATAAGAATCCTTGAATACATATTTTTATACTATCTACAGTCTCCAGACCTTGGGAAGACAGGTACCATTCTAATGCCAAGGGCTAGTCGTAAACAACTGGCATTTTATAAGCAAAAGCTTTCTATTTATAAGCCTGTTCCTTGGAAAGAGGTGAAATGACACATTAATACAAACCTTATCTGTGAGCACGTAGCGCGAGTGTGGCTTGGCGAAGAATGCCTTGCAGTTTTAACACTAGGGGCGAAATGGTGAAAGTTACGGAGCACTTTACAGGAAACCAGTCCGCCCGGCTGGTAAAGAGTGGACTAGGTTAGAGTATGCAAATGTGAGCACTTCGGGGGCGTCTACAGCATGCTTCTTGGGTATCTGGACAGAAAGCCAGTGGCACAGACACCAGCATGAGAAGGCTAGTTTCAGAAATCACATGCTGCTTTGGAGATCAGAAAATACAGAAAATGTTTCTGCTTATGACCTTTATAGGTTGGTAGCAAAAGAAATATTTAAGAATTTTCTCAAGGTGAGCAGGTGGCACATGTTAGCATCAGGAGGCTGAGGCAGGAGGATGGAGAGTTCAAGGCCAGCCTGGGCTACATAATAAGGCCTGACCCCTCACCCCAATTTAAAAGAATACTCTTTTAGAGAATGGAAATGCATACAGAACAGTAACAAAGCAATGGGAAAGTCACTTTTCATTCACTTTCTTCATTCATCTGTCAATTTTATTACCTTTCTTATGAATATAAGCTCTCCTCTTTCCCAGTCCTGCCCACTCCCTATGGCACAGAAACGTCTTTTTTGCACTGAGAATTCACTGCCATTTATCAGCTTCTGGCTTCGGTTTGGCTTTGTCTCATAGATGGGCATCTTCCTGACAGGGCAGCGAGAATGCGGACTTGTCTATCACAGCCCTAGGTCAATCTTCAGACGTGTCCTGATAAGAAATAACTTCTCTAATTTCTGTTTTCTGTTGCCACACCCAAGCGCTAGTCTCTAGAGCACCCAAGGACTGGAGGAAGCAGAGTTGTAGGAGTATAAAAGGGAGACAGGCAAGCATGGCGTTTTCTTCTTAGAAGTGGTCTAAGTGCAGGATCTGGGGCTGAAAATCAGTACAGAGACACCTCTGACACCCTCATGAGCATCTACAGGCCAAGTGCCAGCCCACGCCATCCTGGGATAGCAGGGGCATGTTGGCTGTTCTGGTGGAGCCACAGAATGAGTTGTACGGCAGGGACCCTAGGCAGGCTACCTGTGTGGGGTTACAGCGATGATGTGATGAGGCTCTGCTCATAGGCCTCCACATTTTCAAAGACTGGTCTGTAAAGTTGCCTGAGTTTCAGAAGGTTGTGTGAATAGGCAGTGGGGCTGGCTGACGTTCAGTAAATGGGCCATAAAGTAACTGTATTCTTCGTCCCCATATATACACACTTAGACTAGGTATCTATCACCATCTTTATAAGTGTATGGCATACACACACACAAACTGGTAAGAGGAAAATTCCTTAGATCAATTAAAGTGAGTTTCTCCAGCAAAATAAAACAAAAACTTGATTTCCAGTCAATACAGCTTTTGGAACCAGAGCAGGTTCTGAGAACCTGGAGCACCAATCTAATCAGACACTAATTATACAGCACTGAGACACAGGGCCCCAAGTCAATTGGTTATAGCTTAACTAGTTCACTGTTCACACACTAGTCAGTGAACTGGCTACGGCACTTTTTATAAACAACTCAAGTTCAGTTATTCTCATAAAACTCCACAGTCTGTTGTAGAATATTCTTTTAAGGTGTGTTGCTTTTGTTTATGTTATATGTTGTATATGTTGAACTCTGTGAAGCTGTGTTACTGTGCCTGTGTAAAACACCTGATGGTCTATTACAGAGCTGAGCGAGGCAGGAGGGAGAAACAGGTGGGGCTGGCAGGCAGAGAGACTATGTAGAAGGAGAAATCTGGGAGAAAAAGAAGGAGCCAGAGAAGGAGGCCAGGGGCCGCCACCCAGCTACACAGCCAGCCACAGAGGAAGAGGAGGGCTTACCCAAGGAAGAGAGTGGGAAAAGCCCAGAGGTAAAAGGTAGACAGGATAATTTAAGTTAAGAAAAGCTGCCAACACATAAGCCAAGCTAAGGCTGGGCATTTATAAGTAATAATAAGCCTCCATATGTAATTTATTTGGGAGCTAGGTGGCGGCCCCCCGAAAGGGTAAAACAAACAACAATAATAGTCTACAGCAGGCATCTGTCCAAACTCAAGACTTCTTAGAGTATATTATTTAACAACTCTCTCTCTCCCTAACCCTCTGTATACATGGATTCAAGCAGTTGCTGAATGAAAACAGAATATCAAAATATTAAAAAATGCATCATGACTGAACAGCTTTTTTTCCCCCTGTTATTCTCTAAACAATACAGTAGAACAACTACTTACAGAGCATTCATGGTCCACTAGGTGTTATATCCAAAAAAGATTTAAAGGATCCTGGAGGATGTATGAAGTTCTATGCAAATACCATGCCATTTTATATAAAAAATAAGCATCAGCATATTTGGATATTTGTGAGTGTGTGTGTCCTAAGCAACCCACTCAGATACAAAGGAGAATTGTATACACAATGACACACACACACACACACACACACACACACGCGCACACGCACACACACTTCAGTCACATTCTTTTCACACTGCTTGCAGACATCATACAAGACAACCATTGGTAGCATCTACACAGAGGGCTTGTTCTATGAGGTGTCACCACATGCAGGACACCCCAGCCGTTCTCTGATGAGAAACAATTACTTGATGATCTAAGTTGAACTTGGCAGTTCTGATACATTCAGTAAGATGTCATGCTTAGTATCTCAGAGGAAGACAAGGAAACTCACCTGAAGGTAAACAATGCATGAGCCAATGTGTGCTCAAGCACCCCAATAGAGCCATGCAGTAATCAGTGGGAGCTCGGTGCATATGGGCTGTGTTATGAGTAGTAAGACATGGTGTGTTTAGAAGAATTGAAGAGGAGGCTATATCTCGGCAGGGTGATACACTCATACTGCTGAACTGTGCATATCCAAGTATACACACTTACCTGCTACCTTTCTGAGACCATTAGAGGTTCAACTGTCTCGGCAAAAATGTACACACACACACACACACACACACACACACACACACACACACACACACACACTCACACACACACACACACTCACACACACACACACACACACTCACACACACACACCTAGATCCAGAGTCATGCACACACACTGGGAGAACATGATCCAAACTGAGACTTTGTTGCCTTAAATCAAGGTGCTGCAGAGAGCAGGAGGCCTGGCATACTTGCTTGCAGCCACTGCAGCGGCATGCCTTGCTGACACCTGGATCTTAGTCCCAGCACAGAGTTGACACAAGCTGCTGCTGTCATCCAAGCCACACACTCTGTGCCACTCTGTTATGGCGGCCCTGGAAAACCATCAGAACCAGTGCATGGAAAAGCAGCCACACTTCCTACCATCTTATCCTACCTCTGAGGCAGAGAGGGGAGGGCGAGGCAGGTAATGCTCAGGGCATTCCAGCCCTCACATCAAGGCTGACACAGCCACCTTGCTGCTGCTGTTTCTTAATTATAGAAATTCAAAGGAACATCGAAGGAGCAGGCAGGTTCACATCATTCATTATACCATTTCAAAGATGGAGCATGCATTTTAAAACATCATTTTCAGGACTAGCTTGCAGGCCTAATTACAAAAACAACATGCAGCAGAATGAAAGAGAAAATTCCGTAATTATAATTGTGAGACAGTTATGAAAGGACCCCACAAGACTTTGGGCTGGCTGGAATTCTTTGAGAACTGTTTTTACTCTACTAGAACATACTGTATAAACATTGCCATGATAGGTCACTGTTAGTTCACTTTGGTACTGGGGACTGAACCTAGGCCTTGCACATGGTAGGCGAGAGCCCATTTGTTTTCTCTGATTCCACTCTGTTCATGCTGTCTCTTCTCAGAAAAGTCATCCAGTGTTCACAATTCTGAGACCACCTGGGTTTCTGACAGCTTTCATCTTTGTGTTTTGTTCTGTTCCTCAGGACTTGCACCCATTTCAGAGTAAGCTTAAGATACTTTTAGAGCTGAGAGCAAACTCCATGACAGCTCAGCTCTGAATGGGAGGGAAAGGAAACCAAGGATCAGCTAGGACCACATAGGATCAGAGCCAGGAGCAAGATCCCTCTGACCGTATTTCATGACATTTAACTCTGGTGGTGACAAGGACCTGTTCTGCAATCAAATGAAACCCTTCACCCAAAGGTTGCTGTAATGCTGCACCCAGACCAGCTGGGCCCAAATGCCCATTTAAATGGGGGCATGGCTCTGAAACATCTCAGCTTCAATAAAACAACACTAATGATGGGTGGTTTCTTTAGTGTATTTCTTTTTAAGGAATCTTTTCATTTTACTTAACACCTAAAATATATTTCTTCTAATACATCCATAGAGCTAATGGCCATCACATATAAGCCTAGCTTTATTTCCTAGTTGTTTGGTGACATTTTGAATTACAGAGGAAATCTATGTTCTACTATTTGCAGCTCTTTGCCTGGCTGGCTACCCCATCAAAGACGGAATGTACATCCACCCAACTGACCATGGAAAAGGGCATGAGAGGGGAGGGAGGAAATGAAGACGAAAAGGAGAGAATTAAAAACAGGCTGTAGCGTGGCACAGTGGCACACAGCACTAACTGCAGCACTCAGGAGGCAGAGACAGGTGGGTCTCTAGGAGTCTGAGGCCACCTTGGTCTACTCAGTGAGTTCCAGGACTGTCAGGACTACATGGTGAGAGCCATGGTTTCTCGCAGAAGAGTCTGAACTCCTAAAAGGCTACCTTTGCTGACATCTGCAAGCAAAATACTTACATAGGACATTTGAGGAAGTCCATTTTGGCCTCAGGCAGGTCCAAGAGTATCAGTCCATTTCTCTGATACACATTCTCAACTTACTTGAAGGTTACACATGTTCTGAGTTCTACAAATCTGACAAAGGGTCACTAATTAAAAGTCCTGGTGAGCAATGTGAGCAATGGCCCTTTAGGGACAACACTCTTTGGATCTGCCCTCTTCTGTCCAGTTTGCTCATGGTAATGAAGTACCCTTCTCCCATCATTTTCCTTCCCACTAACTGCTTCCCAAGATCCACTGAACAGATGGTGTTTGTTCAACAACAGTAACAGTTTCACGGGGATATACAGATACTAGAAACTAGTAGATGCTGTACACCAAATAAGAGAACTAAACTGTATGTTACTTTTACCTCTACAAAACTGTTAATGGTAAATACATTTGATTTCCTCTTTCTGGCTTTTTGGAGCCCACTACCTATGGTGGGACACCTTGCACAGCCTTGATGCAGGGGGAGGGGCTTGGACCTGCTTCTACTGAATGCACTAGGCTCTGCTGACTCCTCATGGGAGACCCTACCTTGTTGGAGCAGGGAATGGGGGACGTGTTGTGGGGGAAGGCGTGAGGGGAAGGAGAGAGGAGAGGGGAAATCTGTGATTGGTATGTAAAATGAATAAAAAATTCCTGAATTAAAAAAAAAAGACTCAGAAAAAACAAACAAACAAACAAACAAAACCATGAAAAAGCCCAATAAGGGGATTACAGAGCTGAATAGGTCATTTGCAGAAAGAAAAATCTAACAAAAACTATGTAAAAATTAATAAAGAAATGCCCTGTGTTATAGTCAGCAAAATCACCAGGCAACAAAATACTCCAGAGGGTGACGTAGCCATAGCTTAGCATGTAAAAACGGAAACTGCAAAGAACAGTTTCAACCACCTGCCAACATGAAGAAAACAGGTATCGCTCACAAGATTAGAAAGAAAGCAAGGATCCTTTGGTCTGAGTAAGGAGCAAGAACACAGCAGCAGCTTCCTTCTGCAAATGGCATTCAGTTTTCTTTCCGGTCTGCTATCAACAGGTGTTGCTATGGCAACTGCCCTATAGTTAAGTAGTAAAGGTGAGAAAAACTATATAAAATCACCACAGAAAGAAATCAGAAAGGTGCATTGTAGCAAAAGGAACCTCTGACCTGGAGCAACCAGGGACTTGGTATGCTGTCTCATCAGGCCCTTAATGTCCTTTGAAAGGGATGCTGAAAGCAGAGAGCTCCCCGTGTGTGAGCAGGGTCCTTGGGGGACCACAGTGTCAGTCAGGGGCAGCTGTGTCCCTGCATTTGTCCTAAGCGCTGCTCTAGAGTTGAACTACAAATGGTGCAGCTCATTCCTGTGATAGCGTGGTAGGGGGGAAGTCACTGCTGTGTCTATTACATCAACACTTCAGAAGATGAACGGCTTCGGGACTATAGTTCTGTGCCTTGGATACAGTATATTTAGTAACTGTTTTTCTCTGCCTTCTTCCTTCAGACCAAGAAGCTGGGGATGGCATGGGGATTCCTCCTCTAGAGGTTACAAGAGAAACATGGCTCTGAAACACCGTGACTGCAGATTATGGATTCCAGAACTTTGGGAAGAATTAGTAAAACAATTAACAGCTATTTATTTGTGTGTATTTGTGTATATTTGTGTGTGTGTATGTGTGTGTGTGTGTGTGTGTGTGTGTGTGTGTGTGTGTGTGTGTGGTGTGGTGTTTAAGTAAGTTCATGTGGACACATGTGTATGAGCACAAGAGGGCCAAAGGCTAATATTAACTATCTTCCTCCTTTCCTGTGGCTTTCCTCTCTCATTTTTGAGACCAATTTTCTTCATTGGAACCGGAGCTCACAGATAGGTTAGCCCAGATGGCCAGGGAGCTCTGGGGATCTGTCTGTCTTCTCCCTGACACCGTCTTTGGTGCTGGGGTCGAGGTGCTGCCATCCAGCTCTTTACATGGGTGCTGGGGATCCAAACTCAAGTCCGCATGTTTTACCCAGGTAGCCATCTCTCTAGCATCCAACAACTATTTCTTATGAAGAAGTATGGACAATATTTCTAGACCAGGTACTGACATTTTTAGATTAAGCACCAGGAAATATCTTGAAGTTTGGCTAGGAACAAAATTTTATTTCTGTGGAACTTTCTGTATTGTTTATGATAGTATCCATTGATTAAGTATCATGAATGAGAAAGTTATTATTACCATTATCAAAATGAAATACAAGTTTATAAGATATTATTGGTGGCCTACTTAAAGGACATTATTTATCAAGCTTGTTACTCAAATGACCAGTCCACTTCATAAATAAGTAACATAGATGAGAATAATTGCTAATCTCTGTGATTCTTCAAAGTTGGCAGTTGGCAGAAGATTTTTGGGAGCTAATATGAAAGGTAGAAGCTAAGAAAAAAAATCTATGTGGTACCAAGGATGTGTGGCCGAGACATGCAGGCATTAGGACGGCGGTGAAACATGGTACCTGTGGTGTTGAGGAGACTCCACGACCTGGGATTTTCTGTTCCCTTTCCTAAAGAGATCGAGTTATTCTTCCTCCAGGGAGTTGGTGTGAGGCCATCATAGAAATAAAGCATGTGCTTGTCAGTTTTTGTCACTGTGACAAACACCTAAGAGGAACAATTAAATTTTGTGTCTGTCTTCAGAAATCCATCGTTCCAGGCCAGAGCTGAAGCAGAACATCAGTCACATCAGTGACAGTCTATGGGAGAGGAGGCTGCTCACCTCACAGCAGCCAGGAAGCAAACAGCCAAACAGGATGGGGCCAAGGCCAAAGTATTATCTTTCAAGTGTGCATCTCTAGTAGCCTCCTTTCTCCACGTCATTCCCACCTCCTAAGTTTCACTACCTCCTCATAATGCCATCAAGTTATGAATCCATGAATCGATTGAGTGTATTGATGAAGCCAGACAGCCTAATGACCCAATCACTTCCCCCAAGTCCTACCTCTGAACACTGCTGCTGTGAGAGCCTCTATGGAGCAGCCCACTTCATATCTGAACCATTTCCAAACACAGGAAGTGCTCTGTTCACCAGCTGTAAAGCACCAGGCATATAAGAGCTCACGCCGGAAACACAGCTGTCACTTGTACTTCCTGCTGTCAACACTACCTGGCTCACACGCTTTTCATAACTAAATACGCAGGGCATGAACATTTTCACATGATGATTTTGGCAAAAAACGTCTCTTTCCTCCTTATTTGGAGTCGTTTATCTGATCTGGAAGTCCTTTTCTTCAGTGAGTTTCTTTGAACTTTCTATTTTCAGGCTGGAAGATTTTTATCAAGCATGGCTGGATGTGTGTATAGAAAGGATGATGGACAGGCAAAAGGGAAAAAGGTCGAGGGACCAGTTGCATAGAGGGAAGATGACACAAGAGATGTGGGGAGACCATTATATGATGCTAGGGGCAGATAGGGGGAGTACCAGAGGCTATCACAGCTGGAAAGGCAAAGAAGATCCCTCTCCTAGAGTTGCAGGAGAAACATGGCTCTCTCTGAGGCACCTTGACTGTAGACTTGTGGACTCTATAACTCTGGGAAGGGAAGTATTATTCTGAACCACTGGTTTGTGGTTCTTTGCCATAGCCGTCACAGGAAATGAATGTGGTAGGTGAAGCCTGGGCTCTTGGTACCTCACACAGGACTTTCTAGATACTGATTCATAGTTCAAAGGATTCTCCTCAGTACCTTCCTTTCCATCATCCCTCGGCTATGTCATCTGCTCACATCCCAAGGCCTTACGATGTGTCCTATCTTCACGTGTTTGACCACTCTGGTCCTTCACCTCCATTTCCTTCTCTCCTTGTTCAAGCCTTCCTACCGCTTCCGTGGCCTCTAGCTACCCTCTGCGGGAGCTGTTTCTCAGAGCTCTGCCTCACAAGGCTCCAGCTGAAGTGACTGTCCCTTCCATACGCACTGTGCTGTTAAGAGACTCTGACATTATTCGTACTCACTTGTTTTTGCAAATTCATCTCTCCCCACTGTGCCCTAACCTCTCAGAGGGGAGGAGTCATCCCTTCAAATTCAACACACAGAAAGTCCCCAGGGGCTTTTGCTACATAGTACACCCGAGGCCTAAAACTATGAAATCGATAAGCTATTTATTGCAAATTTTGTCTGTTAAAAGCACTTCATGTGAAGAGAAAGAGCAACTGACTGGAGCCTACAACCGGCAGTGCCTGTAAAGTACTTTCCTCCATTCTGGATGCGTGGTTATTTTCAGTTGTTATCATTCCCAGTGACACAATCTTTTCAGCGGTCACATGCAGAAACTGTAGACTTTTCCATTAGATTCAGCAAACTCTCACAGCTACAACCATCCCAGGCAAGTGTTTAGAAGGGGCTGCCTGTCCTGTCCCAGGGAGACAGAAGGGAATCAGAGGGTGCTTAAGGTGGGGGGGGGGGCTTACTTGTGGGTGGGGTGGGAGGACAGCAGGGCAGTGAAAGCTGCTTTTGGGTTTATGTAAATGTTCTAAAGCTGACTGCGATGGTTGCATGCCTCTGGGTACACTGACAGCCACTGTGCTGGGCACTGGAAATGAATGCACTGTATGACATGAGAATGCCATCTCTATAACTTGCTTTTTAAAAAATAATGGCATCTCAGAGGGGCTGGAGGACACCTGGAGAACACAGCCCTCTGAATCAACTAAACAACACATATGTGCTCACAGAGACTGAAGCAGTAAGCACTGGGCAGATATGGGTCTACACCAGGTCATCTGCATACATGAATAAATATATATATATCTTATATATATATATGTACATATATATAGTATAGCTATTAGCTTAGTATCTTTATGGGACTCCTGCTCTCTGGACTCTTTTCCTCCTGCTGGGATGTCACGTCCAACTTCAACATGAAAGTTTTTGCTTCAACTTACCATATTTTATTTTGTCTTGTTTTGTTGTTATCTCTTAGAAGCCTGTTCTTTTCTAATGAGAGACGGAAAGGGAGTGGATCTGGAGTGGAGGAGAGGTGGGGAGGGACAGGGAGGAATAGAGGGAGGTGAAACTGTAAACAAGATATATTGTATGAGAAAATAATCTATTTTTAAAAAAGGAAGAATGATGTCTTACATAGGGTTTCTGTTGCTGTGATGAAATCCTATGACCCAAAGCAAGTTAGGGAGGAAAGGGTTTATTTGGCTTACACGTCTGTATCACTGTTCATCATCAAAGGAAGTCAGGACAGGAACTCAAACAGGGCAGGAACCTGGAGCTGATGCAGAGGCCATGGAGGAGAGCTGCTTACTGGCTTGCTCCCTATGGCTTGCTCAGCTTACTTTCTCATAGAACCCAGGACCAGCAGCCCAAGGATGGTGCCACCCATAATGGGCTGGACCCCTCCCCATCAATCACTAATTAAGAAGACACCCCAAAGGTCTGCCTACAGCCCATCTTATGGAGGCATTTTCTTAATTGAGATTCCCTCCTCTCAGATGACTTTAGCATGTGTCAAGCTGACATACAACTGTCCAGTACAAATGGTTTATTAAATTCATAAGTTCACAAAACTGCTGTTAAAATAAGTCAATGTTTTTCATAAGCACATATGCACATAAGCAAATAAAATAGACCTCTTGTACTAAGAGAAAACAAATCTTGGAGTCTCTTCAAGAAAAGCTGACACATCTGGCCCACTCACCCTGTCTATTGCCCAGGTGGAACAGAGAAACCAGATGATATGTGTTGCCTTTGTTTACAACATCCTGTTCTCTCTTCCTTCTCTGGCATTACAGAGACCCTGGATTCAGCCCGCTGTGATCTAGTGAAGAACTAAGATACCCATTTGGTCAAGGAGAGCCAAGAAGGGAACCCCACAATCCAGACAGTGGAAGCCATGCCGGCTCTATACACAGCAAGTCTATTGATCTCTGGGCTAAGCCAAGACAGTCACAGCAGGCAGAATCCAACAAAACAGAACTCTGTAAGAAGCCTTTTTTTTTTTCCCCCCCCCACAAACAAATCAGGCAGTTCTAGGATAGACAACCTAGCCCTTATCCATATGGTGTCTTGTACTTACCATATAGCATGTGAGTGCTTGTCATATCTTCCTAGTGAGACTTTCAGGGAAGGAGCTGGTGGCTGATATGCTCTGTTTACTCCAGGCCCCATAACTTTCTTATCATCCTTGCCCAAACATCACTAGCAGACACAGTAATCCATATTGAAGCATTCAGTAGATGGACCAGATGGACCTACCTTACAGTCTCATAATATTATAGACTGATTTTGTTTCTTTTAGTGATATCTTTGGGCATGATTCACTGGAAGGAATGACAAAATCTATAGGTTATGACTAGCCATTATCTCTCTTTGAAGTTCCTTGTCAAAGGATTCAATCTTGAGCAAATTCAACATAACCCTCACTTAAACAGAAGCGGCAACCTTTAACGTCAGTAGGTACTTGCCTTGGGAATATATCTGGACTTTACTCTGAGTTACCCAAACATGCCACTCAGTCTGCCTGGACTGATATATACTTACAAGCTGCAATTTTGATGTCTATCTCATAGCTAACTCTCTCTTCTAACATAACCACAAACATCTTTTTTATCAGGGAAAAGGAGGAAACAATCTCTTTTGGCAACATGTCCAACATGTCCTTATAATGATCATACACTCCAAAAATTATGGCTCTTTGCTAGTGAAATCTGATGATTAGTCACCGAGTTCAATGTATAATTGGAAAGCTTCTAGCTCCATGTCATTAGCCAAGATAAATTACAGAGAGAACGATGCAAATATACAAAGATATTCTCAGAGATCAGCATGCTAGCATACAGTAACAACAGCAACAAAACCTTCCCAAAGAAAAGCCCACTTGTGCTACTGCTGACAGTTCTGGGTAAGGAGGCAGCTCCCCAGCTCTCACATGCTCCATCAGCCTTGGCTTTTTCCTAACACAAAGTTACTCCCCTGCATATATCTCTGCTGATAGAACCAGGCCTGGAATGTTTCTCTTCAAACATGTCCCTATCATTCTTGGTAAGGCTCACTCTCTTCCTCTGTCTTCAAGTTCTAGGCAGTTTCACATGACCTGAAATGCTCTATTACCTGTTCAGCAAAGGGAGGGAACTATTCGGCCCCCCGCACCCACACTTCAAGCACATAACTCCATCTCTTCATTAGTACCATCTACGGGGAGCTAAAGTGACTGCTCCACGGAATTACCTGGGGGACGTGCTGCTTCTCTCAGGAGTGGGGCTGCCCTCTGGGAACACACGCTCTTTTCTATTCTCTGGGCCATAATCTGAGTCACTCTGCTGGGACTAGGGGGAGGCTTGTATAAGCCGCTGTGGCCTGTGCTTCAAGCTGGGGTTCCATATTAGAACAAATAAAAGCTGGCCTTCAGCCTGGCCTCTGCTAGCAGTGGGTAGTGTTTGAGCCTCACCTGTCCGTGATTTTATTCCATCTCTTCATGTTTCTCAGAGCTTAGGGAAAAGTCCTAGGAGTCTTTAGTGTAGTGTTAACCAAGACGCCACTATTCTTCTCTCTATGAATGCATATAGTAACTAGACAGCTGTAGAAAGTGGGGTGAGATTGCATCTTATTTTCCGGCCTGGAAAAAATGTGTTGGGTCATGTGCTGGCAGTCTCTGCCTTCAGCACTCCCTGACAGGACATAATGAAAGTGAACTCAAATGGGCTCAATCATTAACACATCAGCTAAGGATATAGAGAAAGACGGAAAAGAAAATGAAACGGAACTCTAACACTTGTGATTCTGCCTAATGGCTGTGACTTTATTAGTACATTTCTGGTATCACTTTTCAGCAGGGTGACTAGAAAATTAATATGGGCAGGGTGAGTATAAAATTAATATACGACACACACTGTGATCCTGTGCAGTAAATCTAATTGCACACTGAGCCAGAGGAGAGAATAAAAGATAAGACACACACTGATTGATTTTCTTCATCAAAACCTGCGAGATTTCATTTCACGAAACCCCATCATTAAATAGACAGCATATCTAAGAGTGAATTTTATGTGACACATGACCTGATCTAACATCCTATGGGGTGACAGTAATCCACTAAATGCCAAGTTTTCATTCATCTATATCTTAGACCTTCATAATAATTTTATATGCATTCATCTATGCATAAAAGCTTTTAGTGTACAGAGAGAAATGACTCAATCATAAGTCTGTATGAATTTGAATAATTCCACAAAAACAAAAAGGAATGATAACTATGTCTAATTAGTGTTTGTAAGTCAAATAATTGAGAAGAAATTACATTTTGCCTCAACTTTAGTATCACATTACTAGTTCTTAAGGTTTAAAGAGGCATTTGCTGAATGGCAGCGGGGTGTCAGGACTGGCATGAGTAAATACCACACGGTAACAACGCTGGAGAGGACTCCAGCAGCAGCATCATCCAGTACTCAGAAACGGGACAAACATTCCCCTTGACTTAACTTCCAATCCTTTAACGACAAAGCAAACATTGTCGTACACTTCTGTACAGAGGGAAACTGAGGCTCAGGGCTTCAACAATACTCTGATGACTGGCACTCTAGCCAGAGAGCCAAGTTTCTGCAGCTAATTACTAATTGGTGTGCGAATCCTGAGCACCTACTGTGTAACAAAGCCCATGATGGGACTCAGGACACAGGTCATCACTCTCCTGTTTTGATGCCACTGACCCTATTTAATATGGGACCAAATCGTCAACATACACATGGCATTCCATATACACATGTAGTTTTATTTGTTTATAAACAACATACCTATAAATACCACTCACACACACCCCCAACCCCCTAAGGAAAGCTGCCTTAAAGGTAAGTTTAATCATTAACTTAAGCACATGGTTTATTGTTCCTCCTCAATGCTCAAAATAGAATGATGGTGTTTCAATTAAAATGGAGATTCCAAATTAAATGTGTCCTTTTGCATTTTACAATATAGCATTTAATCTTCTAGCAAATGGGTGAGAATTTAATCAAAGAAATGAGTCAAAATGTCACAATTTATTGAATGAAACCAAGTTCGGTTTAAACATCCATAGAGAGAAGTACGGAATTTGCCGGGAAGATGCTCTTTGACATTAAGTGGTAAGCTTTCCGTATCTAAGGTGACAGGAATCTAAGGCCTTGAGGCCTCTCTGCATTCTAGAGTCAGAACTGTAATTTGAGGTCACCTTTTCACAAGTACAGCCATCGCAAAGTGCCAAACCATGGGAGAGAGAGGACTGATACTTAGTCATGAAACCACAGTGCATTTTCTTCTCAGATGGGGTTTTCTCATGGAGTCCAGGCTGGCATCAAACTCATTCTTCTTTTGCATCAGCCTCCTGGGGTTGCAGTGGATAATAATACGATGGGTCGCCCACACTGCTTTTTATCCTACCTTTGTCGGTAGACTATTTACAATATAGTAAATACATTGAATGTAAGGCAGATTTCCCCTCCAGGTGGGATTCAAACAACAGGGAAAGAGGCATCATACCGAGAAACCCATAAACCAATGAAAAGACAAGAATAGGCGTCTGAGTCAGTCAGCCATGGCTGATTCCAAAATCATCTTCCTCCCACCCCTGCTACTATGCTGGGTGACCTTATAGCTCACGTACATAGGAGACGTGAGCTTACCACAGTGGAGTACTGTTAGGTGCAGTAGGAGGAAATAGGAAAATGAGACATTGGAGAAGTCTAGGTTATGTAAATCACTGTCTAGTGTCCTTTGCAAAGCACTTAAGCTGTCTGAAGCCACTGAGTCCCAAATGGACACATAAATTACTACAGAGGATGCATCTACTGTGGGGTTGGCATATATATATATACACACACACACACACACACACACACACACACACATAGAACTCTAAATCTTCTGCTTGAGTCTCCCACAGTTGTTAGCTTATTTGCATATATAAGATTTTAGCAACATAGAGAAAAAAAACTCTTAAAAACCAGGTGAGAAAAGGGCATAAAGGGAGGGTTTTACTTCAGAAGTTTTCAAGTCTGCCATTAGGAGCGACAGACTCACTTCTCACTAGAAAGCAAAGGGACAAATCCGAACAGTCTATAAAGTTACACAACTTTACAGAAAACAGAAAGCAATGGACGATGAACTGAAATCTAACATTGCTTTTGACCTTTTATAGACACATTGGTCCAGCTTCTGCCAGCCAGTCCACATTGTCACCTGTTATTTTCAGTTAGGATGCTGTCCTAGTTTGTCTTCTGTTGATGTGGCAAAACATTCTGACCTATGGCTGTGGTTTCACAGGACCAATCCCTTCCCAAGCTCCAGCAGGTCATAGATAGGGTAGATATTAGGGTGGGCCAACTCAAAGCTTTCCCTGGATGTGGGTTTGGGTGATAGCTGATTTTGTCAGTCTGGGCCACTGAGACCATCCCCTTGGGCAAGGGGTGGCCAGCTCTTCTATGCCCTTGTCATCAGGGCCAGCTGTCCCATGCTCATGATGAAGGGTAGACCAGATCTTGTGTTGCAGTGGCCAGTGAGGGGCAGGGTCAGATCTCCCAGGGCCATGTCACTGTTTATTGTGCATTTTTATATCCCTAGTTACATCCTTGTGCTGAAGCAAGCAGTTTCCATTTTTTTAAATGAACTGTTGGAAATGACTTTCATACATTTTCCTCTATAACATCAAATCATGATCTCACATGTAGAACTGTTAGCATTCTAGAGAAGACTATTTTCCTATTGAGAGTGAGAGGATTCTTCCACCTCTCACTAACTAGAGCATCTCTAGGTGACAAGGAAAATTTTGGAACACTGAACAGAGGTGTTGTATAATTAGGAAAAGCCTCAAAAACGATGCTGCTGCTGATGACAGCATCATCAGTCACCATCACTATAATGTTCCCAGAACCTACTATGTGCCAGAGCTCTTGCAGGATTCTTTCCATGCTTCTTCACGCCACACCTTTTATGAACCAGGCATTACTTCTCACTTTAAGCACAAATAGGTTACTTGACTAATCTTAGGGCCATGCTCTATCCGTTTGACCAAACTGTCTAGCTCTGACAAAAAGATCATTGGGAGCAGGGCCTGATGATATAAGACTATGATCCCAGCTACTCAGGAGGCTGAGGCAGGAGGATCACAAGTTCAAGGTCATCTGGGATTCAGAATGAGCACAGCCGGAATATTTAGTAAGACATTGTCTCAAAAGAAAAAAATAGCTGGGCATGGTGGTACATGTCTTTAATACTAGTACTTGAGAGGCAGAGGCAGGAGGATGTCTGTGAGTCTCAGGCCAGCCTGGTCCACACAGCAAGTTCTAAAATAGCTAGGACTACATAGTTAGACCCTATCTCAAAAACAAACAAACAAACAAACAAACAAACAACCCCCCTCCCATCCAAAATGATGACACACAAAAATAAAAAAATAAAAAATGCTTGGGGTGTAGCTCAGTGGTAGAGTACTTGCCTAGCATGTGGGAGGCCCTTAGGTTCAACCCTCAGTACTACAAAAATAAATAAACAAACACAAACTTTCTAGACGACCATTGGATGGTACTGTGGACCTGCAAGCTTCTATTTCCTAAAAGACGCGAACCTACTTATGAGATCTAGTCTTGGAGTGCCACCTACCAGGTTAGATGGGAGGCCCTACGGGATCACCACCTTACAAGCAGTGACACAGTGACATGGCAGCTGCTACCACTACAGGAAGCCGCTGAGAAAAGGGCATGGAATCGATGTGTTAGCTTAACATCCACAAACACTTGCTCTTTAAGTGTTTCAGCAGCTCTGAAGTCTGATGGTGGGTGGTATCTTTCTCTGAACCAGAATGTAAAATCATTCTTAATTTGACAGTAATTGAGCTATACTTTTTCTTTATATGTCTGATCAAAATATATCTTTGAAAGTCTATAGATAATTAACACTCCAGGGAGGATTTGGGGAAGCTTATAGATGTATTATATTACCCCTAACCAGAGGAAACTATGAATCTTTAAGATCACTGTTTGGCATGTGGACCTGTTATTCTTGAGTCTATTTTGTGTTCCACAAAGACTAATATCTTTGCTGGGAGAATCAGAATTCATTTATGGCCTCAGCTCTACATGTAAGTGTTGTCAACATCTCTTCTGTTCTTGGAAAACAAAGACAACTCCTGCCTAAGTTTCAAATAGAGACTGAAATTAAGGCACTATGAAAATATTTGCTGGATAAAACAAATGCCAAGATCAAAGCTGCTAAGGCACTGAGTGGATATTAATTACCCACTAATCCCTTTGTGTTTCCAGCTTATTTGTGCGATATTCCTCTGTGCTCTTTACCAGTTATCAGAGAATAATTTAAATTCATGAAAGAGTAAGCAGAGCTAATAGTATCATGAGCTTTACAATAATATTCAAGCAATACTGATGAGGATCAAAATGCATTCGTTATCTGTCTGTGCTCTTTGGATGAACAAGAAAAATGATAATGTCATGTTAAGGGTTTTAACTCTTTACCCTCAATCAACCAGGCCTTGTATCAAATATTGGAGCTTCCATTTCAAAGCATTAAATAAATGGTTTTGAAGGGCAAACTCGACCAATTGGACAGTCACTCCTCCCTCCATATGTTCAAGTAGAGAAACCACAGGCTTAAGAATATTCTGGCCATCTACCATTTCCAAATTTTTACTTGAAAAGCCATCTCTACAACTCAGCAATGGACCTCTCTTCCATGACAGAGATGTACCAACAGCTGTTATCTGATAGACCTTCTGGAGAGGAATTTCTGGGCTCTGGTCTGAGCACAGTGGAACAGGGAACATTCTCATTAAAAGTCCAGGCCAAATGTTCTCAAGCAGATTATATATTTAGGATAATCAACAGGTATTCACTGCAGATTGGTCACAAGCAGTGAAAAGAAAGATGGCATGCTGATATATGGTAGTGTTCTTAACCCAGAGAGGAAGCCCAGGAGGAATTTACTTCCTGTGGAAAGTGAATTCGAATCATCTGGTAGATGGTGATTTTAAGGACATGGGGTATGGAGGTAGAGGAATTTGATGGGTGTCTAAAATTTAAGGATCTTGATCTCAGGGGCAAAGAGGAAAATACTAAGTGAGATAAGGAAAAGCACCAGTTTTCTGTAAATGGCCAGGGCATCAATATTTCAGGCTTTGGAGGCAACCCATCCCTCCTAACTCCAACTCTGCCCCTGCAGCACAAAGGCAGCCAGGAAACATAGCTGAAGGACGAAGGCACGGCTGTTCCAGTAAAACTTAATTTACAGATAACAGGTCCCCAAATGTATTGCTGTCAACCTTGAGTCACATGACTAATGAAAACCTAGGAACGGATAGGGTCACCTACAAAGAACACACGGAAAACAGGTTTGTCTGTGATGAAATCTGAAAATGCAATTCTGAAATTCTCTTCAGTTTAATGTAGATGTATCCTGTGTGCAGAGTTTGCAGTGAGGCTCCCAGGAAGCCCCAGGCTCTAGGTCATACTGTGTGTGAAATGGGCCAAGTTAATTAACCTCTGAGCCCAATTGCTTTGACTTCAGAAGGCAATGGTGATGATTATGGCTGGGAGTAGGCCAAAGACTACATTAACAGCAGGCCTCAGGACTAGTGCTATTATGAGAGAGGATGCAGAGGCACAGAGGGTGCTGGGAAGCACATCAGACGACAGAGCCGGTAGGTGGGGAAGAAGTCTCATGGCCTGGTCAGTTGGTCATGAAACCCCTCCCCGGTGACCACACTCACCCCTCACCTGTCATGTGAGTACCAGATGGCAGAAAGAGTGCTGTGGGCAGAAAGAGCCTTGTGTGGCCACTGTCGCTACATCTGGAGTGATGGGCTGGGATGAGGACTAAGCCAAGGCTGGTCCTGTCCAAGACATTCACCACTGGATTTCTAGCAGAGCTTGAGAAGGGCCCCAGATCAACTCTGCCGGCTTCTTCTAGGCTGCTTTTCCCTGAAGGAGCAGGGAAAGGAGAGAACAGTGGCTCTCCCCATGCTTGCCTGCTTTTGCTTCTTTCTACTACGTGTTCTGGTCGAGCTTGGGGACTGTGGAAAGTTATGTTTTCACAAGCATGTAGGCAGAGTTAGGAATAGAGTTCAGGAAAATAAGAACTGGAGAGTGGTTCTGCAAAGGCATTTGTTATTTGTTGTTCAAGCAACTGCTGTTTATCCACTAAGGTCCGGCTTGAGCCACCCTCCTCTGCAGAGCTTGCCAAGGCTGTCTGGCTTCCCCAGCCCCATTTCTCACATATCCTCTCTGTTCTCACTATTACCATTCACGTCTACTCCTCCTCTTGTGAGAGAAGGGGTCACCTGATTGGTGGGACTGGAGCCATTTTTACTTTTTCCTTTCCATGTAGAACAAGTAGTAAAGGGCTTTACACATAAGACAACCACTACCTACAAAACAATTAAAGATTTGAGTTGTAAGGAAAAGTAATGATTTCACCAGTGTTACTTGTTTCCCAAACACTTTTGAAAAGTTTAACCATCACATGGAGTGTGCCTATTATTTAAATCCATCAATTATTACTAAATGAAATTAAAGCCAGGTTTTGATTTTTCTAGAAGAATCCAAATGCTGACATGAATTAACTCTACTCAGAAAATGGATTAAGTATTTGTATCTTAAGACACCAAGGACATTACAGCTCAAGAAACTATAGAGATTTTTCTTTTTTAAGGGCAAACAGCCAGCTTAAAAATCAGCTTCTATGCACAGGTACTTCACAAAGCTCTGTAGCACCTTCCTTAATGACTGTCAGCTTCTTAAACACCCATCATGATGAAAGGGCTCACTAAATATTTCTGTTTGACTGAAAGTATCACAGTGTAGAATAAAATCAAAATCTCCATCAAGTGCCATACTATTGTCAGAGATCATAACATCGAGATTTTTTTTTCAGCACAAAAATTAAGTTCAGCCACTGGTCAGAAGATGTAAGCCAGGGTCCTATGTAAGATGGTGGGCGGCCAGGTCTAGGGAGACCCGAAAAGTACCTGCAATCATATGTAAAGCTTTCTTGGTCCACACCTCTCTTCAGAGGACAGTCTGAAGCTGTGGTCAAACCTAGGCTATGACCTCGCCAGATCAAAGTCAACCTTGGGCTGTCAGGCCAAAGTGGGGGGGGGGGGGGGGGGAGGGCCTCAGTCAGGAAAGCATAAGTATGACAACCTACGTTAGGATCCTCAGCATCCATGTAAAAAGCTGCATGTGGCAGCTCCCACCTGCAACTCAGCCCTGGGGTGTCAGACTGTTGGGGCCCTGGAGTTTGCTGGCTCACCAGTCTAGCCAAATTTGTGAGCCCCAGGTTCAGTGAGAGACCCTGACTCAAAAACTAAGGCAGAAAGCATCTGAGGAAGATCTCTTACAACCTCTGGCTTAATATTTATGTTTCTGTGCCAGATCATTGGAATCAGGTCCAAGCTTAAATTTTGTGCATGACATATAAACTCCCAGAGGCTGTGGCAGCATGCACAAGGCCTGTACAGGTCTAAGTCAGATAAGGTCCTGTTGGCTGAGAGAGGAAGTGGGAATAAGGTCCCATCCATAACCCAGAAGAATCTCGAAATCAATAACGACTTAGAAAGGAAAAATTAGTTTTCTCCAATGGAGTCTCACTAGGTATACAAGGCACACTAAGGGCAGGCCCCATGCTCAGGAGATGGCCAACACAAAATGAACTCCATGGCATTTCTGGAGGCTTTTTTGTTTCACAATGCTATGTCTGTTTTTGCTTTTTCCCCCACCCCCAGATGTTTTCTTTACATATTGTGGTTTCTGGTTTTGTTTTCGATGGGATTTTGGCATGTGCGAATGTGTTCCCAGCGTCTGTCTGTGATTTTTGAGCTCTTTCTTTGACTCATTTTTCTGTCTGGTTATTTTGTCCGAATCTAATTTGTTTGTTTTGTTTTATCTTATTGTATTATTTTCTCAGGTGCTTGTTTGTATTCTAATGAGAGAGACAAAGAAGGGTGTAGATGTGGGTTGGTGGAGAAGTGGGGAGATCTGGGAGAGGGGAAACTGTAATCAGAATATATTATATGAAAAAAATCCATTTTGAATTCAAAAGAAGATTTTGTGCATGAGTGAAAAGTTCCTTTCTGCTCTTTTCTAAGAACTTACCCAGAACTTAGACTTTTTAGATCTGAATGTGTTTCCAAGGACTGAGGCATCTGTTTTTCAAGTTCACATAAAAGACAAAGATCAATAAATGCCCCAAGAGCTAAGAACTTCTAAAATTCTTAATTATTAATTCATAAGCCCAAATTTTAAATTAATATGGAAAATTAACTCTATTTAAAAACCAAACCGCATACCAGACAAGAATGATATTCTTGCAGGTTATTGTTTTTGGAGACAATCCACCACAGGTGGAGGACAAAATGAAATAAAGGAGAACTCCCAGTTCTCCATTTATGAACAATACCCATTTTCTTTAATAGAGCGAAGGTATTTTGTCATCTTTCAGGAGACAAATGTTTTCTTTCCAGGATAAAATTAGATTCTTGTGGGGATCACATAGAAAGAGATGTCATGGCACTTTCCAAGGCCTTTGCTGCATCTCCTTGCTAATTTAATTTTCTTCCTTTTCCTTGTGAATAGACAGGTTTGATTTGGCATAGCTGTTCTAAACTACTGGAAATCAGTGAGCAAGTCTCCTTAAAGCTTTCAGACTGCTCATGTACCAAGGTCACTACTGTAAAGTGTAGAAGATGGGCAAAGACCATTTCCCTTCCTAAAACAGGAAGTCACAGGGACCGTGAGCTTCAAAGGCTCTTCTCTGTTTTACCTGAAGCTTTCTAATAAACATTGTCTCTGGTGAACACAGAACCAACATTTCCTTTTGTTAACCTGACAAGAGCCCATAAAATTGTATTTTACAGGCTCCCTAACAGCTTCTCTGCTCCCCAAAAGAATAGCATGATTCATACACGTTCCAAATTATATCTATTTTGCATAAATGAAGTCGACTTTGCAGAAAAACTTGGACTCATTATCATGTAAAATAAGCCATTAGCAGAATATGTAGTAATTATATTCCCAGACAGAACAAGAGCAGACTCAGGCCACTGTGCTGGGCCAGTGAGAAAAGGGTACAGTTGCTGGTGGGGGTGGTGCGGTGGTGGGTATAAATCAACGGTACCAGGAAAGGAAGCTCTGTCAGGCCTGTCTTCTGTCTGTCCACGGAGCAGAGCATGCTCTCCAGTGGCCTACAGAGCCAGTGCCACTGCAGAGATTCAAGGGTGGGCATGTGGCTCTTGTCCAGAGCCTTCCTTTATGTGGGGGCTGGAAAGCTGTCCAGCACTCACTGCCCTCCAGTGGCTCCCACATTAACAAACAGTGCGTGGATGTTGGTGATCCAGTCAGACTGCACAACTAGAAAGCAGCTGCTGCTCAGTGAAAGAATGCATGGTGCCTGGTACCATGGGGTCCACAGCAAGAGGAAGCTGGGGAAAGCTCCCTCCTGCATTAGCTATCTGGTACTCATTCCTGTTGGTGGACCCAGAAACAATATCTCTGCTGAAATGGCCTCGGGGAAGGCCCAGAAGATGGGGAGAAGAAAGTGTGTGGCCAGGAGGAATGTTTTACAGATGCTTCCTCAGGCCAGGCACTGCCCTATGTACTGGGGATTTCAGGTGATTAAGACAGTTGAGGTCTCTGCTCTCCTCTTTGTAAGAGAAGACTGACTAACATCCAGTTACCAGGCAGCTAAAGAAATTAAAAAGGAGAAGAAAAGGGAGAGAGCATGGTTGTTGTTTGTCGTTGCTGGAGTTCCTAAGATGTGGGTATTAGGGATGGCTCTCTAAAGTAACAATAAAGCTGAGATTTGAATGGCAAGAAGGAACCATCTGGAGCTTCTGGAGAGATGGCTCAGCAGTTAGGAGCGTGCACCGTCCATATGCAAACAAAATCAAATCTCAAGAACAAAAGCAGAATCAAGGGTACCTACCATCCAAGGTTTTCAACCTATGAGAACCATCAAAGACGGGAAGAGGGGCAACAGGTGGTAGACTAGAGGGGCATGGTCTAGTCTTGTCATTATTTAGTTGTTCTCATCAGTTTTGGCTCTGTGTGTGTGTGTGTGTGTGTGTGTGTGTGTGTGTGTGTATTTTTCAGGCACATTTTTGAGTATTAAATGATTTATCAGATTATGTGAAAGGGTTACAAAACAAAACAATTCAAAATGAGAAAACAGTAACTAGAGTCCAGTCACTACCTTTGAGCTAAGAGTAGCACGGATGTCAAAGTGTCCATACTCCTTCTCATGGTCACCATGTTAATTAGCAGTTGCTCAGAAACATATAACATCTCTTGTATTTGCTTGCCCTCTGTAAAAAAAAATAACCTGTTTTGTTCAAAGATTTTTCTGGCAATCCCTTTAACTCCATAAACACAGTTTGTATTCTTTCTATTCAGCTGAAAACAAGTACATGGAAGCCTCTACTTCTGGACATCAGGTGAGAATGGCAAAGGACTGGTCCCATGAAGTGGGGGACCCACTTGTCTGTAAGTTTCTTGGCTGTCTATGTTTTTTTTTTTTTTTATCACTCAGATTTTTCCCCCTGTGGGAATTGTTGGAAGTTTTACTTTGTTCATTGCTGGCTGATTTGTTGTGGCTAAAGGCATCACAGACAGGCCTAACCTTGTCTTTATCAGGAACATGTTGACATTGGTCAAGATTTACCATGGCTGACATCATGACTGTAGTGAAATCTATTTTAGACAATATCTGAGGAGTACTAAAGCATCGTGCTGGGCAATGTGATATGCCACAGAGCATTGTAGGTGTTGCTTTGAAATAAAGTAAAGGAGAAGAGGAAGATGGTAAGAAAGAGAAAAGAAAAAGATACTTAAGTAGAGGAAGTGATCTAGAGCTGTCCTGAGTGTAATGGATAAGCTTGATTGTCAAATTGACAGGATTTATAATCACTGTGGAAACAAATTTCTGTGTGTGTGTGTGTGTGTGTGTGTGTGTGTGTGTGTGTGTGTGTGTGTTCCTAGACTAGGTTAACTCAGGTAGGAAGATCTCTAACTGTCAGTGGTACCCATTAGGCACCTGGACTGCACACAAAGAAGAAAATGTGTTTGCAGAGCACCAGGATTCATTTTCCTTTGCTTGCTGACTGGACACAGGGTGAGCAGTTGCCTCACCTTCCTGCTGCCATGCCTTCCATGGCAGATGAACTGTGCCCTGAAACCGTGAGACAGACTAGCTCCCCACCCCCTCTTCCTTAAGTGGTTTTTGTCAAGTGTTTCATTATAGCAAGGAGGAAAGAAATTAATACAGAGGAAGAAATGAAATTTCAGAATCTAGAACAAACATCCCACGGAGAGCTGGGTCGTCTCTCCTAGAGATCTCTGTCTGCGCCTTTTCATCACTGTGGTTTCCCCTACTCTAGTAGACTCAGATGGGCCCAGAAGAGCCATTGTCTCCCTTTCTGTACGTTGATAAGGGCTTCCAGCAGAGCTTTCCTCAAAAAAGGGTAGGCTCACCAGAGAAGGTCTGTGCCGTGAGAAAAGGAACATGGGAAGCAGCTTCAGCTGCCGATGGTGGGAGCAGCCACAGGCCTGCTCACTGAGCTCTAGGTTCACAGCAGAGCTCCTCTGGGGAACCCCAAGACACTGAGAAGAAACACAGAAACGCCTTCTTCACTAGTGGGAGTTAATTTTATATAGATGAACTGGAACATCAGTCTGAAGAGAAGGTTCCTCAAAACACCATGACCAGGGCAGCTTATATGATAGAAGGAAGGGTTTATTTGGGCTCGCAGAAGGAAGGGTTCCAGAGGGGTAGGAGTCAATCACCATCACCATGGGGAGGTGTGCTACAAACAGTAGGCTTGTCAGCTGGAGCAGGAGCTGGGGGCTCACATCTGAAACCACAAACAGGAAGCGGCAGAGAGAGTAAAACTCAAAATGGTACAAGGCCACACCTGCGAAGCCTTCCCAAACAGTGCCACCAACTGGAGACCAAGCATTCAAATGCCTGAGGATATGAGGGACAGCGCCTTCAAACCACCACAATTACGTAAGACGTATATGGTCTGGCCACATAGAGAACTGTTTATACATTTTAACAAACCAACCAATACTTAAAACCAATACTTAAAAGAACAAACACATTCATGCTGACTACCTCCTGCCCAGCTAAGCTCCTGAAGCTCCCTGCACTGTGAGGCTGACTTATATGAATGAGGTAGGTAACAGGGCCTTTGTGAGTGAGTAACAGACTTAGTGTCAATAAAGGTCAAGGCTGGTGTTGCTTCTGGCCAGCTCATGGTTCTAAGCTATATATTTGGCAAATGCAGGGTCCGATTTTCATTGTATTCCATTAACCTGTATGCAAAGTAGCTTGGAAAACAAGAATGTAATGCTGTGCTGCACTTTTCCTTTCGCACACGGAAGTGCAGTGGCATGCTTCCCCCAGTCATGTGGTCCCCTCTGGCATTAGCTCATTGATTGTTGACTCAATGCTCTCCTCATGGAGCCTGCACCAGGGTTTTGCACCGCTGTATCTCCTGTCTGACATCATCTCAGCTTTATGAATAAATAAACCTATTCTCTGGGGAAGCATTGATGTAAGAAGAAAAGTGAATACCCATCCTGCCCCAGCTCTATGTGTATCTTCAAGCACAACGTCCCCTGTGTAAGGCCACGCTTGATCCCCACTAACCATGAGAATGCGTAGACCTGCAGCAAGGAGGAACTTCCTGCCGCCCTCAAGCACCGCAGCTCCGTTTTTCTCTTTAAACATAGCTGCTGTTTCAAAAAGGGAAGAAGAGGAGAAAGAGCACAAAGGATGGATGAGAGCAGGGTGGCGAAACCTGGATGACTGTGAATCCACCTTTGGGTGGTATCTGAGGAGTCACTGTGTAGTTCCCTGTGTTTGTGAATGGTTTTCACCAGAGTGTTTATAGTGCTTGCATAGGGGAGACTGTAAGCTGACTGCTAACCAACTCAGAAAGAGTGGTGTTCTGGGGAATGAGCAAACCAAGAACTTAATTTGTCCTCAGTCATCTGCAGTGAGGAGTCGTATTTTCTTGTGATTTAGGATATAATAAATATGAGGGAAGAGGCAGAGATAAAAGATTAATGAGGGTGACTGCTAGCCCAGTGATAGCTAATTTACTGATTTAGATTCCTAGCCAAACCTTTCTTGCTGCTTTTGGATGCTTTTCAAGATACAGGCAGGTTGCTATTAAAATGAACTGCTCTCAAAAGTAAAGCTAACAGCGTATGCCGAAATTAACCTCATGCTTCTGAGCCAACAGGCCAAACTTCAGAAGAGGCTGGCAAGGGCTCTGCCGACGCCTCACAAGCAAAACCGTGGAAGCGGCTGTGGGGAGTTCTGTGGTGCCCTGCGGTAACCTTTGACTACAGAGCCACTTCAAAAGGTCGGGGTTCTTGCCTCCAATTAGTATGAATTAAAAATGAAGCCCATTATTTCTCTCCAGCTCCTCAAATATTCGGTCCATCACTGTGTTAACTGTGGCTTCTCAGGAAAGGCAATGTTGCTTTGGATTGAGGGCCCACACCTCCCTGGCAAGTACTGATTCTGTCCTCTCAGAGTTCAGGGAAAAGGAAACACCACCGAACATGTGATGCACACTTCCAAAACACAGGTATGACAGAAACCTAAAAATGGGTTGGGGCGATTTCAATGTTTACACCCAAATTAAACACCATGGAAGTGGTCACCATCATCAATGGAGGGGGTGAAGACACTGGCTGAACCTACTTCCTAGGTGGAAATGGTACCCGATTGTAAGTTCAGGAAAGATTCAGCCAGTACTTTAGCACTGATATCAGCAAAAGAGAGAAAGAGACCAGGGATAGGGTCTGGTGGTACTTCCTTAAAACACAGATATGAAAAGCAAAAAGAGAAAACAAAGCTATGTTCTCGAGCAAAAAAGATGCTTATGTGAAGTCAGAGAAAGAACAGTTTGAGGCCAGTTTCTTCTCATGAGTATGCTTTCTTTATTAGCCTTAGAGATGTTTTCATCCAGAGAAATTTGAATATTCTAGACAGTTATTAGATGTTGTAGGTACCAAGATAGGATTGAACCTTGCCTTCAAGCTCAGGATCCATAGGAAGGTCATATACACTCGAACAGCTGCAACAGAGTGCGTTAGAGATACAGCCAATGAACTGTATGGATCCTGTGGTACCTAGAGGACCGAGGAGAGCTTCTCAGAGGAGATGGAAATTGAGGTGGGTTTTGAATGATGCTCTAGAATTAACGAAGAAAGAAGGGGCCAGAACATTCTCAGAAGTGAGGGCAGCGTGCCCAGAGAATGGCATGCTTGTCTTAAGAGGCACGACATTCTAGAACACTTTAGGAAATTCAACCCCACGGGAGCAGGGTGAGGCATGCTGGAGGGGTGCCCAGGACTGGGCCACAGGGCTCCATGTTCAGGTGTCTGGATGGGTTCTTCAGGTCACAAAGGCACAGAAGTCACTGTGCGGGAATCATGAACAGGGTCCTCAGTGAGGGAGCGTCTTGTTGGAAAGGAGCTGTGGAAGTTAATCAGACCTGCTCTGTGCACACGTGAGGGCCGGAAGCAAAGCTGCAGAGGAGATGGAGGTCAGAAATCACTTGCAATGGCGATTAGTGACAGTGAATACGTGACCCACTAAACACCAGTCCCTGCTCCTGAAACTTTTGCATTATTATCGTAAATCCAGAATCCGGTGTGGACTGAATGGGGAGGAAGCCATGCCAGGGCAGAGATTTCTGGCTTGAGTAACTGGGTCAACAGGGATGCCATTAATGGGGATATTGATTCCAGGAGAAGCAATCAGCGACAAGCAGAAGAGGAGGGAGTAAGGCGGGGGAGCAGTTGTGCTGTGTAGCCAGGCATTTGGAGAGCTGCTTGGGACACATAAATAGGGATTATCAGAGGACCAGGGATGGGAATTTGGTACGACAGAGAGCAAGCTGCAAATCCACAATTTAGAAAGAAAACCAAAGGCAGAAACATACTTTTGCTGTAAAAGCTTAAGAGTTGGCCCACGGACACAAAAGGAGCAGACAGTGCTCTGCAGACAGGGGTGGGGGGAGGGGAGGGGGGTGTTGGCTGTGAGTGCACTACAGGTACGTCTGATGCCTATTCCAAAATGTATGGTTTCCCCTGTGCAATCTCAATGTTTCCCTGACTGGAAAATGTTCTGCACTTCAGGTCACCACTAAATGTGCTAGGCAAGTTGCCCCAGTGGAAGGAAGCAGAGTGCCTAGAGGAAGTGTTTAATCCCTGAATCCAGATTCTCCTCAACTGTTGGGAGGTCAGAAGAAGGCGTTTGCAGAGTACAGATAATCAAAGCTCTTAATGCATGGATTCTTCAGCCTCAGTTAACTAACAAAAAGCCACTGTTTCTAGGATCTGTAGCTACACTGAGAATGACCCAGGCCTCAAACTACAATGACCCAGCTCTCCAGACAGCAAAGACTTAACTCTGAGTTTCTCAACAAGTGTCAGAAAAGATTTAATTAAAAGACAGTGGGTTATTTTTACCAAGTTCATTCTGTGTGAGACTGGGAAAACCCAGACCGGATGGACGCTTTCCTCTGTGAGCACAGAGGAACTGGATAATGGTGTGTAATGGGATTGGGTCAGGGGGGTCAGGACACTGGAGATTTCTAAATCTTTCAAATGGGGTGGACATGACACTTCAAAGTCCAGGATTCATTTTAAAAAGTGATAATCTTGTAGTAATCTAATTGCTAAAATCAAATATAGAATATATTTTTCTGTTGACTTGCCATTTGTTCAGGCTCAAGGATTTAACTCTGGGTTAGAGTCTGTTAACAGGCTAGCCCAAGCCCAGTGCACTTAGGGCTATCTGGTGTCAGTCATCAGGGCCTCATGGTTCTGATGGTGGTAGTGGTGGGAGCTGTGTGCATTCTGTCCATCCTCCCACCAAGCTCAAGAGTTAGTATTTCGGTCTCAAGATGAAGAAAGAGACTGAGATGGGTTAGCATGGCCATGTCCATGGAGGTCTCCAAGAGTAGAGTCAGGAGCAAGCCTGATCAAGGAGAAGCATCATGGTGTAGGAACTGTGCTTGCTGGTGTCTCGGTCTCTTATCTTTGCATAGGAAACATCCCACGTGTTGGTGGCTTGGTCAACAGCTGGTGGAGCTTTTGAGAGGCGAATGGATTATGGGGTTGAATTCCATCGACAGATTAAGCTATGGGTTCACTGCTGAATGGGCCCTACAGGAGATGGAGTAAAGAGGAAATAGAGGATGCCTCTGAAGGGTGGATCCTGTCCTTACACCTCCTCTCTGGCTCTCTGCTTCCTGACTGCTAGGAGGGAGGGACTTTGGCCCACCATGCCCTTCAGTTGGCCTCATCATAGGACCCAAATGATGAAGCTTCTGACTCAACTGTCCACAATGGACTTTTCTTCCTGATTCTCCCGGGGTGTGTTAGAGCAACATAAAACAGACTAGTGGTAGCAGTCTTGTGGCCGAGCACTCATGGTGTGACATTTAAGATGGGATTAGCTCACACTGGCTGGAGCTGAGAGTTGGCATACATATAACCCAGAGTCCCCAAATGAAGAACCGCTGTCTGTATACAGAGTTATGTTAGAAGCTTAAATGACCAGTATTAGAGCTGATAATGTAGATAAACAAACACCCCAAACTCACCTCTTCCCAGCTCCAAGCTATGTTCCACTGTTGAAAATATAGAAGGAAGGGCTCAGGTTGTTCTAGAAAGGAACAAGAGGAAAATATTTCTCATTGGACTAAAACTGTAAAAAGTAAGAATAAAATTATTACTTTCTCTTTGACTTATTAAGTATTATACAGCAAAGGAAATGATCAATAACCCTTTAAACGGTAGCATTTTAATACTACGTAGAAAGGATCCTAAAGGCAGAAGTTAAACTGTGCTCTTGAAATAGCCACAGTCATGGGCAGGAGAGATGGATATATCTGTGGTAACGAGCATTTGTTCCTCTTGCAGAAGACCTTTGTTCAGTTTTGAGCACTGACACAGTATGCCAGTGACTCACAGCTAGCTGTCTATAACTTCAGTTCCAGAGACTCAGATACTCTCTTATGACCTTCATGGGTGGGTACCAGACATGCATGAGGTACATGGATATACATGCAGGCAAAACACTCATACACATAAAATAAAACGATCTAAATGTTTTAAAAACTCAGTCCTCTACAGTACCCTATATACAGTATCTGTACTGTGCATATCACTATATATGTAAGCAAATAGAAATGATGCCTCACACACATGTGGTGTTTAATTATGTCTATGCCTTTTTCTTTTCTTTTCATTTTTTTTTTTTTTTGATTCATTGCCTCCTTCCTCCTCTTCCTCACAGATTCCTACAGCAGGCATGAATGATCATGGTCATAACCAAAGACATGTGTGATGGGCAAAGGTATCATAGACTCAAACAAAAACATCTATGTGCTTCAAGAGATTCGAGTGAAAGACACACACACACACACACACACACACACACACACACAGAGAGAGAGAGAGAGAGAGAGAGAGAGAGAGAGACAGAGAGACAGAGAGAGACAGAGAGACAGAGAGAGAGACAGAGAGAGAGACAGAGAGAGAGACAGAGAGAGAGACAGAGAGAGAGACAGGGAGAGAAATGAAAGGGTAGAGAACCACGTGCTAATTGCTAGCATGGATCTAGCCATGCTATGTTATTCCTTCAACTTGAAATACACTGTATTGTAAACAGGGCCTTATGCTTAAAAGTAAGATTTCATCACTTATAAAGATCCCTTTCTGCAGGAGGAGGTGTGATCCAAACTTGAGAAACTTAATCTCAAATCTAAAATTCTGCTTTTGTAGGATGGTTCTTAGCAGACTTCTCAAGTCATGCTGCATGGAGGTGAAATGCATGGAGAGTGAGGAAGAGATGTAAGAGCTGGTGGAAACTGCTTAGAAGATGAACACTAAAGTAAAACAGTGTCTCTTCTACACTTTTAATTTGTTCCTGTTTTGGTAAAGCTTAAAAGAGGAAAGAAGGAACTATTCCTTAGGAAGAATTGATAAGGAAACCAATGTTAGAGAGGCCAAGAGCTGCCCAGCTGAGACTTTGTGGGGACCATCAAGAAGGCAACGAGAAACAGTAGTGCTCCCACGAGGGAGGGGATGGTCCTATAGGAGACTATTATATGCCCAGGTGAGGCTCTGTGGGCATCAGAAAGGTCCGAGCTTGCCACCCTACCCTACTTCAAAGATCCCTGGCCAGGCGGTCTAGAGCCCTTGGATGTGTGCACCAAGATAAAAGGGGAGTTGAAGGTGAGAGAGTCACTCAGCAGGAGAGGCAAGAGCAGATGGCAGCCGCCTTCATCTGCTGCCAGCAATGCAAAGCCCTGGGAAGGCCTCTCAGCCATCTGCTGGGGAAACTCCCAATCCAGAACTACTCAGCGATACTTGGGTTCTGGAAGGTCTCCACACTAGACGGAGACACCATCATTTTTAAAGGAGGAGAAACCTCAAGCTCTGATGACAGCATCAGAAATAAAAACTTGGGAATGCTGCTCGTGCACAGTGGAGATGGCCCAGAGAGCTTTGCCAGCTGACTTACCACACTGGCACGGAACAGATCCTCCCACCCCACCGTGCTGCCTCCTCACTCCAGTCTCCCTCAAGCCATCTAGTCCACTGTCCTCTTCACAGGTTCCAGCCCAGGGGCTGGAAACTTACTGTAGAAGAAGAGAAAACCAATAACCTAATTTCAGAGATCCAGGTCTCATTAGAGATTAAACACCAAATCAGGAACACTCGATTTCATATAACAAACATGACTTCATGTGAAGTCCCAGATTAACCCCAATCCAATAATTGTGAGGGAATTTACTACCCTGCTCTCATTGAGAAAGGTCATCCAGAGAAAAAAAGAAACATTGGAGTTAAGTGGAAGGGTAAGTCAGATGGTCCTAAGAAGACATATGCAAGACATGCCCCTCAAACACTAAAGAATTCACTGTGTTCTCGGCAGCACATGCAACTTTCTTCAAAACAGGCAACATTTTAGGACACAAAGCAATTCCTTTGTTTGTTTGTTTTGTTTTTCAAGACAGGACTTATCTGTGTAAGAGCCCTGACTGTCCTGGAACTCATCTGCAGACCAGGCTGGCTTCGAACTCAGATCTGCCAACCGGGTGCTGGGATTAAAGGTGTGTGCCGTCACTTCGGGCTTCAGTACCTAACAATTACAGGAAAATTGAAATAACAGCCTGTATTCTTCCTCACCACCACAGAGTAAAGCAAGATATCAACAGGAAGAGAAATTACAGGAAACATACAAACTCATGGGCACCAAACAGCACACTCTTGGATAATGAATGGGTCACAGAAGAAGTCAAGAAAGAAATTAAAAAAACAAACAAAAAACGGGGGGCTGGAGAGATGGCTCAGAGGTTAAGAGCACCAACTGCTCTTCCAGAGGTCCTGAGTTCAATTCCCAGCAACCACATGGTGGCTCACAACCATCTGTGATGACATCTGGCACCCTCTTCTGTGTACATAATAAATAAATAAATAAACCTTTAAAAAAATAAACCAAAAAAACAAAAAACAAAACTCTGGAATTTGAATACCCAAATCTATGGGACACAATGGAGGTAGTTCTAAGTAAGTTTACACACTAAGTACTCATGTCAAAAATTCTGAGAGCTCTCAAACAACTGAATGAGGCACCTAATGCCTTGGAAAAACAAGAATAACCCAAACCCAAAGCAGTAGATGAAATAAATAAGATCAGAGTAGAAATTAATGAAATAAAAACAAACAATACAAAGAATCAATGGAATGAAAGTTAGTTCTTTGAAAAGATAATAAGATGGGCAGTCAAATTAACTAAGTGAGAATATCCAAAAGCAATAAAATTAGAGATGAAAAGGGCGACATCACTACAGACATTATTGAAATTCGGAAACTATAAGGCTATGCTATAAAAATCTATATTATACTAATTGGAAAATTTAAATAATTTTTAGATATATATCATTTACCGAAATTAAACCAAGATGAATAATTTAAACAGACCTTTAGCCAACAATAAGATTGGAGCAGTGATATGAAGTCTCCTAACTAAAAAATAGCCCAAGACTATATGGAGTCACAGAAGAATTCTACCAGAACTCCACAGAACTAACTCCATTACTATTCAAATCATTCTCCAGAACATGAAAAGAAAGAATGCTTCCAAACTCTTTTTAGGAAGTTAGTATTACCCCGATATTCAAACACAACAAAAAAGAAAATTCCAGACAGATCTTACTGATGAACACGGATGTAAAAATTTCCAATAAAATACTGACAAATACCAAAAAGATGATTCATCATGATCAAATGGGCTTCATTACTGGAATGCAGAGATGGTTTGACATACATATACCATTAAATGTAATTCATCAGTTAAGTGGCCCCAAAGATAGAAATCACATAATCATTTCATTAGATGCAGAAGAGGCTTCAACAAAATCCAATATCCTTTCATGATAGAAGTCACAGAGACACTAAGAATGGAGAGAGCCTACCACAGCATAAAAAGGAAACCTATCAAAAACCTATCCAATCTCATGCTACTAAGACTACTAACAAGACAAGGTTGCCTATTTTCTCCACTTCTAGTCAATATAGTCCTTGAAGTTTTGGCTAGGGCAATAAGACGAGAGAAGGAAATAATGGTATGTAAATAGGAAAAGAAGTCAAAATACCCTTACTTACAGATGATATGATTCCACACATAAGAGACCCTGAAGACTCCACCAAATCCAACCAACCAACCAACCAACCAAACAAACAAACAAAAAACCAACCTCTTAAAGTTGACAAACATTCCCAGCAATTGGCAGTATAAAAATCAATGTACAACAATCACTAGCCTCTTTATATGCCAATGGCAAAAATATTGAAAAAGAAATTAAGAAAACCATTCACAATAGCTATCAAGAAAATAAATTAAAAAAAACAACAACATTGAAATCAATATAACCAAGGAAGCAAAGACCTCTATAATGACAACTTGGATACTGAAGAAAGAAACTGAGAAAGACAGTAGGAGATGAAAAGACCTCACACACTCATGGATCAGAAGAAAAAAATGTTAGAAAAGGGCCACCCTATCAAAAGCAACCTACCAATTTCAATGAAATTACAATCAAAATCTTAGGAACATTCTTCATGGATATATAAAAAATTAATTTATATGGAAGCACAAAAGTCCAATGATAGCTAAAGCAATTCTGAACAAAAGGAACACTGCAGGAGATAGCACATCTGATTTCAAGTAATACTACAGAGCTACAGTCATACAAATAGAATGATACAGGCACAGAAGCAGACACATAGATCATGGAAAAGAATAGAGGACCCACATGTAAGTCCACACAATTACAGTCACCTATTTGTTGACAATGATGCCAAAAATATGCACTTGAGAAAAGTCAGTATCCTTAAGAAATGGTGTTGGGAAACCTGGACATCAACATGGTGTAAAAAGAATGAAACTAGATTCCTATATGTCATCTTACGCAAAATTCAATTCCAAATGGATCAAAGACTTCAGTGGAAGACATGGTACCCTGACACTGCTGGAGGAAAGTGTAAGGATGCTTGTCAACACTGAGGCATAGGTCAGGACTTAGGAAATAAGACCAACTGTTGAGAAGTGGGATCTCATGAAACTGAAAAGTTTCTGTATAGCAAAGGAAAAGAAAAATTGAATGAAGAGGCAACTCACAGAATGGACAATTTTTCCAGCTATAGATCTGATAAAGGATCAGTATCTGGAATATGTAAGGAACTCAAATAACCAAACTCTCAATACTCTCCTCCTTTGTTTGGAACCCAGTGAAGAGATAACCTGCACACACCAGTGTAAACTTTATGTTCAAATAGGACTTTTCAATTTATGCCCTGCTGGCATTACAGCTGGACAGTTTTGTTGAGGGGCCTAGGGGCTTTTACTCCACTATGTGACAATCAAAAATGTCTCTAGACTTTGATGAATGTCCCACAAGGCGAGATCAGCCCAAGTTGTTAGTCTAAAATGAGTACATACTTACTAAAATACACTCAACTTTTACCCTAATGTTTGCTTACAGAGAAAGATGGCAGCATGAACGTAACCCTCAGAGAGGGTGCAGACAAAGAGGACAGAGATAAGCTGTATGCACTGAGCCCTGATATATTCTTGGTCAGCTGTGAGGTCAGTGGTCTTATTTAGTACCTGCAACATCCTGTGTTTCCTGATTGCTTAATACTTTGACAGGTAATGCATTAGTGCATGGTAAGGATGTAATGAAATGCAAAACTCTTTGGAGTCCATTAAAAATAAATGTGGCTACAACTTCTATATATATCAGTACCCCTCTCCTTCACTTTTATTGTACTAAATGCCTAACTTCTTGTCCTTAAGAACAGCTGGAAGGATAGATTCTTAATGCAAGGTCTTGCTTTTTGTGACTTAGGTCATCACCACCTTAAAGCCAGACAGTTGTTTGGATGATGGGAGGACCACAGGAGTCACAGGAATCATTAAATGCTAACTGGTTGCATCTTTGTATTAGTGTCCCAAGAGAGAAGAGCAATGCTTCTATGGTGGTTTGAAAGAAAATGCCTTCCCCCCGAAGGGAGTGGCACTATTAGGAGGTGTGACCTTGTTGAAGTAGGTGTGGTCCTGTTGGAGGAAGGCTTTGAGGTCTCATATAAATGTGCAAGTCACACCCAGTGAGACAGATCACTTCCTGTTGCCTGCAAGATGTAGGACTCCCAGCTCTTTTTCCAGCACCATGTCTGCCTGCATGCCACACGCCCTGCCATGATGATAACGGACTAAGCCTCTGAAACTGTAAGCCACCTAATTAAATGTTTCCATTATAAGAGTTGCTGTGGTCTTGGTGTCTCCTCATAGCAACTGAAACCCTAAGACAACTCCCAAGCCCCAAACAATGACTAAATCTACATTCCAACTAGAACCTTCCTGAGAGCCTTTAATGAGATAAGGAACAGAAAGTTTTGAATGGAATTTAATGTTGGGTACTTTTTTTTCCTCCTTATTTTTAAAGGGCCAGGTAGGCTCAACAGTTTTTACTAAATACAGCATTTTTAAGTTCAAACATGTCCTAAAGCAGGGGCCTTCCTTAGCCTTGTCTATTCGCTAAGGACAAGAGGCCTTTAAAATACATATGTTGACACATGCTTTTTCCTAATTCTGTTCTAATCTAATCCCACCTCAATAACTATTCAAATATTTTAAGCATCTCCATGTACCTGTTGCTATGATACCTGGGGTTTTGATACTGATCAAAACAGACTAATTTTCCTATTCTCATGGAGCTTAGTGGTAGAGAAGAAACCAAGTGTATCCACTGGGCAGAGCAGCTGTGATGCTCACTGAAGAAATCAAAGGGTTAGGGGCACCCAGGGGTGGATATGACATTAAGTGCTGGAGTTGGGAAAGACTTTACTGGCAGAATGCTTGCTGGGAGGCCATGACACAGTGGGGGAATCAGAAGCCAGAATATCAGCTCACAAGAGAAAGGAGAAGGAAGGATTTGAGGTTTGGAGACTGTGTGGGTTGCCTAGCAGAAACCACTCAAGGGACCATGGTTTTAGAGGGACTTCAGTTCATCACAGTGGGGAAGGTGGAGTAGTTGCTCTGTTTAGGGAAGAATATGAGGGAGAGCTGCTGTTCACATTGGGGATCAGGAGAAAGCAGAAATCTGGGGCCAGAGCCTGGCTAAAACTCCCAAAGGCCTCTCCCCAGTGTCTTGTTCCTACTAGCCAGGATCTCTCTCTTAAACATTCCACAGCCTCCCAGAACAGTACCTGAACTGGTGAACAAGCTTTCCAAATGTGAGTCGATTCAAACTGTGACACAGGGTCCAGCTGGCAAAAACATGGAAAAGGGGAGGAGTCAATCAAGCAGAGTGGCTACTGCTATGAACATGAGACCTGTGAGCATGGCGGTGTAGATGCTCTCTGCCCTACAACCAGCAGAGGTGAGGCAATGGAATCGGAAGAGGGTGAGTTTTACAGGGTTGGAGCTTTACCAGCTGAGTTTAAAGTAGAAAGTGAGAAGCAGCAAAGACTTGAGGCTGGACACAGATGCGTGATTACAATGAGACACCATGCGATCTAACCCAGTAAGCAGTAAAGAACTAGAGGACTAACAGAGTGAAGGGTCAATAGGCAGTGAGTGTGGTGGGGTAAGTTGAGGGCACAGAAGGATGGGGGAGGTAATGGAGAAAGGGATGTTTGGAGAGAAAGGGATTCAGACACTTCCTACTCAAAATATAGTCTTTGAACTGGCAGCTTCAGCAGTACCTTTTAAGACATGCAGGTCTCAGACCCATAGAATCTGCATTTTAATACTGTTCCGGTGATTCAAGTGCACAGTAAGTCTGGGGAAGAACTGTCTTAATCAGTGTTACATACACACCAAGGTGGATAAATCTCTATTTGCATAGAAGCAGTAACGCCCCTGTCAGATGGTGTGTGAGCAGGTTTCTGAGGTGATGGCCTTCCCAAAGCCTCTTTCTCAGAGTTAGCTCCTATGGTTCATTTGTGTTTCTTGAACTTCCATCCGTCGGTCTTGGGCCCTTGGTCTGCAGGCCTTATACCCTTAAATATGGCTGGTAGGCTTCAGATGTCTTTCTCTCTTGTCTTTCCTCCCTGGCTGCAGGTGGAGAGCATCCTTTATTTCCTGAGACCATAGTCCAGATTATTTGTAGGGGGGGCGAGTGTGCAGTGTCTTCAATCTTGACTGTACAGCTCTGTATCTTCAGAGAGCTAGTGAGAGATATTAGTGCAAAGTGTATGGAATGGCCCTCTATGGCTTTTTAAAGGGTTAGCTTTCCAATTCAAGAATCCTTCATGGTTCTGTACCTTCTTTAATATGAGTAGGCTATCTTCTCTCTCTCTCTCTGTCTCTCTATCTCTGTCTCTGTCTCTGTCTCTCTCTATTTTCTCACATATATATATGAGAAAATAACAGCTGCATGTGACATTACAGAATGAAAGATGAGACGGAGCCTAATTAATGGGGGCTTTGTCTTCACAGCAGCTTTATTCCTAATAAACAGTGTGACATTTTATTAACCCAGACACAACCTCCTGCATAAAGACTTGCATGCAAAGCAGTAGAAAAATCACAAACGTGGAGTCTCTTATTCTATTTCCTGAGACATGACTTCAGGGGCTGTCATTACATCAGGTGTCTTATGGCTGCTGACAATGGCCAGCTGTGAGGCCTTGCGGTTTCAGACACCATGCTACACAATTTCTCCCATCTCCACCTCAGACTGTGCACAAGTACTGAATGGGAGCCATACTATTGTTACTCTGCAGGTAGGACAACTCCGGTCAGAAAGGTGAATCGATATCGCCGGTCGGTGGTAGAGCCAAGTTCCAAACCAGTGAGTCAGATTTCACAATGACCCCTCCCACAGATGCATGCCCGTATGCTGAGGGCACAGCATTCTAAGTTTGCTCTGCATGGCGGTGTTCTTATGTGCACATGATCATTACAAAATATCATATGTGTTCACATGAATCAGGGAGGTTTAAACAAACGGTCTCTAATTTCACTGTTAGTCAATATTTGTTGAGAACCCCTCGAGTGGATACGAGCATCTTTTAGATATATAATAATTCAGTTCTTGCTGAGTTAGGAAAGGTCAATGGAGTGGAGTCATCCTAGCATTACTCTGCTAACCAGTGCTACGGTTATAATAAACTGGTTTATCACCATGGGTACCAGAACGATGTCTCCAGCAGCTTGCTTGGCTGGACCTCCAGCTCTACTGTCAGGAGACAGTGATGGTAATTGCTGCTCCTTTGATCCCTTCCTCCACCAAGGAGACTGAGTCCTTAGGCTAGGTCAGCAGACATGGGTGCATGGAAGAAAAAGAATCAAGTCCAGTCTACCTATGTGCGTTAATGACCATGATGCTTTGGGCTCACTGGTTTCCTCCTCTGTATTGTTTACTATCCTATGATTCAGAGATAGCAATGTCCAGTTCCCCACCTACTGTTTGTGTAGTGTGACAGTGACTGGTGGGTCAGAGCTCTGGGCAGGAAGCACGGGGAGTAGTTTAATGAACCTGTGAGGACACACTCAGGGTTGTGACACCAAGCCAAGCCGAGGCTCACAGGGTTGTACACTCACAGAGTTAGGATTTGGGGCTGATGAGATATTCTTTTGAAGTCAGTGAGGCCAGAATCAGTCAACAACAAAAGGAGTCCAGAAACTGACTTTCCCCCCTACCAGCTCTCACTGGGAAGAGAAACAGAAGTCTTATTTTTATGTCAAAAAAATAGGGCAACCTTTTTAGTTTCCCAGAGATTAAAAGAAACAAAAGATGTATGAATACAAATATTCTAAGGCCTATCTAAATACATGCCTGTTTTATTTTAATGCACCCAGTGTCCGATGGGCATATATCATAACTCTGTATTTATTACTATCTGTATACATATTTCTCTGCCTTAAGTTGTCAAGTCTGATAAGCCGGGACCAAACCTAGTTGGTGCTTTCTGGAATGCATGTCAAACTGTTACGCAGAGTTAGACATTCAAGGGTGTCTGACAGAGATAATTATGAAGAAGAGGACTTTTGATTCCATGGGAGACACATGGTGAAAGGCCCCTGTCTCTCCCACAGTGTCATAGAGCCATCTAGTTAATGGACGCTTGTGCACTGGGATTAGCAGAACTAACTAAATGTTGCGTGGTTGTGGACCAGCAGTATCAACACTGCTTGGGACACCCTGACAGAAAAACAAACCCCAGGTCATAGCCCACACCTACTGAGCCAGGATCTGCAATTTTACAAGACACCCACGTTACTTCTATGCTCATTAACGTCTAGCAAGCATAGACTGAAGGCCCAGCCAGTTCAACTGCTTCATTTTACAAGTGAGGAGGTTTTAGGCTCAAATAGGTCAAGGGATTGACCAGCAACTTGTCCTTCTTGGGACTCCAACATACAGATTCCATAGCTGTATAGCCTCCAGCTCACTCATGCTCTTCCTCACATGACCCTACTATGGGATGCTGGGATTTAAAATGTGAATGAGCAACACTCGGTGCCACACAGGGAACCATACCAGACTGATTGTGTTTGCTTGTCACAGGGTCTATTCTTTCTTTAAAGATGTAATTATGTGTACATGTGTCTGCACGTGGGGTTGTGTTCATATGAGTGCAGGTGCCTGTGCAATCCAGATGAGGGCATTGCATTTTCTGGAACAAGAGTTACAGGCAGTTGTAAACTGCCTGCCATGGATGCTGGGAATTGAACTCAGGTCCTCTGAAAGAACAGTACCTGCGCTTAACAACTGAGCCATCTCCCTACACACGACCTGTATTCTTCCAGTGCCCTAAATACATTTACAAGATGCTAGGGATGGAAATGGAGAAGGGCATTTCTCAGGAGTAGGCTTGCTCACCACATTCTGCCTGGGGTGACTGATGATGTGTGGAACTGGACACCCTGCTTTTGGGGATGGGCTGGAAATCCCCATATTTCTACACATCTCTGGTCCAGACACGCAGCTCTGACCATAGTTCTCTTCTGACCCCACTCTTTACTTTATTACATGCTTTAAAGTCACAGCTTACACATGGCTCTGCCCAACTAACTTTGTCAAAGCCTCTAGGATGCGCATTCTAAACAAGATTAGAGCCACAGCCTCAGGCACCTCCTTGAGTTGCTACTGATACGCTGGTTTTCTAAGCCATCCTCTAAAGCAGCTCCTTCCATACATTCCAGTCTGGATATCATATATGTCCCAAGACAGGCTTGAAAACATTAATTTCTAAGTAGGAGAATTTGATTATGATTATTTCCCCCTAGATTTCAGCTGTAAAAACAGTCAGAGTGTAAAGGATATTTAAATATTCAGATTACATCAATGTTGTGCCATTAATATTTTAAGAGGCCGAAAAGGACAGGCAGGCTCTTTAATCTGTCTGTCTGGTAGGTATCTGTCTTCACTCACATGTGAACAGCAACTGGTCTCCTCCCAGCATATGATAACTTTTCTGGGAAAACATTAATTTCTTATGTGTGGAGAGACTGTATGTTTGTCCATAACTAACACTTTGTCTACCAACTAGGAATCAGAGAAGGATATGCTGGATATAAGAGCACTGCTCTGAAGAAGACATGGCTTGAGAAACACAAGAGAGTAGCTAAATCAATACCTCAAGATGTGGGAAGAATATTAAAATGTTGCTGAAAGCAAAACACAATGAATCGCAGGAGAGTACGATGAATTGATCCATGTTCTACAGATTCCTAAATAAACCATGAGATCAAACTGTTGCTCTCCTGAAAAGGCTGTAGGGCTTCTGGCTCACTGTGAATTGGAGCTCTTGCTCTGGATGCTACCAACCTGTTACCTCCCCCTAGACTTGATCTCCATTGTTCCCCACTTACCCAGTTCTGATCTCTTCAGTCAGAATCTAAGGCCTAGTTTTGTGTGTACAAAAAATAAAAACTAGATCTCTAGACTACAGACTGTTTTAGATTAATGGTGAGATCTTTGATCTTCCTCTTCATCACCTGACAGGTTCTGGTACTTACAACATCCATTTTTAACTTCTCAGCCTCTCTACAAGAGCCTGAATTACCACTGCTTATAAGAACATGCATGTACACACACATACCCAATACTTGTCCACACAAGACACATACATATATTCAAACGTACACGCACACACTCACAGATTCTCAAGCATACACCTCTCCCCACATCTCCAACCTGAGAGAAAGAAGGGAAGGTAACAGAAAGGACCTTTGCCTTCTTTGCCTGGGTTTCCTACCCTCACAGGCCTGTGAAGAAATAGAGAAGTGGAAGGAGGGCAGAACAGGGAAGGAAAGAAGTTATTTCACACCCCTGCAGCACTTCTGAAATGTCCCTCCTCAGCTTCCACTCTGCAACTGTTACGTCTGGAATCTGAGGTTTTCTCACAGCCCCCGAGTGTTTGGGACATGGGGTCCAGGGATGGTGCAGTTTTGAGAGGCACAGAGCCTCTTGGAGATGGGCAGAACAGGCCTCGAGGGCAAGCCTTTGACAGCTCTATCTTCCTCTTTGCCCCGGCTTCCTGGTCTGCTGAGGCCATGACCGGAGATGCTCTGCCGTGATGGAGACGTGAAACATGTTGGAGCTGTGAGCCCAAACACACCCTTCCTCAAGTGTGTCTAGCAGTCACAACAGTGCAAAAGTAGCTGATGCAGAGGCCCACCCAGGGAGCCCAGTGTGTGTGATAAGGTGGGGTCAGGGGTGAGGAGGGGGTGATAAGAGGTGGGAAGAAAAACACCTCACTATGCTGCTCAAGACTGCAGATACAGTCTTCACCTTTCCTGGGGTCAGCAGCTGCTGAAAGAAGGGAGAAGAATGAAGCCCCACACCTCCCTGCTCTCTCCAAAGCCTTCAGGCTCCCTTCTTCACCATCTTGTGCTCTCTGCTCAGGTCCACACTTCCTGCCATCCATGCTGGTTCCTTTCCCGCATCCTGAAACCCACTCAGAAGAGGCTGGAAGAGCAGCTCCCTGGAGATAGGATCCCGGCTTCTTGGACTTGGAAATCATTGGCCCTGCTGCCTCTTGTTCCACAACAATCGAGCTCATGGAAAAGGAATAGATCAGTGAAGACCCCGAGTTCCTCACAGGCCCACTGGCACACATGGAGTAAATGGCTCTCAACATACAGAACTAAGAACATGGAATTCATTTCCTTTGAGGTTTTGATATACATCTTTAGTTGTGTGGGTTTTTTTTTTTGGTACACATAATTTAGTTGTATATTTTTTTTTTATATATTATTTAGTTGTGTTTTTTGGCAGACTTCATTTAGTTGTTTACTTTTTTCTAATGCACTTGCTTCTTCAGGCAAGGTGGCTTAAACATTTAGTCTGCTTAAAATTAACTTCAAAACTTTAAAATCCAGTATCTAAGAAGAACTGAGGTCCATCCAGGGATGGCGTGTAATCCAAGCACTCAAGAGACCGATGGAAGACGGCTGTGTGAGACTGGCACACCGGGAAGCAGTGTTTAAAGCCGCCTACGGGAGAGTATCGCAAAACTACAGCAAAACAAACAAAGCCGACCACCCCACGAAACCCAACCCCCCATAACCGTACCCTCAAAACCAAACCAAACCAAATCAAACAAAGCTGAGGGTGATCAATTCCCCTACATGTGGAAGACTTTTCTCTGGGCCTTAGGAATGAGGAGATAAAACCATCTGTCTCTTTCATGGCTAAGGACCACCTTTCTGACTGTTCTCTCTCTCCCGTCCTTTCTCCTTCCTTCCCTCCCTCCCTGGCATCTGAGTGCTGCAGGTGCCCAGAGTCCAGAGGAGACTGTTGGGTCCTCTGCAGCTGCAGCTACAGGTAGTTTTGGATCACTCGGTGTGGGTGCTGGGGACTAACTCCAGTCCTCTGCAGGAGCAGCAAGCACTCCTAACCTCTGGGCTGTCAGTCACTCCAGCTGCCACCTCACCCTCTGCTGTGGTGGGGCTAGGGATGTGACCTAAGATCCTCACCATGCTAGACATGTGTTCTACCACTGAATTGTATTCCTAGCCCCTCTCTCTTACTTTTGATCAGCGCAAATGTTAACAAAATAGCCAAAGAGAATCTGGAAGCCAGACACAGAATCCACGTAGGCAGCCATTTCTCTAGGAACCACCAGGTAGCCTGGAAGGCTATTGTAGTCACAGAATTTTCCGTCATCCTTCAATCCTAGCACTGCTTGTCCAGTGTCCTGATAACCCCCTGTCATGTACTCCTCGATCAGACAAACAGCCCTTCTAATGGTATATAGTTTGCAATACCACTGTGTTTAGATAATACTGAATTACTTGGGAGTTCACTATCCAGCATAATGGCTTTACTTCTGGATGTCTATTTTGCAACAAAAATGTGCACACTGTTGCCAAGTCTGTCAATATGAATAGCTTACTAATCCTTCCACCGTGGTAAATTCCTCTGCAAAGGTCTTTGCTCCCATTTCCTCTGGTGTTACCTCCTTTACACTGAGGTAATGAAACTCAAAGGACTTTCACATTTGGGTCCCTTAAGAAGAGACCAGTCAGAGTAGGGTGGGAAGCTTTGAGCTTTAAAACTGAAAATGGCTCATTAGAAACCAGACACTGAGGAAACATTTCCTCTTTCCCAAACCAAATCATGTAAAACATGAACCCAAATCAACCCATAAGCCTTCTGTTGAAACTGCGGCGAAACCACGAGAAGATCTTTAGCAAGCAATGTTACAGCAATTGTACAATGAAGAAGACAAGCCTCCCAAATGTGGAAGGAGAAGATCTGGTTGCCGGGTCCTATTTCCTTTTATTGAGCAGCTTCAACAGAAGACTAGTGATTTCAAGCTTTCTGAGGCTATGGGGTCCTGAGTCCAAGAACTGTAAATCTGCTGACGGTAACGGGCAACAATCTTAGAGTAATGTGGCACCAGAAAGAGTATAACCATACAATCTGCAGGGATAAGAGTGATGGGCAGGACTTCGAAGCTGTTAGAAAGAGGTGTGGAAACATGGCAGCAATGGAGCTTTTACTAAGGAGATCAGATAGGCTTGAAAACCTTGAAGATGGAATCCCATTTGAGCAGGTGGGCAGGGAGACAGAACACAGTGGCAGAGGAGTGGCAACTCTCAGTCATGAAAGGCAAGAGTGACCCCGTCAGACGCTGGTGCGGCCAAGCACACACCATGAGTGCGTGAAGAAGTGAGCCAGGGCTGTCTTCACAGGTCTAGTTGATGGTGAGGAGAATAAAACCACTTCCTCTGCTTTAAGAAGAAGTGTCTCCTAATGTTTCAAGGTAGCTGAGGGGACAGTGCCCACACCACCGTAAAGGGCAATGAGGAGAGCAGCAAGCCTTCCTCACGGAAGAGCAACCCTTACATAGCTGGGATTTGGGGAAGCATTTGGGGAGGGTGAATTTTCTAATTCTTCCTAAGAGAAGCCAGAAACCCGAGTTTCTATTATATTTCACAATGTTTAAGTATATGCTACTAATACAAGTCAAAACAGTAATGCTTTACCAACATTTTGGGTCAACAAAATATGCTTGAGGAACTGTATACTCTTCAATAAAATGTTCACACCTTTGGTCTAATTCTTCTTTCTCCCCTGCCCTTTTGTGTGTGGTACAAGGGCCAGTATCCATTAGACAGGCAAGGCAAGTGCTGAGTTATGCTTCCAGGCCACATGCATTTGAACAGGATCAAACAGCATCGTTTTGTTGTTGTTGCTGCTGGTACTGAGTTTCTCCAGTCCTCTGTTTTGCAAACAGGGTTTATAATTATTCTCTCCGGCTCTGAAGCTTGCCTTTTAAAACTGCTAACAAAGTCTTCTGTGACACAAAGTTTTTAATAACATTCTACTTATCAGTATTTCCTTTCATATGTTCTTCCATGTAAGTGCTTTTGTGTCTGTCTAAACATCAGGTGAACACAGTTGAGTGAATCATCTCTGCATTTTCTACCATGTTCCACTGATGTTTATCTTTCTCTCAATGCCATTTGTTCTGCTTTTTCAAAACTGTAGAGGCTTTCTATTCTAGTCCCTGTCTTTCTATATAAAATTTAGAATAATTTTGCCTACGTCTACAAAAAATCTTGCTGAGATTTTTAGAGAAACCGTGTTAAACCGGCACACCAACTTTGGAAGCATCAGCATCTCTACTACGTGGAGTCTTCTCAGCCATGAGGCACTCTGCTTCATCAGCATCTGGGTTTTCAAAACACAAGCTCTTCATAGATTACACCCAAGTATTTTTTTTTTCATTTTTGTAATTTTAATATTTCCCCCTCACATAGGGTTAACTTCTAAGCATAGTTGTAGGTTTGCAGCAACTTCAACAGAACGTAAAGGATTTCTATATATTCATGGCTTCCTTCTAATACAGTGTCCATCTTATAAAAATCCTACATCACAGGAATTCATGATTAATAAATGCCCACTGACATATAATTATTGCCCAAATCATAGTTTGCGTTTAGGGTTCACTTTTGGAGTATTATGTTAATTTTGTATTTATATATTCACTTCTAAAAATTAGAGAGTACTACTGATCGCTATGTGTTTATCTTGGGTCTTATGAGCCTCCTGAACTTGCAAACTAGTTCCAGTCATTGCTTTGTAGATTCACTATGGTTTTCTGCTGAGATCATTCCATGTAGAAGTGAATGGCTTTATCTTTGTCTTTCTGTATGCTAATACCTTGTCTTCCTCTTGTCTTACAGCACTGGACGGGACTTCCAGCATTACACTGGGTAGAAGTGATGAGATTATTCACTCTTGTCTTCTTTCCAGTCTTAGGAGGAAAGCACTTACTCTTTTTGTTACTAGAAAGTATGCTCTTTGGAAGACAATCTTTCAAGTTTTATTTTCTGTCAGTTCTGATTTCTTATACCTTCTGAATAACTAGAATTCCACTTCGATGTGTCTGCAGTGGTTTTAAGTATATGATCTTGTATAGTTTTAGTGAGTGCTGTGTTTCATCATATGTACAATATGCTTCATGGTCTACTGCTTTCATCGCTGGAACTTTGCATTAAGACGTCATCCTTCTTTGTTCTGAGGTGTGTGTGTGTGTGTGTGTGTGTGTGTGTGTGTGTGTGTGTGTGGCAACTCCCATATGAAACTTAGGAAAGTCCCCAGAAGGCAGAGGCAGATGGATCTCTGTGAGTTTGAGCCTGATCTAAACAAGGAGTTCTACAACAGCCAGGGCTACAGAGAGAAACCTTGTTTAAAAAAACCAAAGGGGAAAAAAAACCCAAACAACAACAACAAACAAAAAAACTAAACAAAAAAACCCAGCAACAACAAGACTGAAGGGAGGTCTATAGTCTTCAGCCATATTTATGTTCACTGAAATTTTTTATTTCTTGATCTTATAAGATTGTGTTACCTCTTTTTTTTTTTTTTTTTTTTTAAGGGTATTTCCTCTAGCAATTTCTTATGGAGACGTGCTGGTGATTGATTTTTTTGTTTTATTTCACCAGAGACTATCTTGATTTCCCTTGCTTCCAGAGGGTACTGTCATGGGATACAGGACTCTGAAGAGGTAGTTCTTGCCGCACTTGAACTGTGAAGTGTCAGTTCTTCCCGATCTTGTCGCTGCTGATGAGCAACCACTGCCATTCAAGTTGCACGCCCGCAAGTGCTTCTGACTTCTCTGAAGTCTTGCCACTAGCGTTTGGAAGCATGAGGCATCTTAGGGGTTTCCCTGGGCTTATTTGTTTGTGGTTAACTCAGTGGATCAGTCTTATACTGCTACTGTAACAAACTGTCACAAATTTAGTAGCTTAAAATACCTCAGATTTATTGCCTTACAGATCTGGAGGTGAGAATTTATGTACTCCATCCTGAAGCACAAAGGAAAATCCATCTTCTGACTTCTCCAGCTTCTGGACGCTCCTTGCAGATCTTGACCTGTGACCTTGTATTCCAGTGTCCTTTTGTGTCTTTTATGAAAACTGATGCTTCCGGGCTGGAAGGAGTCTCCCACTGTTTCTCATGTGATGTCTTCTGACATCATTCCAATGGGAGAAGAAAAAGGCCCACACTTTTGGAAGTGGGGAATCCAAGCCCTCTATGGTATTTACTTGTCTAGAGCTTGGACTCCAGGTATTCATTACCACCCACCTGAAAAGAATGCTCTTTTCTGTGACACCGTCCAGTGAGGAAGCCTGGGGAACTGCAGTCTAGCAGGAGTGGAAGTCTACCACTCCCCATCTTTGAGTGCTGTCAGAATGGAGTAGTATAACCCCTCTAGAACAGTTTGTTAGAGTATAGGAGTGTTGCTTAAGAGTCTTCTTTCTACACCATCCCATTTCTGGCACTCTGGCTGGAGAACACAGATTTTATTTCTTATTGATGTTGTTGTGGGCTTGCTTGCTAATTAGTCTGTGCTGTTGTTTATTCAGTAACCTTTTCTATTCCAAATCTGGAGTATGTGTGGAGAAGGAAAACCCAAATGAAATATCACTGGACTATTCCCGGGGTCCACAGGTGCTCTGTCTTCTTCCCCCATCATCTTTAGAGTCTTCTTAGGTTTGATTCATGTACAAAACATTGAGTTTTAGCTGGATTTAGAAGAATAGAGAAAAGTATGTCTATGCCATCTTTCAGGAGGCAGAGCAAATACCTCCCTTCATATTGAGGCTAAAATTAGAATTGTCATTAAGCAGGGAAATTGCATTTGCTCTACTGAAAAAGTCCTATCAAGTTGTGGCAGATCACATGAAATCAATTTGGAATGGTTATCAAAGAACCTAAGGGGTTTTTAAGTAATATGTTTTAAATATTTTCCCAAAGAAAATACTTAGTGATGTTCACTTTTTGTTTAGAAAAAAGAAGAAAGAGGCCTTTTCTGTGTAACATTTCATAATTATTACCTAACACATATGCTTTAGTGCTTCTCCTATCTTTAACTATTTGAGGGAATCCTTCTTTTCTGATCACTAACAAGCAGCTACCTAGGACTGTACGGTGTGGAAAAGTACAAGAGAATAATAAGTGGAAGTCTAATATACACTGATGTGAATTCTGGTTTTTGCCAATTAATACAAATGGATTACTCTTAAGAAATTTGGTTAAAAGTACTAGAGTCAAATAAGATATGTAAATGGCAAGGATGGCAATAACTTCCATAAAGAGAGGCACCTTAAAAGACACTATAAGCTCTCTGAGGTGGTTGGGTGCTACGGGGTCTTCACTTGGAGTCGTTGTGAGGAAACCAAGACTCTGGTTTTGTGCTCCACGTGGCAATCAGAAGCAAGTGGCAACTCCTTGGGCCAGCCCCTAAATGCATTACATTATTGCTTATGCAGCTAGTTTCTTTCTGGGGTGAACAGAAGGGAACTGCATGGTACAGTTCCCAGTGAAATGTAAAGTAAGTATTAACAGTCCATCCTGAAGATTTAGCAGAAAGAAGCTTCATCAACCAGCTTGATTCATGGCCAATCTGAAAGTATCCGAGAAAGAACATGCAACAGTGCTATGACAATTAGTACAGAAAATTAAATAACTCACAGCTGCCTCACTACGCTGAAAACTTGCACCGTGTTCTGTGAGGGAGAGCTGGTTACTAGGGGGGCCCATTCCACAGCCAACATGAGAGTTCCAAACAGCACACCTGCTCCAGGAAAGCCACTTAAGGCAACAGCAGCCCATTGGGGTCCTGTCTTCACCGAGGGAACAGTTGACTAGACAGGAGAACGTGTGTCCTTCCTATCAAAAGGATGCCTGGAACATCCTGACAGAGCTGAGGTCTGCCCAGGGCTCCCATATCCAGCTGCTTCAGAGCTAAGAGAATAATGCTAAGTAAACTTAAGGCCTGTGTGGTCACAGTAAGTATTCTATATACAAAACTGAATTGTTGATACAGTCAAGTAAACGTTACTCCACAGTCAATATTTGAAGTTGTTGAGTGCTATAGTTTACATTATAGCATTCAGGGTGGGTTTTGCTTTGTTTTGTTTTGGTAGGGATCTGTGATTTTATCCATATATATTGCTAATTGCTTTAGCGAGTGTATCATATTTTTAATCTGGCTAGCAAACAGTGACTATTCAGTAACAGAATTTTGCCTTATTTAATACTGAAAGCATACTTTAAATCAAAATGTAGAGATGGAGTAATGTAAAAGAAAAGCCACTTAGTTCACTTCTTTAAGGTGGGACTACGATTCAGGAGTTCGGGCCCAGTATTAGTAGTTCTTGCTCCTACTGTAGACAAAAGAAGAATGAGCACTTCTCTTTAAATGTTCATTTCATCCACATGTTCACTTACTTATTCAACTTCACTTAACCTATAACCCACATGCACTTCCTTAAGCCTATTCTCAAGTGATCAAGTCTCCTAGTGGGAGGACAAAACATCAATATCCCTTACAAAGCTTGAGCATGATTAAAAATACCCAGGCAACTGGCTCATGAAATGTAATTATTCACTCATTCTTCACATCATACACAAATTCCAGTTGTAAGATAAATTATAAACACTTACACAAGGAATACAAAACTCACAAAACTTTAAATAAACAAGGTGAAAAGTCTTTTACAAGTTCAAGGTCAAGTTCACAATCCTCATTCCTAAGTGGGAAGGACTGTCACACATTACAGCAATCTTTCTTCCTGAGTGAGAAGGACCATCAGTAATATTCAGTCCTGAGTGGGAAGGATTGTCACACACTACAGACTATACTCAGTTCAACTAAAGCTAAGATGCTGTGTGTGGTAACTTTAGAAAGCATCAGATTACACTCTTGAAAGGGAAAGCTTCAGAATACATGCTCTGTACCCCCACAAAGTTACTATAGACTGGACAACCCCAACACAAAAATCCAAAGTCCAAAATGTCCCCAAACCTGAAACTTGGTGAGCACTAATGTGATGCTAAAAATGTTCTGTATTCTGGAGCCTTCTTATTTCAGATTATGAATGCTCAGCTAGTAAAGTATATGCAAATATTCCAGCATCGACAGAACTCAACTCTAAAACTACTCTAGTCCTAGGCATTTGGTACAAGAAAACCTCTACTAGTATTTTGTGGGGGATCCCTGTCCCCTGTCCCCGACAATGAATGTAAAGACAGCCCAGAAAAGCAAGAGAAAATATTTTGTTGTTTTGAGACCCATAATGGTGCAAGAGTTTCTTTTACACACACACACACACACACACACACACCCCAAACAAAAATTAGACAAGAGAAACAAATAAGCACAGAGTGCTCATGACCGTAGGAAGGGGTGCTTTGCCTCACAACTGGGGAAATACACACTTAGGTGCATAATAAGAAGCCACTTGGTATGCACTACAAGAGCAAATGAAAAGCATAGCAATATCCAGTTGTGGTATGGAGAGACGTGACAGGATCTCTCACACTGGGGGGAGGATAAGTAGGCATGACCTCACTGAAAACAGCTCCTATTTCCTGTCAGAATGGCTGTGTCCATAACCGATGATAAACATGACCTCTCCTAGTTATATCTGAGAAGAGTTCCAAGAAACTATGGTCTACAGCTAAGTGTGCTTTTGTAGGTTTGTTTAAAGAGCAAGTAACAGAGGCCAGTGTACTCGGCAAAGTCTATATTATGAATTAAATATTCATTTATAGAAAAAGTTTGCTGGCTCCCATCTTAGAGAGAGAGAGAGGGAGGGAGGGAGGGGGAGAGAGAGAGAGAGAGAGAGAGAGAGAGAGAGAGAGAGAGAGAGAGAGAGAGAGAGAGAGAGAGAGATCTTAGCCCTGTATTCACACAATAAAACCTGAGCAAACATCAACAGTGACCAGATAGATCAACTGAGGGATAGTCACACAATACAAGTTTATTTGGCAACAAAAACAAACTACAACTAGATTCAAAGTAACTGAGTAAAAGAAACCACTCAAGATACACAGAGCATGACTCTACTTGCATAAAATACCATAACCGGCCAGACAGCACTGGGGATACATGCATGGGTGATGAAGTCAGTTAGTACCCCAGGGGCCAGGCACTGTGAGGCACATACACCCTCAGCCAGGAGTTATACAGCAGTCATTCATGTAGTAGATACTCAGTTGTGGTCATACAGACCCAAAATGGCTATGAGGATCCCAAAGGGCAAGTCTATCTGCTGTTCAGCACGATCTTAGGGGTTGAAAATTACAAGACAGGGATGACATTTTAATTGTCACTAGGACCCTCTCAATTATGTGTAGATACATTAAAAACTAGTGGGGGCAGCTGGGTGGTGGTGGCACACGCCTTTCTTTAATCCCAGCACTTGGGAGGCAGAGCCAGGCGGATCTTTGTGAGTTCGAGGCCAGCCTGGGCTACCAAGTGAGTTCCAGGAAAAGGCGCAAAGCTACACAGAGAAACCCTGTCTCAAAAAAAACAAAAAAACAAAAAAACAAAAAAAAAACAAACAACAACAAAAAAACCAACCAACTAGTGGAGGAAAGCACAGATTCAAAGCTCAAGATCTGTGCAAATAAAACATTACTCTTATTTTTAAAAATCTTTACATTGTCCAGCCATATCACGTTTTTTACAAAAACCACTCAGTATCTATTAGCCCCAAAGAGCTCTGGGTCTGAGGGCTTCTGTGACTATGTGTTATTTATATAGCAATTCCTTGCCAAAAGGATTTGATGCAGCCTGGGTGGATTTAGAACTTTGTGAAAAAAGGAACTCTGTGCTGTGATAGTAGTTAGCTAAAATTACAACTGGACATTAATACTATTTTTATGCTCTTTAATTTCCCCAATGCCCATTACCTCTCAAACAGTAGCTCCTGGCACTAAAACAGCATTCCATAATCATTATTAATGGCCCTCTATCTTTTCCTCTAATGCATTTAACCCTACAATGTGGTTATCTTTGTAACAAGTAAACAGCAAAATGACTATGATATATTTAGGCGTAATAAGAGGGAGCAGGATATGGCGACATGGAAATACAGCTGGAAAGAGTTTTCTCGAGGGAAATAGCCTGAATGAAACTGTCCTGGTTATTTAATGCAAATATTTAAACAACCACACTCTACACATAAACACTGAGAAAAACAAAAACAAAAACAAAAAACAACCCAGCTTAACACATCAATAGAAAAACCCAGAAATGCTAAAAACTCTAACAAGGGTAAAGTTGCAGAAAATGTTGGGATGAAAAGCATTAGACAAATTGAAGAGGTACATTTGCCATCTTAAAGGAGGAAGAGAAGTTGAATCAGCAAAGAACATTGTCTTTCTTGGCAGTAATAGTTGGCCTATTTGTTTTTACTTTTTAAGTAAGCATTGTGCTAAGTTCTTACTATTCACTTTTATAATTCAGTATGTTAAATGACTTTTACAAGTGGGGATTTCTTGAATTCTGTGAAGATCTGAAAGATCTCAGGTTTCATCCAACTTGTAAGCTAACACACTGTTAAATATTTTTTATTATTTTTATTATTTTTATGCTACAAGTGTGGGTGTTTGCCTGCATGTATGTCTGCCTGTCTACCTGCCTGGTGACCTCAGAGGCCAGAAGAGGGTATCAGATCCCCTGGAGCTGGAGTAAGATCGTTCTTAGCTGTCTTGTGGGCTCTGGGAACGAAACAAGGTCTTCTGGAAGAGCAACCAGTATTCCAAATCACTGCGGCATCTCTCCAACTCCACAAGTTAGCATATTTACCTGTACATCTTTACAGTGCAAGAGGAAAACACTATGGGACAATCAGCCCAGGTTTTATGCTCAGTCTCTGCTGCTTGATGCTCAAATTCCAGTGGTGCTGGAGAGGGGCCCCGGGTGGGTACACTGATTGCTTTAGGTTTGCATCACACCAGTAGAGTGCAGGGATCTTGTGTTGTCCATAATGGAGCCTTCCTCTGCCAGAAGACAATATCCCTATCTTGCTGGGCAATAAACAAACTCTTTGTTTGGAGGGAAACACTATCTCTTTCCTTTATAGATGTTCATATCACAGTGATCTTGAAAAAATAGCTTAGCACAAAAAGATTATGAGAATCTCTGCCCACAAGACATGTTGAAATGTGAAGAAAACATGGAGAATAAGCTCAACATTCTCAGTTTTGCAGTAAAACAACCCTTGAAGACTATGATGCAAGGTGTGCTGCAGTTACTGATTAATTTGGAGAGGAACTGCATCTCTCCCACACTGAGTCTCTCAATCCAAGAACACAGTACATCTTTCCAGTTACCTAGCATATATTTTAATAATCCTATAATTTTCTTCACAAAGGCAAGATCTAATTTTGTAGCTTCTCTTGTTAATATAAGTATCATTCTCTATATTTAAATGTTTAAACAATTATCTAATTCTCCCAGGGTACAGAATACAATGATTACAATGACCATATATCCTAAAATCTTTCTAAACTTTCTCTTAGAGAACTTGCCAAACACCTTAAAAAAAACAAAAACAAAAACAAAAACAGCATTCCACACACATTCAGTGAATGTCCTGAGCATATTCTTTGGGTGGACTATAAACCTAGAACACAGCTATGGTGTTCTACTTGTATGCTGGACATTAAATCAATGCCTTGCATGTAGTAGTTCTTTTATTTTCTAAAACTCTGAGAAAAGATTTACTATCTGGATGAAGATAGACAGGATATTGAAAGGCTCTAGGTCACAAATATTTGGTTACTACAGAGTAGATTTAATGCTGGACACTGGGGAAGTAGATATTGGGACAATGTTTGTCATCATAGTCCAACAGAAGTAAGACAAGTAGACATCTACAGTACAGTATGAAAAGCTCTTGAAAGGGATAGGATAACATTATGAAAGTGGAAATGAAGGGCCTTTAAAACAGACTGGGTTGGGGGATTGGACATTTCGGATCAGCCTCTCAGAGAAAGGAGGCCCTGTAGAGTAAAGCAAGAGTTAATAGGCAGACTCAGGGCTAGTTTATGCAAAGCCTCAGGCCACATCTAAGCATCATGATTGCTCAGCTAGAACACAGGAAAGTGTAGGAAGCCATACCAACTGACCATCAGGAGTCTCTATAGACTTTGTATGCCATGCTAAGGAGGCAGAACTTCCTGGAGATCATGTTGAGAAAAGACAACATAATATTTTAAAGAATCACATGAGCAAATAAATATACTAAAAATTCTTCCCAGCATCAAGGGAGAACACAGTTATGGCCAAATCAGGCAGAATGCAGACTAGCTAGGAGACTTCAAAGATAATATGGGACCATATGCTATCCAGACGCTAGCAGAGGGATTTAAAATTAAAAGGCAGATGCAATGCTTAACAGACACAGTGTATAGGAGACCTCAAAGGATGTAGCGACATCAGACTGATCTGTCTTACCTCTGCACATAGTGATGAGTAGCAGTAAGACAAAGACTACAGGGAGGGGAGATGTAACAGGACGACACACATGGATCAGAACAGTGAGCTGGATATTGTCCGTCTTAGGTTGGAAGATCATAATGCAAAGATCTGCTTTATGTCAGGCACCAAAGAGAACTCACAAAGAGGCACTAAGAACAGTTAGTTTCCTTTATATCTACTTGAGAATTCAAGTACACGAATAGGTAACTCATGGCTGGCCTTAGTATATGGCGAAGTCCATGAAACCTTTGTCCGTCCATCAATGTCATGCTTCACCAACCGTATTTCTAACAGGTATATCCCAGGCTACAGAATAAAACAGGTACCTTCACAATAGTATTGTAGGCACCTGCCTGAATTTTAAAAATAAACTGTGTATATTAAAGTGACAATTTTACTTTTTGTAACACTATTTAAAAGAAAAATATTCATTTTAAATGTGCTTTCATCTTAGATATATTAAGTATGACAGATCTATAGACTTTAAATACTGAGAGAAGGGGTTCATAAATGCCCATCAACTAGCCATTGAATGCTGATGTCCTCCTTTATAGCTGATGTATTATCTTTATCCAAAATTTAATTGCTCACCACAGAGCTAATGTGACAAATTAAACAATCATAACTTTGAAATTAAGGTTTTTCTACTGTGTACAGAAAAAACAACAACAACAACACTGAAAATAGTTTCCCAAGTAAAGTCATTGGAATATCCCACTTTACTGGGCAGATGGCATGGGATCACATTTAATAATTCATTCTTTAAATTTTAACCTGATATAAAATCTGGCACTTATTTCTTGTAATGATGAATTCAAGAGGAAAAAATATCACAGCAAAATCCAGAAAGTGCAGGCTAGATCGTGACTTCTGCTACCTCTTTCTCTGAGGCCAACCCAAACACTTCCAGTATGCATGAGTTAGACAAGTCACACCACCACTTCTCATTTCTCTCTCCGACAAGGTGGCAATAGTGAGCCTTAATGATACACATTAGCATGTTTTAAGAGCACTTGTCTCAAAGCTGAAGAAATGGCCCAGTAGTTAAGAGCACTTACTGCTCTGTTCCCAGCCCCCACATGTGACTCACAATCATCTGTAACTCCAGGTCCATGGGATCCAACCCCTTCTTTTGACCTCTTTGGGCATTGCATGCACATGACATACAGATGTACATGCAGGCAAAACACTCATACATATAAAATTAAAAAAAATTTTTTTTTTTGAAAAGAACACTTGACTTTTAACAAAAACTTAGGGGGTAAGGGCCTAAAGGTATATACCAATGTTGCCTCTGAGTCCCTGGGGGTCTCTGTCTATAGAGATAACCAGCCTCGTGATAAACATATTAGTAAATAAGAAAGCAGCAGTTGTGAACTTGCACAACTTTTTTCTTTTCATTACCCCTCAAACAACGACAACGTACCAACTGCTTGCATGGTGTCTCAGGCACTTTTCTACTGCTGCGGTAAGACACTGTGACCGAGGAGCTTACAGAAGGGAGAGTTTATGTGGGGCTCCAGTTTCAGACCAGAGAGGCCATGAATATCATGGGGCAGTAGCCAAGAGCTCACATCCACGAGGCAGAAAGAGGAAGCTCATAAGGGATATTTGGGGCTTTTGAAACCCCCAAAGCCTGCCCCCACTGACACACCTCCTCCAACAAGGCCACACCTCCTAATCCTTCCCAAACAGTTCTAGCTGGGGCCAAGTACTCAAACGTACGAGTCCTTAGAGCCCTTTTCATCCAAACTACGACACATGGCATTTCCATTATATTTAGCATTGTATGTAATTTAGATATGATTTAAAATAAGTGAGAACAGATGTACAGGTTATATGCAAATACTATGCCATTTTATACACAGGCCTGAGTACCTTCCGACTTTAACATCTGCAGGACATCCTGCAACACATCTCCCATGAATATCAAGGGATGACTGTTCTGAAAATAGCATGCTGACTGTATACAGCCTTTTGGTGCCCTCAAACTGGCAGGATAAAACCAGAACTGTGTGCCTGACCCAAATCTGCCCCAGATAAGATATCTTGCCTTTGGAGAGTAAGCCAGCTATCCTAGATGTCGACACTCACTGAGAACACTATCTAGCACAATCAAGTTTTTTTTTTAAAAAAAAATTAAAGACTTTATGATGGTAATAAAGAATAAAAATAGGTGAACACTCATGATAAATGATATGCCCATATTACTGTATAATGCACATATAGATCTAGAAATGTTTCCAGACTTTATGGGCCATGAATATAATCAACTCACAGAATGCTCTCACTATAATCTCAAAGCTAGCCCCCACCCCAACCCCGATCAAATCTACTGTTCCTCAAACTGCAATGAATTGCACACAGTTTCTTTCCTTTCAAGGGTGTCACTGAAATTCCCTCTCCCTTGCTTACAACTGTGGGCACAGATGGGGAATCATGTGGCATCCATGTACGATTTGGTCTTGACTTTATGCAAGTCCTCCCAGACATGGCCCTGAGCCACCATGAGCAATGGGAGTGAGAATGACCACCCCCCCCCCGCCCCCGGGGAGCCCAATGACCCCTGGGAAAACCTGGACACAAGACATCAGCCTCTCTGGACAACCAGCTTCACACAGTGGCAAATGTATTTGGTTGTTGTTGATGAAAATAATCACAGGAAAGAGTGCTCGCCTCGTGTTCTGAAGGAAACCTGTAGCAGTCTCTCGTGTGGATCATGAATGAAATGGGCGGAATCTCCACCCCGTTGCTCCGTCAATCGCTGAAGCTGGTTTCTGGCCAGAGACAGGTAGGTCCCAGCGTGGAGTCTAGGGTGAGCTGTGTGGCCAGTGTCCTGGGTACCCTCAGTGCAGTGCCCTGCAGTCTGTCCCTGGTCAGCTGTAAATGGCCAGAGAGAGGCTGTCTTGGAAGACCCTTCTCATGTCCCTTTCAGGTTCTTCTGTCCACGTATTTCCCAGGGAAATCTAATTAAGTCTTCCAGATAAACATGTTCAGTATCCTATCCACAGAAGAAAATGGAGGCAGAACCGGCCTCACACATTCAGATGGAGACAGACAGGTAATTTACTGAAGTGAATGTGTTTGCAAGCCAGCTTTTAAATGCGATTTGTGATTAGCAGTGTGCTTTCCAGTCAGCAACCCTCTCTCCACCCCTTACCATCATCTGCACAACTCCTGGTTCAAGAGCCACTTAAGAAATAAATGATTCATGGCAGTTGGAAGCAGCACAGTTCTCTGTAATGCATAATGGTTGGTTCTGAAGCCTGTGGGTGGTAAAACCTCGCTACCCCTTAGCCCCCTTCAGCCCTTTTGGGGGAAAAGGGCAAAAAAAGACAAAGGCCCTACAGATCAAATACCTCCTTTGCAAGACAAATATTTTTTTCTGCGTGCATCTACAATTCTAGCTTTAGGAATAAAATTAAACTCTTAAAAGAAAAAGCTTACAAAAATGTACATTTCTGGTTATTCCACAAGATGGGCTGTACAGAGGCTCAGGTTTGAGAGACAGACCATGCTCATCTGTGAGACACGCTTGCCCATGGTGGTTTTCCAGATTGTGTAGATATGTTCTTTCCATTTACACACACACACACACACACACACACACACACACACACACACACACACGAGGGTCTATTTATGAAACGGGGCAAATTGTTTTGCCAGACAATATCGTGCATCGGCTGTGTGACCTTGGGCCAGATGTTTAACTGTATTGAACCTGCTTCTTAATCTGTAACCTCAGAAAAAATAAGCTGCTCTCACAGGGTTCTTGTGAGAATTAAATGGGATATTAAAGAAAGAGTACAGTTCTCAGATGTAATTTTTCTTGAAGATTGGCCCATGTATCCCTGCTGAGATGAGCTACCTGAAGGCTAGGTCCCACTGAAGTCTGGGCCCCACTCTATGTTATTAAACACCAGATTAGAAAGCTGTCCCCTGCCCTGTTTATTTTTTGAGATAGGAGGTCATGTATCACAGGCCAGCCTCAAACTCATCACGTAGCAGACCTTGAACTTCTCTCCTCCTCCTGTCTTGAGGGTGCAATGATTATAGTCATGTGCCACCATACCCAGTTTATGTGATGCTGGTAATTGAACTCAGGGACTCATACGTGGTAGACAAGTACTCTTACCACCTGAGCCACACCCCTAGCCCTGGAAGTCATTTTTCTAACAAGCATCTTAACCAGTGAATTTAGCCCTTTGTCTCCCCAGGCTCTGAGTTCATAAGAGGTATACAACAACAGTTTCTCAACATTGGGTTGGCAATACTATGTTTCCTACTTAGCTCTGATTCTCAGTTCCTATTTCTGAGTCTAATTCACCTTGTATGAATTAAATGCTACCCTAAGTGATTGTGGTGGTTTGAATAGGTATGGCCCCCATAGCCTCATGTATTTGAATGCTTGGCCCATGGGGAGTGGCACTATTTGGAGGTATGACCTTGTTGGTGTAGGTATGGCCTTGTTGGAGGAAATGTATCACTGTGGAATCGGGCTTTGAAGTCTCATATATGCTCAAGTCATGCCCAGTGTGACAGTCTTTATTTCTGTTGCCTGCAGGTCAAGATGTAGAACTCTCAGCTCCTTCTCCAGCACCATGTCTGCCTGCACTCTGCCATGCCTCCAGCTATGATGATAATGGACAAAACCTCTGAACTATCAGCCAGTCCCAATGAAATGTTTTCCTTTATAGGAGTTTCTGTGGTTATGGTGTCTCCTCACAACAATAAAAACCCTAACTAAGACAGTGATCTTCCTAAAACACAAAGCTGGACATAGACCAGAGCATAGATTTCCTGCTTAGAGTACAGGCACCCAGCCTCAGTTCTCTCTTCTTCTGCCTGGGTCTTCTTTGTCCAGTCAGAGTGCAGGTCTTTCTAGGCCCAATTGTCTCTTTTTGTATTTCAGCTTAAATGTCTCGTTGGAAGGACCTTCCCCCAGCTGTCTAGTCATTCTCAGTGACAGGCACATAGTTTACTCTCTAACAAGGACCTTAAATCTGCTGATAGTCACTTGAAAATCAAGATAGGTGGCTGTTTGCTACTGTGTCTGCGGCCTACCGTTGTGCCTGCCACTCAGTAGGTCCTCTGTAAACAAAGGCTGAGTGGAGGAGGATGCTAATCTATTATTAGCCTGCAATGGGGCCAGCCTAAATAGCATCCTCACATTGAGGACTGAGGGCTGATGGGTAGAAAGCTGCATTTCTTACTTCACGATAGGACAAGTGCAGGGCACAGTGTGCTTTATGCAGTATCTGTGCCCAGAGGAAACCGACAAATAAAAATAACTTGGTAAATCCATCTCTATTGAAGAAGGCTGGCTTTTAGTCATTTGCCATGAAAAGAAGTTTACCAAGTGAAGCATCTCTATAGGAATGGACTGTCACATTATTTTCACATCAGATTTCTTATGACAGCTCTGCATACTAGTTACTAGTATCAAAATCACCTCACTTATATTTTCCTACCTATGAATAAAAATAAAACTATTGTCCTTGAAAAAACTTGTCCCCTCATCATAAAGCAGCAGGGGTACTTGTGTTTTAAGTGTTCTTGGCTCACTTGGAGAGTATGGGACAACTGGGCACACTCAAAGGTCCTACTTTGTGCCTTCTAGTAAACACACATTTTCTGGCCACAGAAAGTCTGGGAAGAGATTTGAGATAGGCTGTATAATGCAGGCTATCTCCCAACCAATCTCTGCCCAACTCCTAAAATTGCTAATGTATGAGGAAGAATATTGGAGACCATTGGTATATTTGCTTTCTAAGGAAAGAGAGAAAGAGAGGTTGTGGATTTGGGGGTGGGTGGGAAGGATCTGGGAGAAGATGGAGGACGTGGAATCAGAATCAGAGTATATGGTATGGGGGAAAAATATACTTTCTATTTTTGAAAAAGGAAAATAAAGAGAGAAAATCATGAAGAATTGGCAGCTTCGGTGTGGGCTCTTCTCGCTTGTTCATTCAGAACATGATACCCCATGTCATAGTTTCTGAGCAGAGACCTGCCGTCCATCTTCCCCTGTGGTCAAACATGGAGAGAATGGGTCTTCCTTGGGTGCCACATTGGCTAGTGAGCTAACTGCAGGTGCAGGCAGGAGGAAACAGTTAGTTTACAGGGTGTCACATTAGAAGAAATGGAAACCCAGGGCTGTATACGAGCAAGCCTCAGGAAGGAAACCCTCATGGCCAGCCTCAGGAGGAGGTAAGCACAGGACTTACCCAGAATGCTTTCTTGCTTGCTGAGGTCACATGACTGCCTGGGACCTACTGATGAGAATCTAAGGTCAAGCAGTGGGGGGAAAGCCATACCAGGCAAGTGGACATGGATGCCACTTACCATACCCATAATCCTGAGCTGAAACTAAAAGCAAGCAGAGGAGTGGGGAATGAGTAGCTTCCTTTTTAACTCCCATTGTTTTCCAAAAGTCTCATTCCTTCCACGATGATGATGATTCTATTTAAAGATTTATTTTATTTTTAATTATGTGTCTGTGTGGGTATGTGAACATGAGTGCAGGCATCCATGGAGGCCAGAGAAGGGCACCTTGGAGCTAAAGCTGCAGGCCATTGTGAGCTGCCCAGACTTGGGTTCTAGAAACCAAACACAGGACCTCTGGGAGAGCAGCAGTACTCTTAACTATACGGCCAACTCTCCAACTCTCACAATGGCTCTTGACATGGACAGTAGTCAGGGATTTTGAGTACTGCTACTTATCAGCATCAGCTGTATCTTCCACTTATCAAAACCCATCAAGGTTGAGACCCCACAGCAGGGGCCTTTAATCAGAATGACTGGGTAGGAACCAGTATGTTGTAGGCCTCACTGGGGATACAAATGTGTAGCTAGCCTGGAACGCTATCATACATAAGAGCATGGCTAACACAGACTGGGGGTGGGAAGGAGGGGTTTAAATAAGGAGTGAACCTGTAACAGAGACAGGGCGAAGGTTCTGTGGACTGCCAGCTTGGTAATAATGGGAAATGTGGTAAAATGAAGAAATATGTGCAAGCTCTGGAGGACACACAGCAAGGGAAAATACCAGGCTAAGAGGAGAGCAGCTCCTTCTAGAGTTAAGAGGAAGCAGGGAAATAACACTTGCAAAGAGGTGATCAGACTGTGGAAACGCCTGGCCAGTGCTGGAGTAGCCGGCGCTGGAGTAGCCAGTGGCTGTAGACAGAGATGCCCTAGGGCAGATCTATGCAAATAGGAAAAGTGGGGTTCATGCTTCTGCACCCAAATGCTGATATGCAATCTCTCTATACTCATGGCCCTTCCTCAGTATGTTGGTGAACAACTAAGAACTTAACAAACAGAAGCAATTAAGGAATAAAAATAATAAACAATTGTAATAAGTCATTGCAGTCCAGTCCCAGCACATATCCTCTCTGTGTTATAGAAGCATACAAAATACCACCTCACCTTACTCCCTCTAGTGACCTTCAGCTTTGCACTGCCATTTTTAATTAAAAGTTGTAATTAATTCTTTCAATATTTCACATAATGTGTTTTTGGCTACATTCACCCCACTACCCCCAAGTCCCCCCAAGTCCATCCTCATCTCCTTATGGCCCAAACTTCATGTCTTTAAAAAAATTATCCACAGAGTTCAATTTGTGCTGTCTGCACACTCCTGCATGTGGAGCCATCCACTGGACTGTGGGTGATCTACCAGGGCACGCCATTAAAGAGAATGACTTTCCCTCCTCTAGAAGCTTTCACATGTCAGTAGCTTCTCAGTCAGGGATGGGAGCCTGTAAACCCTTTCCCTCTCAATGCGAGAAGGTTGGCTGGCTTCATCTTGTACAGGCAACAGCAACCACTGAGTTGCCTTTTGAGATCTTATGACTGGCCTGGATGGTGGTCTGTTAAGCAGAAGGCAGCCATCTTGGATGCTCCTATAAATGAACATATCTTTTCCTCTATTGTTGATGGGATGGCACACTTGGCTCTTTCATAAAAGGGTCCCACAATATGTAGTAGGTTTTTAGTCAAATATTTTTGCTATGACAGAATGCACATTTACCTGTGAAAAAGCAAACTTTACTCCCTGGTCAAAATCTATATTCACATTCATAATGGCTTTCTAGCAGGATAGGAGTGCCCAAACAAAATGAAACAGTTCAGACCCTCCTGAGGAAAACCACTAGAGTCTGGAAATGAACACAGACAGGAAATTTATGAGTAAACGACTATGGAGACTTATTTGGTACCATTATTTTACAGAGTACTGAAGAACATAACCATTCAGAACTCGCCTTAGAGTTTTGCTCTGAGCAATGCCCTCCTACTGAGCTGTGAGTCCAGTAAAGACCCACACAGTTTTCATCATGTTCCTGACTTTCTTGAGCTCTAAGTACCTTTATTTACCTCAAGAAATAATTTCCTAGTAGATGCTCTTCCCCAGTTTCCATGTCTTGTATACCCACTATTTTCTCATCCTGAAATTTTGTGATAGGCCTGAGGGTTGCCAAGCTATCTGGAAGGACAGCTGGGATTGTCATTCCCAGTTGTTGGGATTGTTACCTATGGACTTTTCTTCACGAATTATTAAGTATTCATTTAGCGTGTGTGTGTGTGTGTGTGCGTGCATATGATACATTGGTACATGTGTTCATGTGTGGCCTACAGTCCACATGAGGTACCCTCCTCTATTGCTTCCACCTTAGCTTTGAGGAGGAATCTCTCACTGAACCTGGAGCTCAGCAGTTCAGCTAGGCTCACTGGCAGGCAGCCCTAATTTGGCTTCTTACATGAGCACTTGAACTCAGACCCAGGTCCCTTTGCTTGCGCGGCAAGCCCTTTATCAACTGAGCCCTCTCCCTAGCCATATCTGTGGATATCCTTTTTTAACTAATAAAACTTCTCAGTCTTCTCCGGCCCAGCACTTCGCAGTGCTGAAGTAGGAAAGCATGGCTACAAGCCAGGCTCATCACAAGGAGGTGAAACCACAAACCACAGGCTGGCTGACCATAGCACAGCCACACCTGGCCTTCACTCACTAAACTAATAGCTGACTTGGCGCAGCATCAAGTCTGGTGGGAAGCTAACATTGGGGCTAAATCATATAAAATGTGCAGAAGGCAGAGCGGAAGAGAGCAGAGGGAGCCGACAAGCGAAATGTGATATCCTGGGACACTCTAGTGTTCTCACAGGACTTCATAAGGCTGGGATGCAAAACACAGCAGAAATGGAGACATTTCTGAAAACCAGATTTATTGTTTTCTACCACATGAATTTGCTCCAAAACCTTATTTGAACTGGTTTGGGCTTTTTCTCTGTGCAGCTAAATATAAATATTCATTCACTTTGCTGCAGAAATTACTGTGTTTTCCAGATATTAACAGTACGTGAATTGTATTACCTTTCTTTCTTTCTTTTTTTGAAGTGTGAGCTTCTAAAAGCTGGTTTTTGTTTGTTTCACTGTTTGTCATAGTATGTAGCCCTGGCTGGCCTGAAAATCGCTATGTGGGCCAGGCTGGCCTCAAACTCACAGAGATCCACCTGCCTCTGTCTGGGATTAAAGGCGTGAGCCACCAAGCCCAGCTCTTGTTTGTGTTTTTAAGACTGGGTCTTTATGGGGCCCAAACTGGCCTCAAACTCTCAATCTTCACTTCCTGGGTGCTGCGCATACGTTTGGCACAGGGGCGGTTGTTCTTTGCACGACTCCCAGACAGGCACGTTTTCCAGAGCTGATTCTTATTGTAGTTCTCCCAGTCAAGTGCGCCATTGACCTGACCTCAGCTTAGTAGTTTCTACCTGATTTTAGTACATAGACTCAGAGGATAAAGAGTGTAGCAGAGGGGGTGCTGTCAGTGGCCCTGGGAACGAAGCGGGAGACGCTGAAAAGCAGGCACATGGTCCGCTTTCAAATATGACACACACACTGAACACGGGCTTATCTTCTTGGCTGCATCTCTCCACTTTAATGAGCATATCCACATCTGTTTACAGTATGTAAAGGGTACAGGAAATATGACCAATGAAAAAAGATGACAAGTTGCATTTTTAGTGGTAAAAGTTAACATTCCAAATAAGATGTTCAGAGTTTTGTTTTTCGTTGTTGTTGTTTTAAGGTGATGCACAGAGAAAGTGAGATAAGAACCCACAGGCTCATGGCTGCAGGGGCCAGTAGAGGGAGTGGCAGGCCCAAGGGCTCCTCTTGGAACTGAAGAGCTGCATGGTGGCAGTTCCCCAGTTCTGTAAGTTCCCAATCATCAGAGCACGGTTCAGTTTCGACAGACTCTTACAGCAGAGATTCTGTCTCCAGAAAGATGCCAAACACTAGTATCTCCAACTCATAAGGAAACACTTGATGTCAACAACACCGTTCTTTCTTGGCATTTCAGATTAACAGCCCTGAAATGGGGCTGGAAGACAGTAAGTGCTACCTATTCCTGAATACCTGGGGACAAGGAGGACTGTTACCTTAAGTGACTGGTATTCACTATAGAGAGAGAACATGATTTCCAGATATTAACAATATAATTAGCCATGAGGTCTACAATCCTAAATTGTACTTATTTCCTCAAAGTACAGCATGAACCACAGAAAATTTAAAGTTTACTTAATTTAAATTTAGATTTATTTAATGGTAATTCTTACAAAGAGAGTACAAACTTCTGAGGTGCAAACTATGCCTCGGTGTTCGGGCAACCCAACAGGCGTGCATTATATAATCATACTGAATACAATAATCTCTTCACCAGAACCATCTACCACACTCTATCAGCATGAAAAATGTAAAGCAAAACTAGACAGGCAGCTTCCCATCCTTCAGTCAGCTTTCCGGCTTTGGCACTAGAGACATTTTGGACCATAAAATTCTTCACCATGGGGTAAAGGAGATGGCTCAGTGGGTTAAAAAAAAAAAAAAAGTTTGCTGTACAAGTCTAAGGACTTGAGCTCCATCACAATGGAGGGAGAGAACCAACTCCTGAAAGTTGTCCTCTACCCTCCACAAGCATGTTGTGGATGTGATCACACACACACACACACACACACACACACACACACACACACACACACACCACTGTTGTAGAAGTTTTTACCATGTGTTACTTTTATGTTGCATGTGTTAAACTCTGTGAAGCTGTGTTACTGTGCCTGTCTGAATACCTGAAGGTCTAATAAAGAGCTGAACAGCCGATAGCAAGGCAGGAGAAAGGACAGGCGGGGCTGGCAGACAGAGAGAATAAATAGAAGGAAAATAAATAAATGGGAGGAGAGAAGAAAGAGCAAGAGAACAAAGGAAGGAGGATGCTAGGCGCCATCCACTCTGCCACCCAGCAAGAGTGAGAGTAAGATATACAGAGTAAGAAAAAGAAAAAGGCCAAAGGCAAAAGGTAGGTAGAATAATTGAAGGTAAGAAATGCTGGCAAAATACAAGTCAAGCTAAGGCCGGGCATTTGTAATTAAGAATAAGCCTCTGTGTGTGATTTATTTGGGAGCTGGGTGGTGGGTCCTCCAAAAGAGCAAAAAACAACCAACAACACCACACCCCACCCCACCCACCCCCCACACACACACACAATCACTTAATAAGAAGAAAAAATTTAAAGAAGTCATTAAAAAAATTCTTCACCACAGAGAGCTGTCTTGTGTATTGTACAATACAGAAAGCGTACAACTTGTAAATGGTGATTCTCTGAACACAGATGTTGGAGTATTATGAAAAGAAAAGGTGAGAAATTCTCTTTATTCTCCATGTAACTGTGGAGATGTAAAAGGATTATTCCAGTCCAAGGCTGCCAGTTTTCAGGATATGTGGAGCTGTGAAAATGCATACAAAAGGTTCTAAATGCCAAATGCCCCATGGCTGTGAACAGTTTGAAAGAAACATGCTCATGCCAGCACTGGGCTGTTTATTATGAATTGTATCTAAGAGAACAATTTTGAAAATGCTATTGAATATTTATTAAAAGGAAAGATCTATAATAATTCAGGTTTTGACATGCTACTATTAGCTAATAACTCATGGCTGGAAAGGTTATGAACTGTGGAGGGAGAAACCATTAAATTTAAGAGTAAAGTAATTTAAGAGTAAGGTTAATACATTGTGCGTCACTGTTTTTTTTTTTAATGACTTCAATGTTTAGCAGCTCTGTTCCTACCATCTCAGAACACAGCCCAAAATGCTGTTATTCATATTCAACTGTTTTTAACAAGATTCTATAAGCATTTTAGTTCCAATTATACTTTGTAAATACTAAGTCTTGTACTTTGTTGGTTGGTGTGTGTGTGTGTGTGTGTGTGTGTGCCATTGTTGTTTTGTTTTGTAACAAGGTCTCACTATATGGCTCTGGCTGTCCTGGAACTCACTATGTAGAGCAGGATGGCCTTGAACTTGCATGGATCCTCCATCATCTGTTTCTAGAGTGCTAGGATTACAGGGGTGTGCCAGCTCACCCAGGCAACATTAAACATGATACAAAGCTAATGTTTAAACTCAAGATGTACATTTTGGCCAACATGACCAATATAGTAAAGTCAAAGAATATTAACACTATACACATATGTACAGTTATTTATTAGAATTCATGATACTACTTTGCTTAAATACACCTGTATTCATCACTTAGCAAAACAAAGAAGTATGCTTTTAACCTTGATGCCAAGGACTTAGTCACTATAGGAGACACCATTCTGTTTTTCAACTAATTCTGTATTTCTTGTTACTTTCTTAGACATAAAAGAAAAAGCTATTGTAGACAGTTTATGTGTTAATTCCTAACACTCAAATAGGCTTAAAAATATTTGCATTCCCTCCCGTGAGCCTCTTGGTAAGCACATATAGATTTAAGACTCTGAAATTGGAAGCATGGATTTCTCAAATCCACTAAGAGACAGACCATTCACATTATGAAAAAACACTGCACTCAAACTCAACTGTGCACATAATTATAGTATTCAAATTAGATCACTAATTTAGACATGTTCTATCATGTCAAGTATAACGAATATAAAAATGTATGACTGAAATCCAACAAGAATAAGAAAAAAAGGGGGGAAATGTAGCTACTCTTTTTTTTAGGAAATGAAAATTCATAGCATATGATATAATACACTCATAGAAATATTAGTAAGAAATCCAGCTTAACTGTTCATGTCGGTAATGAGTAAAAATACAGTAGTGTCAGGGCACCTGACAGAAATCTACTCTATGCTCTGGATTACAATATTTGCATTTGGATAAAATTGGAACACATGAGGCATGAAATGGACAAATTAATCTTCATTTGAATTACCTAACATATTATTATAAAATGCAATAAAAGCATATTTAAAATACCATAATACTTTCTATTGTTATTTAAATTTTCATGTGCCTATATTGTAATTTCTTACTGCAATAGATTAAGGCTAGTACACTACTTTGTAGAAAAGTAATTACCAGAACTAAGACAGTTGCCTAACGTTTTATCAACATTTTAGAATTTGAGAATGTCTCATTATTTAAAAAAAAAAAAAAATTGGCACACCAACAAAACAGCGATCCAATGACTGTCATAGAAACATCAGTCCTTTTCGATTCAACTTTTCCTACTGAAGCTAAAATGTAAAATTGGCACTGTGAAGCTTGAAATTGAGATTTTGGGATAGCATTGGCAACAGCCTTTTCTACTTGCCAGAAATTGCTTTCATCTGGAAATCGCCACTTAGATGACTCCTCTGGTACATTTTGTGTGTGTGAAATAAGAAATGCAACATCATAAGTTTACCCAATGGTTGTGAGAGTACATGTCCATTTTATGACTCCAACATTACTGTGCACATGCAGCTATATATAATTTAATAACAAAATTAAGGAAATTCACATTTTAGACTATTCAGAATCAAAATACAGGTTGTGAAACTGGCATCTTTAGATTTTATACTGCATTGTCTTGTAGCACGGAAAAAGAGACAAAGCCAGTGTAAGCCTTCAGTCTTCCACAGGTAACACACTAACTGCTCCAGTATGGCAAAACAAGTTACGTTGGTTCATATGACCAGAGTACTCAAGGAAACCAATGATTTAAACTTAACTTGGCTGGGTTTTGTCCGATATACTTCTACACACAGAATGAACGTTTTTCACACACAGTAGGCACTGTAATTATTAAGAAATAAATTTCCAGTATAGCACAAAGAGCAAACTTAACTACAGTAATCTCAGTTTAAATTAGTAGGTCTCTGTGCTTTATAGACATATGCTTTTTAAAAGTCAGCACCAATAATAGATAAATAAAAAAATGTCTGTTTTCTAGAAGTAAACCCATACCCTCCCCAGGTTAATTGGACATATTTGCATAAGTAACCTTAGGTCCATTGAACAGAGCATTTAGCCAACAACAGTCCCTACCATTGATGCTTTAAGCAGACTAACTTGAAAACAGATCCTAAGTATTCCATCCCTCCCCTAAATCGTCCTTCAGTAACAAATGGCAAAGAAATGGGGCAGAATCATTAGAACTTGGAATTTGAAGTCAGAACACCTCACTTTGGGTCTAACAAGCTTTATCATTTAGCAGCTGGGTCTCCCCCTCAGTCCTTTGGACTCTCTCAAGTTTTCAGTTTCTATAACGTAGTGTAGTGGTTTGATTGTAAAAAATGCTCCTTCTGTAGGCTCACACATTTGAATACCTGGTGCCCAGCTGGGGGCGCTATTTAGAAGGTGTGGAACCTTGCTGGGGGAAGCATGTCACTAGGGGAGGGCCTTGAGGGTTTTATAGCTTAGCTCCATTTCCTGTCCTCCTTGGGCTTCGCAGATGGATGCAATATGAGCAGCCACCTCCTGCCACCATGGCATCTCTACCAAAACAGACTGCATCACTTCCTAAAGTGCAAGGAAAAAAATCTTACATTGTTGTTTGGCCACAACATTAAGAAAAGTTACTGCAGCTAGGCAGTGGTGGTGCAGGTCTTTCGTCCCAGCACTCAGGAGGCAGAGGCTGGCAGATCTCTGTGAGTTTGAGGCCAGCCTGGTGTACAGAGAGAGTTCCAGGACAGCCAGGGCTACACAGAAAAACCCTGTCTCAAACAAAGAAAGAAAAAAAATTAACTGTAACAGGGAGAGGGTAAAAATAAAACGACAAAGCATTTGAGGACTGGTATGTATGATAGCGATGATATAAAATAACTATTTTCATGGTTAATAAATACTCCACATTGTCTACAACATAATGAGGTCAATTTTCATAAAACAAGTGAAAATCATGCACTTTTATATACAGAATACTTAGGATGATCCAATGGGCCTGGCACATTATTAAACTATGAAAGGACTGGTACAAAGGTGTCCACTTCCTAAGGACACCATGCCATGATCAAAGCTGGGTTGTTTATCACTCCCCTTCCGGAGCCCTCCTTCATGGATACACAAGGAGATGTGCTTGCCTTGGAGAACCAAGCACGTTCTACACCAGGAAGCTTTTCTCCCCTCTTTCCACCCTGCACTGTGTTCCTCTGTCCACAGAGGAGGAAATTAGTGGAGAAGCATGATGAAAAGGAAGAAAACGTGAAACGTGCACTCCATAGGCAGATGGAGACCCAGGGTCCGGCTCTCAGTGAGTTTACACCTTTCCTGGACGACATCCCCACCTACCTACCAGCCAGAGTCTTAACATTGATGGAGAGGAACCGAAAGCCACCAGAGAAGCATCCCCATCTCCAGTGCAGACACCAGTAAAGGAAGGGCACACTGCCCTCTGTGGCATCTTCCTGTTTCTCTTCTGTGTCCCCAGGCTCCCATCCAACCAAATGCCTCACTGGCTCTGCTTTTGGTTTCTGTCCCTCTTCGGTCAGAAATTTCTCTCACTCACACTTCCCATCCCGTTTCCTTTCTGTGTACCATCTTGGCCTCTTCTTTATTTTGTATCCCATACATTCTCTCAGGCAGAGAGCAACTTCAACAACCATTTCAAATACTCAATTATCTATAACATAATGAGGCCTATTTTTATAAAAACAAAACAAAAACAAACAACTGAAAGTCATATTACATGCAGAATACCTCAGATAACTAGATGTCTAGTCCTCAGATAATGGACTAGATACATTATTAAAATGAAAATGGATCATAAACCTTCATTTGCAGCTGGGTGGTTCCCTTGAATTTCAAACCCACAGTCTGCGTAGTATGTCGAGGCTCCGATGTCCTGCTGCCTGACACTGCATAAATCCACAGCTCAGCATCTTCCCCCGTGGAATGCACCAGCCTCTGCATCCACCGCCAGCACCAATGGTCCTTCTTTCTATCTCTTCAATGACCTGAGCTAAGCCATCTGGGGATCCACTTTAAAGTCACTGTCCCCTCCTTGCTTCTCTGCCCCCCCACACACAGTGTCTATATCCTTACCAGTCTGAATTCAGACTTTAAATCTGGCTTCCTTCTTCTGTCCCCTAGCTCATCTGTTGTGTTGATACAATACACCAGGTTGAGTATTCTAAAAGAACAGCCTAGGTCAGGCCTGGTAGTACTAGTTGGTCATCCCAGGTACTTGTGAGGTTGGGGCAGGAGGATTACGGGCTGCATTGTGAATTCAGGTCAGTTGGAGCAACTTAGTGAGCCCTGTCTCAAAATAAAAAAAGAGTGCTGGGGATATTGCTCAGTGATAGAGTGATTGCCTAGTGTGTAGGAAGCCCTGAATTCAATCCTTGGTGTCCAAAAAACAAGAACTTGACATGCTCAAATTCACCTGCAGGACCAAGTATGGCCAAGGCCCTTTACTAATTGGCTGGAACCTCTACTCTGCAATTCCATACCCACATCTGCCACATCAGTTGTTCTCAACACACTGACTGAGATGCTGTTCTACTATCGGCTCAGTGACATCATCAGACTTCCTCCAACCCCCAAACCCTACTCCTTCAGACTCAGACCAAGTACTTCTTCCTGAATGAAAGCCATATGCTTACTCTTTTTTTAAAGACCCCTATTTTTCATTTATTTTTATTAAGTTAGTTCTTTGACAATTTTATGGAGCAGGATATCCCTGTGCCTGACTTCTTCTCATCTCCTGAAATATATATCTGATAAATGTCCAAATGAGTATGCATCACTCTTACTAAAGTTGATGCAAATGCAGTCAAGCTGCTGGTGACTGGTTAAGCATGAATTGGAGGCTCACAGCTGTTTTCAGATGTGACACATAAAATAATAATGCCACTCTGGGTACAGTTCCCAAGTGCTGAATGCAGAGGTTTGGGGAACTGTGCATTGCCACGTTACCAACTGTCCCTCTTTTAAACAGTAAGAAGTCACTTCAGAGCCAGGCGAGGAACCACATGCTTTTAATGCCAACACTTGGGAGGCAGAGGCAGGCGGATCTCCGAGTTCAAGATCAGCCTGGTCTAGAGAGTGAGTTCCAGGACAGCCAGGGCTACACAGGGAACCCCTGTCTCCAAAAACCAAACAAACAAAACAAAAAACAAACCAAAAGAAGTCACTGTGTTTTGGTCACTGTGCTTTGTGGCTTTATTGCCTCTGACTTACAACATGGGTTGCTTCAGGATCACTTTCCCACGTTCTATACTATTGGGGTGATGAAGGAAGGGTCCACAGAGGAGGTAAAGGGCTGGAGTGGGTGAAGCAGCCTTACCAATAATGGATGGAGTCACACCTTTTGGTACTCTAAGTAAGTCAAGTGAAGCTCCTCACTTGCAGATAAGGGCTGGCATGCTATGTTGGGTTGGGCCACCTGGAGACCCATGAAACTAGAGAGGGTGGAGTAAAGCTGCCAGCACCTTTCAAGTCCTCTCTGTAAAGTTCACAGGGGCTCTCGCACTCTTTACCCTAATAAAGACCACTCATAGTTCAAATTTCCTGTCCCCTGGCAAGTCTATATTTAGAAAACAGTTTTAAAGTAAGTTTTTAACCACTCACTGGTTTGAAAATCATTCAGTCTTATAAGTCTATCATAGGGATAGAGATGCCATCAATACTATGCCTGGTCCAGAGATACTAACTTTTAAATTCAAACTGAAAAGATGCTGGTTCCAATGTGAAATCGAGGAGGGGAAATGGGGCTGAGGATGCAGTGCACTGGCAGAGTGTTTGCCTAGCATGTGCAGGGTCTGCCTCCCAGGCAGGCAGTCAGTCAGTCTGTTATGTGTCCCGTTCTCCCCACCCCCCCAACCTCTGCAGAGCCATTTCTCAGGGAAGGGTTCTAGACTCTACCAGGGTGGACTCAGAGTTTCTGCTGTCCATCTGGTTGGAGTCAGGAAGGCTACATCACAGACATAGGAGACTAGATGCAGTGCTCTTATTCTGAGAGGACACACTTGAACCCTACTTGGTAGACATGTGGGTACATTCCCTTTAAAAACATAGTTGGGATGCTGTTGTTGTAACTCAGGCATTGTTAGATTTAAATAAACTTAAAAAAAAAAATCACTTGAGAAAAATCTTAGGCCTTACCACTTCTCCTTTCTCTAAGGACAATGATGTAAACATCTGACCCCAAACACAGATGAAGCAAGTTTGCCTTGTCACCGGAAGCTTTCCTGCTTCTTACGAAGTAACACGTGGCTTTCACTCTTTTCGCAAAGTGAAATGTGGTTTTTGAGATCAGCATAAACTAAGCTTAAGCTGTACCTCGACAAACGTACACAGATAGACTTCTTATTCAGCCAATCGCAGCTGTGGGCAAGAAGGTTCTGCAAAGCATAAGAACCTTTCTGCCATATGACTCATTGCAATGGCTCAAAACCCAGAGGCAGGAGGATATTCTGAAAGGAATACCAAAAGGTTCTGAGCTCCACTTTTTCTTACAAAACTCACCCATGTAATCTTGGACCCATGACCTTTCTAGGCCCGTTTCTGCTTCTGCGAATGACTAAACTACAGAAACTACCCAGAAGGTTAGTGGAAGGGTTGAGGGAAATACTGTACGCAGCGCTGCCATCACAGCCAACACTGAGAAGTTTTCCCAGCAGGCCCTTCACTCCAGCTCTCGCCAGAAAGGATGGACAGGAGGGACTAGAAAGTGGTCAGACAAATCGTGCTCAAGGCTGTCTTCTTTCAAACCCACCCCTTGGCCCTGAACTATGCAAAGACCTGGCCTTGAGGTACAATCTCTGCCACCTTGCAGATAAAGAGCTTGCCTTATAACCAGAACTGTGCCTCACGCCCAAGACTCCAGGATACGGGGCATGAGGTAAGATCAGTATCAACTCCCAGCTCCTCAGCACAAAGTGAAAAGCCAAAGGAGCAATGGGGTTACAGCAGAGTCTCAAGTCACTTAGATCCATATTAAAATTGTTTTGCGCATTTTGCACACGGGCCTTCTCCCATCCAGGTACTAACCAGGTCCAAACTTGTTTAACTTCAGAAACCAATTGGGCGAATGAAGGGTGGTATGGCTGCGTGCTGTACATGGGCCTTCTGACAGCAAAAGAAAACTGGATGTCAGGGGGGAAATTTGTAGATTTAAAAGTGGCAACAGAAAATCCACTAAAATCACACAGACAGGAAATAAAGCAACCATATGCAAATTATCTTCAAAGACTTAGCTCAAGTTATAGACATATTCCTGGGAGATACTTGACCAGAAAACCCAGAACAGGGAACAGTTGAGAGACAGCTAGTGACTGAAGCAAAGGGTGTGTGGGTCCTCTGAAAAGGAGGGCTGAAACAGTGGCAGAAGGTATCAGAGAGACGCCTCAGTTGGCGGCAAGAGTCCTTTCTGGCACACTGCAGCTGTGGTACTGTGTCTTCAGGCTCACAGACGCTGCCTACTGGAACTCACTCTTGGGAAGCTTGACTTGAGACCAAGGGGGTATGGGGAGGAGGGAGGAAACCGTGTTAAACAACTGGCCTGAAGTACCTTTCAGTGGTAGATATATTAGTTAGGAGGTTTCATTAAACATTAAACCACCTGGGGTAGTCTGCTGCCTAGGAGCTTTCTATAGCAATTAGATTTTAGTATCTAGAAGATAAAGATCAAAGGCCAGAACACGATGATGCAGATGAAGAGCTGGTAAACATAAGAAAGCCACAGAAGTGCCATGGCCACTCAATCACTATAGACCTAGAACTCAGGGAAGAAGCTCAACTGCCCATGGTTATTTCAAACCAAGATGGCACATAGAGGGTCCCCACAACTTCCCATGGCTTTGAACCTAAGACAGAAGGAAGTGTGCCCACAGCTGAGATGGAGAAATGATTCCTATTTCAGAACACTGAGTCCAATCTAAGTACAAGGCCCACTCTCTGCCAGAGTGGAGTTCTCCCTTGGACACTGGCCTACGCTCAGAGACAATGCGGACTGATTATTGCTGCTTGTGGAAACTCACTTGATTCTGTGTGGACCACAGTAACTACACAGGCAGGCAGGAGGCAGAACAGATTGCATCAACCACCAGTATGAAGCATCAAGTTACAGCAAGTTTTCTTTTTGACAGGGGAGAAAGAAATCACAGAATCGAGTTCCAAGAGAAGACAAAAACACCCTGTCACCTCTCTCACACTACACAAAAGGGGGCTTGCACCCACTGAGGATGATAACAGCAGCATCCGCTCGTGGAGAACTGGGCTAGAAGTACTGTTAGCAAACTTTAAACATGAACTTCCTACAGACAAAGAGGATAATAACCCATCTACTATGCTTGTAAGTTGAGGCAGCAGGGTCAAAGGACACCATTTCTGACAGGCATGTTTAAAATGCTCGCTCTAATTTATATTATTTGATCTCAGCCTCAGTTTCCTCCTCCCTCACACCAAGACAAAGCCAACTCCCTCATAGGCCTTCAGGGAGGTGCCGCTGGAGACAGCAAGTCCGACATTAGCAATGTGGCCAGTATGTTCATAGCCTCTCTCCTATTACACTTGTGAACCGTTCCATAGACCTCCAGCAACAGCTGTTTAATGTCTACAGCTTATCCCAAGACAATTTCCTCTCACAGCAAAGAGCATGTTTTTCCCAAAGTCAGCCTAATATAATTGACACCGGCTCAATTCCTTCACATGTGGGATTCCTCTTAATCCTCACACAACCCAATGAGGGAGGTACTACTGTTATACCCATCAGTTTTACAGATAGAGATACTGAGGCACAGAATTGTAGTAACTTGCCCCGATTCAACGCCAGCAACAGAGCCAGCAGCCTGGCCTCTTGACACAACAGGCCAGCCTGTTTGGTGCCCACACTTGGCCAAAATTTCTTCTAGAGGTCAGGACTCAGTGCTCTTATAAACTCAGCATTGACTGGCTTTTTAACTTAGAAAACAGGACCCCCCCCCTTTTTTTTTCCTCTTAGAATTCTTAAAATAAAAACTGTGTTTAAATCAGGTGCCAGTAACTAGTTAGTTCATTTTGTTTTTTTCACTGAAACACCTTAATATATACACACCTCCTTCTAAAGGTCATCTAAATAAAAAACTCACATCCCTAAGTTTTTATTTCAAATCCAAATTCATGTATGTATTTTTCTCTGTACACATTTCTTTCTGTCTGTGGATACCATATCACAGGGCAGCTGCAACGTGAGCTATTTGGTCCATGTAAAGCCTTCTATGGTCAATGCTCTAAATATCTTTCTTTATAATATTCACTGCCTATCAGCCACACAGCAGGGCTGTATGGTATTTCAAAGAATTCCTTTTACAAATTTAATCAACTCAAGTATTAACATCAATGGCATTAATCCATTGCTCTGCTTTAAAAGAATCTCTAGGGGGCAGCTGAGAAAGAAAGGGCAAAGATTTCTACCCTTCAAAGTAGGCCACTGCAGCTACCTATAAATCATGCTCTTTGTTTATTAAAATAATTAAGCCCATCAGTGCACTTAACTTTCAGACTCAACAATTGTCTGGCATGAACAATCTCTACTTTTCCTAAGACAAAGGGGGATGTGTTCTAAAGGGGGTCCTGTGCATGCTCTCTGTACAATGTATGGTATTTTAAAGAATGATTTATGTATCTAATTCCTTGAACTGCCTTGAAAAATACACTGAGGTCTTCCTCTCGTGCTTGCTACTAGGAGAAGACACTCCAATTTAAAGACTGCCCTGTTTCTGACTACAAACCGTTATATCATGTCAACATTTTCATTAAATACGGTTCAAGCTGGACTTGAAACAAATGGAGTTGGAGGCACAGCTGCAGCCCCTGCAGATGCAAAGTTACCCAGCCAGGAGGCTTACATAAGAGATGCAGGACAACTCAGTCATCATCTGAATCCTTTTTCTTTGATACTTGCCCACATTCTTAAAGCATATGAATTAAAGAGCACAGATCGTTTTTCTCATTTTCTCTGCCTTAGAGCACAAAACACTCAGTTGACATAGAAGCTGTTTTTCCCTAAAGGACTAGGCTCCAATTATGGGAGGTTGCCAACTTCTGCCTAGGGGAAGAGTGAAGTGGGATACACAGAAAGCCTGCAGGCCTGAGCAGCAAAGTCTCATCTCTGTGCCAATCCTCAGGGGGATGTCAGCAGAGCCTCCTAGGATGGAGGTGGCGGATGCCCCTGACCCCACGCCGAGTAGAATCAAGGCGCTCAAAATGTGCAATTAGCGGCGGGCCAAATGCCCTCGGAGCACCTGTCTCTCCTAGCACATTTCCAACTGGCGCATTCAGCAGAGGCAGGAGCCAGCCCTGGACTCCAGCCTTCAGTCCTCGAGTGCCATGCCCCCCTCCTTTGCAGCCCAGTACTCCCTCCTCCAGCTGCAGCCCGGCTAACAGGAGGTGCCACCTCGGCCTGGCACGACAGGAATAAAACGAACCTGTCCTTCCCACGCTGCCTGCAACTTCAGAAACTACAGTCAACTTACTGGCTCGCAGGAGGCAGGGGTCTTCTGGGGCTTCGGCGCGCTAAGAAGCGCTGCAACTCCGCCACGCGCAGCCGGGCTGGTCCTCGGTGGCCGGTGGCAGCGGGCGCAGGATCCGCCTGGTCCTTGCCGCCTCGGCTCTACCGCACTCGCGGCGGCGCACTCTCCCGGGCGCACCGGGCGGCCGCGGCGATCCGGACTGCGCCGGGGACCGGAGCAAGCGCCGCAGTGGCCGCCAGCCCTTGAGAGCTGCGCTCCGAGCTCCAGGTGCGTGTCTCCCGCTGCGAGGGAATGCGACGCCACGGAGTCCCCGCACGAGAGGCGCCGACGCGCTGCAGAGCCGCCAGTCCGCCCCGGAGGAGCAGTCACAGCGCCCGCGCCGGGCAGGAACCGCAGTCCGCACTGGCCGCCGCGCCGCGGAGAATGACAGCGCCGAGGAGCGGCGCGCGGGACCCAGTGCGCATGTTCGCGACTGCTGCGGCACGTCACGGGGGCGGGGCTAACGGGCGGGGTAGGGCGGGGCGAGCAGGGTGGGGCGGGGTCCCGGACGCGAAGCCAACCTAGCGGCCCGCTGCATGGCCAGGTGCTGGAGACTCGCTACTGGGGCTGGTAACCTAAAGCTCTGTGACTGAGTTTGTCTCCTGAGTCCATTGTCCCTCAAAAGGCAGTGTATCGAAACTGTCCTAAGGTCCCGGGACAGCCCACAAAGGCCAACTTTAACTCAGGTGATTGCTTAACCCCCAAGGGCTTCAATGTAGGGACATCTTCTTTCACTTTGACCGCATGTACGGTGAGAACTTGAGGAGCTTGTATGAGACCTTTGCCCGGGCCGCACCCCCAAAATAAGCACAGGAGACTCGAGAGGTTGGGCCCAGGTATGCAGGTTGTAAATAACCTTACCTAAAGCTCCTCAAGCATCTAGTGCTACGGAATCTGCTGGTTCTTTGCTAATACAGAGCTGCCCCCATGCAGACTCAGAGGGTCTGGAGGATGGGAGAATCTCCATTCTAATAGGGTCCAGGACGATACCAGTGCTGCAATCCTCCCCGGCCCCGCATCCTTGCCACGTAGAGGGCGGAGAACCAGGAGCAGCTTAAGTGTTGGCCTGCCCCAGAATCCGCGGGAAGAGCTTTTAACTTAAAGAACAAATTCCCACGGTGGTTCTGGTTCAGCCACTAAGCACAGCCGGTGGGGGTGGGGTCCCTAGAATCTTGCCTGGAACAATCTGTAGATAAATTGGACAGGGGTTTTTGTTGGCTTCGAATTTTAGGTCATTACACCAGCAACCGCAACCTGGAATTGAGGATAGATGTTATAGTAACACGTAATCAGACCAGATGTGCAACTCAGGACTCCTAAACCAACCAGTCCCTTATCTAAGTAGCCCAATTTTTAAGCACGTATTTAAGAGTTCTTTAACAGGAAAAATGGCACAAGTGATATTGAACATACACACATCCATTTTACTGGATACATATGTTTTGTTTTAAAGAGGGTGTGAAGTTGGCTGGATAAAAAGGGCTCATTATGAGGAGAGGGTGGGATGGGGAAGCAGTGATTGAGAAGAGGATGCTAATCTGTTGCAGAAGAGAGTGTATAGGAGATTTTTGACTCAACCTTCAGCTTGGAAAGGTACTTTGGGGCTACGAATGCAGGATCTGGCTTGGCTTCCAGTCTCAGTGGAAGGCAGCTCACAGGTTCAAGCGCTTATACAGCTGTGGGTTTCACTACCAACCTGTATTAGTTACTTTTCTTATTGCTTTAACAAAATGCTTAGCGACAGTAACTCAAGAAAGGAAGCCTTTCTTTTGAGTCATGGCGTGAGGGTCCACTCTACGATGGATGGTGCAGAAGGCAGGGGTAGGGAGCTGCCGGTCACATTCCCATCTGCAGTCAGGATGAATTCTGAGGTGCTAAGCCTTAGTATTCCAATATCCCAGTTTGTGGCATGGCACTGCCCACAGGAATTCCCCCTCAGTTAAAGCTCCTTGGAAACACCTTTACAGGCACACCCAGAGGTTTGTCTCATAAGAGACTCAAAATCCTGGAAAGCTGACAAGATTAACCATCACAGTGACTTCACCGAATACCACAATGATCTTCTAAATTAGATTTACAAAGTTATTGTATCTATTTTACACACTTCGAAAATACATTCTGGAGGGCTTAGTTGGTGAGGCGATTGCTGCACATACAAGAGAACCTACGACTGGATCCCTAGAACTCACTTGAAAGCCAGATGTAGAAAGCACCCGTCTGTAATTTTAGATCTGGGGATGTGGGCATGGATGATCCCTGGGGCTTGGTGGCCAGGTAGTCTAATTGAATCAGTGACCTCCAGGTTCAGTAAAAGATCCTGACTCAAAAATGAGGTGGAGAGCAACTGAGGAAGACACCCAGTATCAACCTCTGGACTCCACATGTGTGCTCATGCACACACATGAACAGGTATTTGCACATGTATCACACACAACTAATGAAGTAAAGCTAAAGTACAAGCAACAAGAAGAAAAAGTCCACTCCAAACATTAGCTGACTGTTCCAGTGGAAGCATGTTTCTCATGTCAGATGGGGCTATGATAATGGCAAGGAAATGATTTGAATCCTAGAAAGAAAATGCTTTCTACATTTACTCTTCACATGTTTTAAAAGACTTTGCCAAAACTTAGAAAGTTTTAGTTAGAAAGGCTTTCCTTTTCTACAGAGGAAGTGTCTTTTGTCTCCATCCAGCTTTGCAGCTTCGTGTATTGGGTTGCAAAATGTGGTTTCCAGAGCATTATAGTCCTGTGGTTACATAGCACAAGTTTTGCCAGGAATTTAGAAGGGCAACACTCATGCTTTCCAAGCACAGGTGTAATCACCATCCTCCTTTTCCCAGGAAGAGCAATTAAGGAGAAAGCACTAATCTGGCAGGGGCCAGTCTCCAGTCTCAGTTTCTTTCTCCTGCTCTTTTTACCAAATGACCCACTAGAGATAAGTTTTCATTTCCAAATTGTTCATATCAGGACCTGCAAGCATCCAGTGAGTCCAATGTGTTTCAAAGACAAGTCTCGTAGTTAATAGACTACACTCTCAGTCTGAAAAGTTTTGAAAGCAAGTGTTGTTGTGGAATAATCTTTTTGTTCACTGTGAATATGTGTTGCTCTCCTTGGTTTAATAAAGAGCTAAATGGCTGATAGCTAGGCAGGAAGAGGTTAGGCCAGACTTGCAGACAGGAAGAGAGCATGGGGATGAAGAAGGGCTGATTTGCCAGGAGATGCAGGGGGAAGCCAGATAGACACTGAACAGGTCAGACACACAAAATGAGATATAGGTAATAAGTCCATGAGGCAGAAAGTAAATTTATAGAAATGGGTTCACAGCTCCAGAGAGGCTAGCTAACAGGGAAAGACCCTAGGAGGGACACATGGATGACCCAGCGAAGGAGAAGTGGATGAGATCTACATGAGCGGACTGGGTGTGTGTGTGGGGGGGGCAAGGAGTGGAGAATGAGAACATAGGGAAATGGGAGGGTCAAGCTGGAACAGGGACAGAGTGGGAGGGCAGGGAGAGAGATACCATGATAGATGAGGACATCATGGGAAAAGGAAGAGGCAGGGTGTTGGGGAGGCTCTTAGGAATCCACAAGGACGACAACACCTTGGACTGCTGGCAGTGGTCCAGAGGGTGCCTGGACCCTACTCTGATGACCAGCCTAGCGAATACCCTAACTATCATCATAGAGCCTTTGTCCAGTGACTGATGGAGGCAGATGCAGAGATCCACGGCCAGGAGCCAGGCTGAGCTCTGGGAATCCAATGGATGAGAGAGAGGAGGGATTCTTCAGGTGGGAATCATGACAGGAAGAAGTGCAGAGATGACCGGCCACACCATTGGAGGCTCACAAACTGTAGACTAGTGGTTGTGAAGCCCCCATGGGACTGGACTAAGCCCTCTGGATATGGAAGACAGTTGTTTGGCTTGAACTGTTTGGGGGAACACACAGGCAGGGGATCAGGATCCATCTCTGGTGCATGGGCAGGCTTTTGGGAATCCAGTGCCTGTGATGTGGCACCTTCCACAACCTTGGTACAGTGAGAAGGGGCTTGGATCTGCCTAAGCTCAGTGTGCCAGGCTCTGCTGACTCCCCAAGGGAGACCTTGATTTGGGGGATGTGGGGATGTGGGGTGGCTTGGGAGGGAGGGCTGGGAGATGGGGGGAGGAAGGAGATGGGATCTGTGGGTGGTATGTAGAGTGAGTAGAAATTTCTTAATAAAGGAAAAATAGAAATGGGTTCATTTTAGTTGTAAGAGCTAGTTAGAAATAAGCCTAAGCTATCTGCTGAGCTTTTACAATTAATAAGAAGTCTCCATGTGGTTATTTGGGAGCTGGCTGGTGGGACAGAGAAGTCCACCTACAAAGTGTATGATATTTATATATTCTACTTCAGAGGTCTGCTTGTCACTACTGTAACTGCACTCTTTTGATTACAAAATTTTAAAAAGTGAGTTCATAAAAAGGAGAATTCCTTTAAAATGAGGGATCCACTACACCATAGATTGTAAAATTGGTTATGTTTTTTTATGTTTTATTTATTTTTATCCATTAGTATGTGGGTGTGTGGTGTGACTTTATGTGCACTGTGTGTGGAGATGCCTAAGAAGCCCAGAAGAAGGCATTGCATCCCCTGGAACTGGAGTTACAGGCAGTTGTCAGCTGGGAATTGAACCTGGGTCCTCTGTAAAAGCAGTATATACTCTTAACCATGGAGCCATCTCTCTGGCCCCTGGTCCAGTTTTTTTCTAATAAGACTATTTTGATTAAAACAGAAGTTAGTAGAATAAATCCTGTTGGGACTTGTAGGTAAAGAACCCCATATTTGTTACTTGACAAAGAACAGACAAAACCAAGAGTTATCTGGGGTCATTGTTTGAGGGGAGCACAGTCCCTCATGGTGGGGAAAGCATGGGACAGCTGGTCACGCTGCGTTCACTCACAGAAAACGGGAGAGATGAGTGCTGGCACTCGGCCTCCTTTTCTCTTCGTTCTTTTCCCATTTTATTTACTCGGGGACTCTAGCCCATGGCATGGTACCACCCACACCCAGGGTAGTTCTTTCTTGCTTTGTTAAAGCTCTGCAGACACCTGCCAGACACAGACAGAGATGTTTCTCTTAGGTGATTCTAAATCCTGTAAGTTGACAAAGAAGTTAACCATCCCAAACCCACAGTTATTCTAGCGTTCCAAGGCCCCAGCAACTCCATCTGAAATATTTGTCTGGGTAGAATTTATTGACTTCAATCAATCCATGGTTCAATTTTATATGAAAAAGTAATTAATATGTCCTACTGTCGTTGTGTTTTGAGCCACTGTTATTGGCATTTAAAACACGAAATGTAATAGTGTCTTAGTACTGATTGAATCTCAATATTTACCATGTCTGCATTTCAAATTATTTCTTATTAGCTGCTATTGTTGTGTGGTAAGAATAACAGATACCACACTCTCTCACTCTGAGACTTGTATTAATTATGGCAAGCAGAGCCTGAACTTTGAGAATTTCTTTATCCAATGACCCTAAAAGTGCCACTCATGAAGTTTTCAATCCAGACACTAGCAACTGCATGATTCTATTCTTTGCTCCTTCAAGAAGCTGCACCCAGAATAGATTTCCTCCTTTCTTTTAAATTAAATCATTTCTGCTAAGAATCACAGGATGATCACCAAGCTAAGGAATCCTGGCTGAAAGACTCTTCACCTTCCTAAATTACATTTTTTGATCCTTTTCAATCAATGGGATTCTTGGACATGAAATTCTCCAGTTCTGCCTACCCCACAAAGACAATCCAGAAGAGAGAACTGGAGGAATTCAGGGTGACTGGTGAGGCTGAGACCGAGTTGGAAGCCAAGAACTTAGATGCCACTTGGTGAAAAGCTCACTAGAAAACTCTACACTTGACTTTTGGACATAGTTGATTGTCAAGTTTGCAGGGTTTGAACACATGAAGTGGCATTGCCAAACAGTGTTGCTGGAAACTATAGCTGAATCCCTGGTTGGACTCAAGTTAGTAGTCTATCTTGTGTCCTGAGAAACTTTTGTGACCTTTTGAAAAGCTCATTGTTCTTAACGTAGCATAGGAAACTTCTGGCACTCCAGTATGGCGCGTGTTCAAATCTAAAGTAGTTTATTTGGAATATAGGCAGATGAGAGCAGGGGGATATGTTGCAAAGATGTTCAGGAGAGAGGAGGGGAAAGCCTGCTAAAGGAATTTATAGTCATATGCTGTACTGCAGTTGTTTTTGGTTTTTTTTTTTTTTTTTTTGGTTTTTTTTTTTAAAGGTAAGGCTTAAGGATTTGACAGTTTCTGTCGGAAGAAAACATATGACAGCAAGGGACAGTTTTTACAAAGTGAAAACAGAGATTGTATAGGTATTCCCATTTCCCTGACTTACCTTGACCTCAGAGATCCCTTATGTTCCTCTCACATCAAGCATCCGAGATCTGTAGCTGCAAAGCTAACGCACAGAGCAGGCCTAGGCTCACACCATGTTCTGCATCTATCACTTAAGTATAACATACCAAACCAAGGATCAGAGAGGAGGTGTTGGCTGGCCTCAAACTCTCCATCTTCTCAAGGGTGACCTTGAACTTTGAATCAGTCTGCCGCCACCTCCCAAGTGCTGAAAGTACAGCTCTGTTCATCCATGTCTGGTTTATGCAGTAAATGAGAACTTCAGGACCAAGGGAAGCGCTCAGGCACTCTCCATCACCTGAAACTATGACCAGTTTTTAGCGAATAATTCATTTCTGTCATTTCTTACCTGCTATGCATCTTCCTCAAGCCCCACCTTTGTTTTTTTAATCTTTCCCAGCAAATAGCTTCTCCTACCCTCAGTCCTGTAATCATCTCTGCAATGCAAGTCAGCTCCTGTAACGTGGAGCCCAAAGATGGCAGGGAGAGAAAGTAGAATGCAGCCAGGATCATGCTTTAGAAAGAGAAGGATGTACATTGTTCGTATGGCTCTCCTCTGCTTGAGTGAGGTCCTGATCTAGTGCCATACACTTGGCAGTGGCTGTCCTCCCATCTGGGTAGAGGGATATAGCTTAGTGGTGCTGGCTGAACATTCGCAAGGCCTCTGGGTGTGAGCCTCCTGGCACTGAGCAATGACAAAACCCACTCTCCTCTTTTGTGTAGGTATCAAAACTGGCATTTGAAGTGTTACTTGGTAGGTGGTGGTCAGACCTTCAGGGTAGTCTCACCCACGTCCCTCTAGAGGAAAATAAGAGTACTAGTCTAGCCTTATAGAAGAACAAGGGGCCTTGGAAATTTCACAGCAATTCACATAGAATTCCCACGGGCAAAAAGCTGTAAAATAAACCATCACTCCAAGATGGCTTGTAAAACCAGCAGTTGCTTTTAGAAATATTTAATCCCAAATTCCACTGAAAAGCACATGGTATTTCCTGTTTCTGGAAACAGAGGAAAATGAAGCTCTGTTTAAAGCAAGCAGAGCCAGATGTTGGCGTTGGTAATAATCTTGCAGAGCCCAGCACGCATGTGGTGTAGGCAGAAAGATGCTGGCCAGCTGTCTACAGCTCTGGGAACCCAATTTCTCTTGGAGAGAAAAGAAACAGAGCATGGGGGCTGTTTTGTTTGTACGTACAAGGAGACAGCTGAGTCCAATAGATGTTATTTTCGTTTGTAGAGCCAGCACAACAGCAATTTAAAATGTTTTTTCTCTTCTTTTGACACAGTCCCAGTCACTTATTAAAGAAATATTCAGTATCTAACAAAATTCAGTAACACATTCCCAGTCACTTATTTAAGAAATACTCAATATCTGACAAAATTCAGTAACATAAAAAAATACGGTACTATGCCATTTTGAAGCCAATTTTAAACAATCTCATAACAATTTGCTTTGTCCATATTAATAATCAGCTTTTTCCCCTCTGAAAATACACAATTGACCTTCTTAATTAAAATAACTTTGGGGCATATGGATGCTGCAGTTTGACTATGAGATGCCCTCTATAGGTCCTGTGTTGACTTTTTGGTCCCCAGCTGTGGTGCTATTTGGGGAGATAATAGACAATTCAGGAGCTGGGCTTAGCTGAGGGAAGTAGGGCATTGCTGAGTGGGTATGGAATGTCTTTGAAGGTTATACATGGTGTCTTAGAGTTTCTGTTGCTGTGAAGAGACACTGTGACCATGGCAACTCTTATAAAGGAAAACAGTTAATTGGGCTAGCTTATAGTTTCGGAGGTGTAGTCCCTTATCATCATGGTGGGAAGCATGGCAGCATGCAGGCAGACATGATGCTGGAGAGGTAGCTGAGAATGGATCTACATCTTGATCTGCAGGCAGCAGAAAGAGACAGGGAGACACTGGCCAGGCTTGAACATCTGAGACCTCAAAGCCCATCCCCTGTGCCACACTTCTTCCAACAACACCACACCTACTCCAGCAAGGCCACACCTCCTAATAGTGCCACTCCCTATGGGCCTCTGGGGCCATTTTTATTCAAACTACCACACCTGGTCTCTGGTTCCTTCTCTCTCTTCTTCCTGTCCACCATAATGCAAGTGACCACTGCCACAGGCTCCCACCACCATGATGTTCTTTCTTCCTATGAGTGCCAGAATCAAGGAAACCAAGGACCATGGACCAAAACTTCTGAAACCGTGAAACAAAACAGATCTCCCTTCCTTTTGGGTTGATTTATCAGGTATCATATCAAAGTGGCAAAAGTATCACTACTACCACACTGATAGCAGGAGTAATAGATGGCTACTTCACCATATCCTATTCTCAAATCTTCTTTAGATAAACTGGTTTTCTCATCCTTGCTTCCATATCCATTGTCCTTTCTTGCTCTGAGGTTTTACTGGCATTTTAATCCAAGCTCTCGTCTCTAGTTTATGTTCTTCAAAAGCTAACCATACCCTAATGCCTAATTCGTACTTCCCCATGTACATGAAGTTGACCTTGGCCACCCTAGCTAGCAGAGGCTCTCCTCTTATTTATGTCTGTGCCATCGACTGTCTATCTAATTACATAGTACTTCCCTACACTGCTCTGTATTATGTCGGGGTGTGTGTGTGTGTGTGTGTGTGTGTGTGTGTGTGTGTGTGTGTGTGTGAAAGCAGCCCAGTAAACAGAATGTGTGTGAAAGCAGGTGTTATATCTCACACTTCTTTGCCTCTACTCCTTAACTATCCAGTTACTTCATCCATTACAATCTTTATGATGGTGCTGATTGTGATCATGTTTGGTGTAAATCAAATTATAGGACTATGGGAAGGGAAACAGAAAGAATGTTAAAGCCAATTCACTATCAAATCCTATTTGGTGTGCAGAACTAGGCAGACTGTCCAGTGCTTACTGCATTTGAGTTATAGGATGAGGCATTGGCTTCCAGAGGAAAAAACTGGAATCTAATTACTAGAAGTCGGGATAGAAGGTATGGGCTGGATTGACATTAAGATTTATTTTGTATTGAACTCCAAGCAAAGAATAATCAGTATTTACCCCACTGAGTGACAATGGACAAGATTAAATCCAGAGCTTGGGGAAGGGTTAGGTCTCTGACTACAGGAAACATGATCTATGGGAACAGAAAAGACAGTGCAATAGTAAGTCAAGCAGACTCTGTTCTTCTTGCTTTCTGAGCAAGCTTCCTGAGCTGAGCGTAGAGTACTATGTCTGTCTTTCCCTATGCTACTGTCTTTGCATCCTGCTCAGTTTGTTCCCTGCTCAGGTAGGTGACCCTGGGCTGTACTGTGTTAGGATGTACCACTGACAAGACCAACTCTGTGACCTGATGCCATAGCCGGACACAAGGGGCTTGTGCAGCAGGGTAATTGGTTGAGCTAATGAGACTAGCCTCCACTCACGTGCAAGCTGAAGAATAAGGAATGGGGCGGGCAGAGGATGGAGGGAAGGGAACAGACAGTCAAAGCAGAAAATAGATGAGGATCCCAGTTGATGCAGTGGTTTTCTGGACCGTTTGATTCTTGAAATAAAATTTTCTTTCCATTGCACAATCATTGCAAGGGGAAAAAAACCCACAATACTAATATGCTGCACAGTAATGTTTATAAAATGAATGACTGGAAAGGAACTGTGAATATTATGAAGCATGCAGAAGACAGGATCTATAATACATGTGATGTAATAAAGCATATTTCTAGACTTTGTCTCTGGTTTCTGGCAGAGGGCTCTGGCTCAAAACCTTTAGGATTTCTGGAGGCATAGGACTAGCTTGTGCTATTCATAATTAGTCCTTTGGGGGTACTAATGAGACATGAAGTGTGATTAGGAGGCTGGAACTTTCAGCCTCACCTCCAACCTCTGGGGAGGAAGGCTGGCTCTAGAGATTAAGTTCAGCCACATTTTCAGTGACTTATGATGCAGGCACGTAGTGATAGTACAATGACATCTCAGGACAGTGTGTCTTGGAAGAGCGTCTTGGTTTGTGAACAAATGCATGTGCCCAAGAGTGATGTGCTAACCTTCACAGGACTGAGGCACCTGCTTTCAGCACTGTTCTTGACCTTGAGTGCCCTGTAGAGTAACATGAAGTAGGCTCGTGGAAACGTCCAAATTGTAGCCAAGTCAGACAAAACTTTGAGTAGCCTAGGGACCCTGCTGGCATCTGGTGTCTGATGTGAAAGCTGTCTAACTTGAGGGATCTGATGCTCCTTGCAAGTAACTCACTTGTGCACTGAAAACATGCAACACCCAGTGTGAGAGAGTTGGCAGCAGAAGCCGATATTTCATTCTTCAAGTACTGAAGGATACCACACCTGTACAGTCTGTTTACAGTTTGGATGACAGCAGTGATGGTTCTGCTAGCTCCAGATAAGGGAGAAAGTAGTTGCACTGGGCAGCTAGTGTCCCTACCAACCTGTCTGCATGCTGATTGATGCTCCAGGGAGCAAGTGAAAGATTTTAATCTATACATCCCATTTATCCAGCTGAAGTCTTAGATTCTGGGAAGCAAGCTTGTTCAGTCTACACTTGTGTGTATCAAACCGTGTTGAGTGAATTGTCTTAAAAATCCGGAGTCCTGAGGCTGGAGATGACTCAGTAGTTAAGAGTGCTTACTGCTCCTGCAGAGGACTTGTGTTGGGGTCCTAAAATGGACATACTGCCTCACAAACTACCTGCACCTCCAGTTCCAGATGGGACACCCTCTTCTGACCTCCACAAGCTCCTGCATGCAGATGGTATACATGAACTCACCTGGGCATATAAATAAGCAAGTAAATAAATAAACAAATAAATAAGCCTTTAAAAAAATTCCGAAGTGCTACTGAAACACTGCATAGTTGACATGATGATATACAGATAAATACTTTTTTTTAAATTAGATATCTTGCATTCCATGCTTACTAAACAGTCTTGTCACTCTGGATACCACTGTAGTATCATTTCCTTCCCACATTTCACAAATAGGAAACTCTAAGTCTACACGTAAGTGCCTTATCTATGATCTAGAAGCAAGTCATGACTAGCTCTGCAGTTGAAAACCATTTTTTTTTATGTCTTTGCAAGCCTATTATGTAACTTATCAAACCATCCTCAAGGACTGAGAGGTACTGGTCAGTCAATTGAGTTCAGTCCCTACCGGGGGATGGTGATAGGGAAATGGTCAAGAAGTTCAGAATCAGGTCCTATTAGTCACAGGACACAGGGAGGCACTTCGCCGTTTAGATTAGAGCTGGTTCTTTCACTTTCTCTTTACTCTGGAAGCCAGTCCAGAGTCTTTTTGTCAAATTAATTCTCAGTTACGCAGGTAAGAAAGGTTAGGGGTGTCCTTATGCTGAGGAAAAGAAACAGAGTTCAAGTATTGGCAGAAACAAGAATCATTAAAACAATAAAACTCCGGAGTATGAAAATGACTGTCTCCTTTATCTTCCACGTTAAAGTGTAGTTTGTCGTACTAGGTTGCCCCTGGCCTCACCCTTTAAGTTTGCATGTTAGAAACAGACTAGAAACTGTAAGTTTTGCAGGTTGAAGAATTTTTGTCATTATGGCCAGAGATTGATCTCAGCCTGAAGAGCAGTGTAACATCTCATTTTATCTTATCAGATTTATCTCACTCTTCAGAAGTAATGACTTTTCTAACACGTAAAGCTTAATTTTGTGGCTAACGAAATCTTTCAAAACACAGTAACTGGGCTTAGGTAATAGTCGTTACAGTGGCGTCCCGCTTGCCTGTGTTCCATCGTGCCCATTTACAGCTTTAAATTCCCCTAACACGTGTGGTAGAAAACTCCCAGGTTTGTTAAACCCACTGTGGGGGACATAACTGTCTCAATAAAAAGCCCGTGTTGGTAGACTGGTTCTCAACATATTTCCCTCCAAGCTTTATCTGAAAGGCACTGACAGGAATGATTGTTTCCTGGAGTCTTGGGTTTAGACATTGTCCTGACATGGTCTCTGAGACAAAGAAGGTGATGCCAGGGGACTCTCTTCCATCATGGGAAAGCTTCAGGACCTTCTTCTTCTAGCTGTGCATGTGGCTTCATGCAGGGATCAGATGCTAATGTAGTTGTTCCAAACAGCTCTCCTACTTGTAGGCTCTTCATTTCGCAGTAGCGATGTGAAATGCTCCCCCACAGGTTCATGTGTTTGAATACTTGGTCCCCAGCTGTTGATGCTGTTTGGGGACATTGTTGAATCAAGAAGTAGGGCCTAGCTGGAGAAAAGGAGTCACTTGGAGGGGAGGCTTCAGGGTTCTAGTCCAGCCCACTGCTAGCCACAGTCTCTCATTGGGCTTCTTTATCTGCCCAGATGTGAACAGGCAGCCTTACTTTTCTGTGGCCACAGCCACAGCTGTTTCTGTCATGATGCCCCCTTGCCCTCAGCAATGGACTGTGTCCTCACACCATGAGATAAAATAAATTCTCCCTCCCTGTGTTGCCCATCTCAACACCCAATTCCAGAGCAATTCGCTGGCTAGACAGGACTGTTTTCGGTCTGGGGTGATGTGGCCCACTGTAGAAACCACTCCAGTGAAGCACAGGAGAACAAAAAGAGAGTTGGTCTGAGGGGAAAAAATGGCTCTAGTTGTAGAATTCTGAACTTGCTTGATCCCAAAGCTGTGTTTCTGTTTTTTTAAGGAGCCGGCTGATGACTGGACTCAGCCCCCAGCACGGTGGTGAGCAGTGTAGACTCTGGGGGAGGTCACTGAGGTTTGTATGCCTCTTCTGGTAGGAATTACAGTCTCCCCTAGCTGTTTTGCCTTGCTCACGAGTCCTTTGTAAAATGAGACAATGGTGTATCTAGTTTAATGCTTGGTAATGTGTCAACAAAGTATGCTACTGTTAAAGCTGATGAGTTTTAAAAAACTTAGAACAGCCTCTGGAGCCTAGAAAGTATTCGAATCACTGCTCCTATGTGAGGTGCTGTGGGCAGCCTTGTCTATAATTCACTTATTTTTCGTAAAGGCAGTGGACCACCACATCCTTGGTTTACAGGTAAAGAAGTGGAGACATACACACGGGCTGGCGAGCATGTCTGAGTCCACATAGCTAGCAAGCGGCTGACTGGCCTCTGTGCCTTTAAAGTTGGACCACATGACTATGAAGTCCATGCCCAGAGCCACTGCTCTCCACCACATGACTAATAAATCAATGTGGTATTTTATTTATTGCGATTTTCCTTCCTGCAAATCTTCCCAGCTCTGTGAGCCAGCCATGACTCCTGCTCCTTCGGGTCCCAGGAGGAGCAGCTGCTGACTCCTCCTCCCACAGCTAAACCAAAATGACTGGTGCCAAAGCCACCTGCTATTTGCCGGACGCCCCTGGTGAAGAAGAAAGGGTGGTGGGGGTGAGGGAGGGGGCTGAGATTATTCATAGGGTGTTATGTTTGTTGCTTGGATCTGGAAACTCAACTAGTACCTTTGAAGACCTCTGTGGCTTAATTTCTTATATTATGGAATGCCAGGTTAGACCTGGATCATCCCCATGCATTCCCTGTATCTAGAACTTCGCAACAGTCTATTTATTTAACAGATACTGAATACCCTCTTGGCATAGAGCACTGTGCTCTTTGCCAAGGACAGAAAAAAAATGAGTAAATAGAAGCCATGGTCTCATCCACAAGGCATTCTCATCCTGAATAATAGACAACTGTTAAAACCATCATGATAGGAAGGCTGTATGAATTGGGGTGACTGGGTTCAAACACTGTTTTCCATTTCTTACCTTTAAAATTGCCTTTAAAATTATGTCTCTGAACTTTAATTTTCTCTTTTATAAAATGGGCTTTGATAACATTTTCCTCGCCTGGGTGGGATCGTTGCTGGCTCTCATAAGTGTTGTTTAAAGTGCTTTGACAAGTGCTTTGAAGAGACCCATTGTTTACAAGAACAAGCAGAGGGATCTCAATAGGAAGAGATATACCGTGGGATCTGTAAAGTACATGTGGCCTCACAGGCTGCTTTAGTCTCCTGGAGTACTTTCAACATAACCTAAGAAAGAGATTATATTCCAAACGCACTGTAAATGCTCTAGATTTAAATAAAGTTAATAAAGTCTAGGCAACAAACAACATTTTACCATTGGGAACCTGTGTACCTTTGGTCTCTAAAGATGCCTTACCAAGTGTTTGTGAGAACTGTATGCTGTTTTCTATGAAGGTGGCTCGGGCATGTACAGGCTATCTTCTATCTCAAAACCCCTGTTCCTACCTAAAGCAACAGCATGTAGACAAGTAAGAGAAATGGATAAAATGTTTTCCCCGATGGGCAGAGAGAGAGCCTCTCTTCTCCACCCGGTTCTGGTGCTCTCTTCCATGTAAATGAGTCCCATCTGCATAAAACACCCAACTCGCCTCCTCCTTCCTCATCCCCACCTGGTGCTGGGGGCAAAGAAGGGGAGACTTTATTTGATTGTTGAGGTGGAAAGCAGAAGCAGAGCACAGGCAGTTTGCTCCTTCCTTGTCCAGCTCTTTCTTTCATGGCCCTTACAGATTTGAGTGTGCTCCTGGAAAGGGAGATGCATGCTGCCCAGTAGGCCAGCAGCAGAGAGGGAGGCTGCCTCACTGTCCATCTGTGCCTTCAGAGTACGTGGGATGCCTTACCACCTTCTCCTGTAACAAACTTGTTGGTTAAAAATGTTATATTATCACCCCCATTTATCTAAATGTTTTCTCTTGTGACTTAAGTTACTTGGAATTGAGGACAGAAGGTATTAATTGCTAACCACCCTTGATTTCCTGTATCCAAGAAGTTGCTGATTCTAGCCCAGAGGGCCTCTGTTTTCCCTGCTCATCTGTATGGTGTTCTTTCTTGTCTCATTGATGGTGCTGTATATTTGGTGGTGGTGGGTGACTTGGGCTAATAGAATTATTTTCCACGTAGCATCTAAGACTGTTAAACTGAGTCAAAACATGGGAAGAACTTAACTGGGCCTTCTACATTGGAAATACGCTGTAGAAAGATGAGAATGACCAACGTTCTCTTAATTAAAGCATAGTATTTCAATATATTACCTTAATACTAAAAGAGCTTGTACTATTATCTGATACCTAATAAGACTACACACACACACACACACACACACACACACACATGCATATACTAAGATGATACATATCCATGCAACATGAGAAATGTGCCAGTTTGCTAATTTGTAATTTCAGGGATAAAAAACACAGTCTACATTGTCTACATTCAAATTACACTGTTCACTCTAGCCAACCTGGGCACGGTTGGTGGATTCGTGGCTGTTCTAGGTAAGTGCTGGCAGGTCTTTTCTAAGCATCTTAATGCCATCGCTTCCAGAGTGGTCCCCTTTCATCTCTGGGCTCCTAGAATAATGTCTATTCAGCTCAGCGCAGCAGCTATTCACATATCTGACTCAATTTTCTTTATGTTACATTCCATGCTCTGTTTGCACAAAGGAGTCATGAACCAGGTAAGTATGAATCATACTCCCCTGAGGAGTGTTGGAAAAGAATCCAATTGCATTTGCTTATTAAATTATAATTATTAACAGGGGAATATTTTCTAAAGTCCAGAACACCTTTATTTAAGCCTCTGTACTATGATTTCTATGGCTATATTTCTGTGTGTGTGTGCTCATGTATGGGGAGGTCAGAGGTCAACTTTGCATGTCATTCCTCAAGTATCATCTGCATTGTTTGTTGGCACAGGGTCTCTGTTTGGCTTGGAGCTCATTGATTAGGCTAGCCTGGCTGGCCAGCGAGCCCCAGGGCCCCTCCTGTCTTTGTTTTCCCAGTGCTGGGCTAACAAGCACATGTTACCATGCCTGGATCTCCTGCTTTCTGTCTGTTTAATGTATGCATGGGCTCTGGGGACTGAACTTGAGTCCTCGTGTTTCTATACCAAGTACTTTATTGATTGGGTTACCTTTCTAATTCTTACTTTGTGTCTTCCCTTTAATTTTTAAATTTGTAAAATTCTCAATTGAAATAGAATTAGAACATGGCTCCCCCTCCACCTTCTCCAGGGCACCCTCCCTTGAACCCTTTCCATGCCCCCCTCAAGTTGGTAGCCTCTTGTTTAAAAATTATGGTTGATATAAAAGGAATGAAATGAAAATGAATAAAAAAATAAAATGAAAAGTATGATTGCTACATACATATGTATGTGCATGTATGCACAACTGTACAATAAATACCACCATTTGAGTCCACGTTTGTTGTTTGTGTGCATATGGTTTCAGGGCTAACCATGCCGCACTGGACAACCAGTAAGGGGGCTCATGTCTGCCAGAGGCTAGTTCTCCTTTTCCCAGAAGTCATGAGTGGCTTACAGTTCTTTTTCTAGATATGGGGCCACTCCAAACTCCCCCACCTTCACATGTCAATCGACACAGCCATCGCTCAGGTGTTATTTACGCAGCCATTTCTAGGAGAGATTGGCTGTGTCATGGCAGACTTCCTGGTGTTCTGGCCCTTGGATCTTTCTGTCCCCTCCTCCACGATGTGCCTGCCCTAAGCTGTAGATGCAAGAGCTTTGTGATGGAGATGTATCTGCTGGGTCTGGCCTCCCCACTGTCTGCTGATCTCTGCAGCACGTCCAGTTGTGGTTTTTTGTGTGGTCTCCATCTGCTGTGAGGAGACGCTTCTCTGATGAGGGATGGTAGGTACACTTGTAGAGGAAAGGCAATCTTCACAAAAAGACAGCTCAGTCCTCGGAAAGCAGACTGACCAGCATCCAAGTGAACCCCATTTTGAACCACCACCACCACCACCTCCATCACCCCACACTACTCCATGTTCCAAACTTAACACTGATTGTTAATCAATGTGAGCTGTTCTCATAAATTAATATATGCCAGATGGGAAAAACAGACTACATCTAAACCAGGGCAGTAGAAAGGAAAAATGAAGGGATGAGAAGGTGACGGTGCTAAAATGCTTGGTTCTTGGTGGTGGAATGAGCTTGTGAGTAGTTCTTTTCTCCCTCGGGATACTTTTACATATTTCCTGCATAACTATGCATTAGTGTAACAGGAAAAATTAAAGATATAAGGAAGATGTTGGTACCATTTAATTAATTTGATTTATTAATTCCCCTTCTAAGTTTCTTCTTAAAAACAGTACTTACCAGAAGAATGACAGCCATTTCTCTTTCCAAAACGATAAGGTGGTGGTGGTGCATGCCTTGAATCCTAGCACTCTGTGAGTTCCTGGTCTTCAAAGAGAGTTCCAGGACAGCCAGGGTTAACACAGTGAGACCCTGGCTCAGGGGTGGGAGTGGGTGGGGAAGGAAAGAAAATGAAACGGTAAGACTACTTATTGTCCCAAAATCATTCTTCGACATTTTTAAACCATTTTTTTTAAATGTTTTAGTGCACTTAGTGGCATCAGTGGACTACTTCCCTCTTTCTTTCTTTCTTTTCTTTTTTTTAAATTTTTTTAAATTTTTTTTTTAGTTTTTCAAGACAGGGTTTCTCTGTGTAGCTTTGCACCTTTCCTGGAACTCACTCTGTAGCACAGGTTGGCCCTGAACTCACAGAGATCCACCTGCCTCTGCCTCCCGAGTGCTGGGATTAAAGGCGTGCGCCACCACCTCCAGGTTTACTTCCCTCTTTCTAACGGGGCAGAAATTTGTCTTTGAGCAGATCTCTCTACCTAACCAGGCTCTATCTGTTCTGGGTTAGACCTGCCCTGAGCAATCTGCAATTTCCCCGCCCCCTTCAGGCTATGATTTCATTCTGGTCATCCTGGAGTTCATAGGCATTGCAGGGAGGTAGGAATTTATTGCTTTTCTTCCTAGGCAGCTTGCTTAGCACCTTCTGGAACTGTGAGGGCTAGTGCCTAGGGAAGAAGCTCCAGGTCAGATCCAGCTCAGATCCTTCCAGTTCTATGTCTGACATGTGTACAGGTACAGATATCTTTGATCATCTGTACCATAGGTCTTTTAGATAACTTTCTTGATTGGGAATGGCTGGATCAAAAACTCTACACATTTAACCTTCTAATTGTCGTTGTGAATGTGTCCATTAGAGGATAACTACCTTCAGTCTCCTTCTTTCACCTCTTTGGGAGGAAGGTTCAACTTCACTTGCAACCAAAGGAAACACTCTCAGAGGAGAGTCCAACACAGACGGAGGTGACGCCTTCAGGTAGTCTGGGGAGGGAGGGAGTTCTTGAGAGGTGACACATTGGGTACTTTCCCTGGGGATTCCTCACTCTGGCTGATAAACGTCCGGCTCGAGGGGCAGGCAGGACTGGTTAAGGAATGTTTCTGACATTCCTTCTGATGAACAGGGTCTCGGTGACACAGCTTTTGTGTTGATCGTTGAACAGCCCTGTTGGTTACTCAGTCTGGACAGCTTGTGGGAGAAGATACAGGTCCAGACAGCCTGTGGCGTCAGTCTTTTTCAGTTAAGAACACTTTCTATTCCACACGACAGGAAGTGAACAACAGTGGATTGTTAAAATTTGAGGGCTGTTTTCTTCTTAAATAGAAAGTCTACCTCCAGGAGGCTGGGAGCTGGTTCAGGGGCTAGCTGGTGTCAGGGCCTGTGTCCTGTCATCCCCGAAGTTCACTTGACCCTGCTCTTGGTGGCAACATGGCCACCTAAGCTTCTGCTCTCCCACCTGTGGTTAAGGCAAGAGGAAGGAGGAAGAGTAAGCCTGCCTCAAGAAAATATTCCCTTTCCAAAAGCCCCCATGACAGACTTCTGCAGAAGCTTTACTGGCTCCCACTCCAGAAGAAGCTGAAAGTATAGAGAATGGAATGCCACCGTCGTTGAGATCAGTAAAACCATCGATGGTAAATGTGTGCTCAAATTTGCAAGCAAAACCAAAGTTCTCAGAAGAGGAGAGACATTGATGTTAGTGGATAAACAGAACCATCTTCTCATTGTTTGGATTTTGAAGGGCATACACACAATCTACTGATGAAAGTGATTTTCATTTTGGAAGGCCAAAAGCAGCCCTTCTATTTCCCAGATGTTTATAAAGTTTGTGAGAAATGGCTGTCTCCCCATGCCCCCTCCCCAAGAACTCCGGGATTCTGGACTTAGGAAAACTGATTTCGGAGTGACAGCCACCGATGAAATGAACAGCTCTCCTGTTTACTGCACAGTATGAGCGGACAAGACAGTGCTGCTTCCTTGATCTACACAGCTTCTCTTGACTTCAAAAGGCCTATTATAAACAAAGGCGTTTCACAGGATGTGGAGGGAAACAAGTGATGCTCCAGTTTACATGCCACAGTGGAAGAGGATTCTCAAGGGACGAGCAAACATCCCTGGTTAAGATAACCCCACATCTACACACAAACACAAACGCTAGCACATTATTATGGACTTCAAAGCATCTTCAGTTTGGTGATCAAAGAGCCAGTTGTTGTCCTTATGATAACAAGTATTTCCTTCATATAAAAATGTTCCCTCCTTAAATAAACTCAAAACTAGTGCTAAATGCTCTACATTTAATTTATCTATAAAATCATATTTTTATTGATATGATGATGATACATTTGTGCTTAATAGAATATAAACAGGAACAGAGCATCAGAATAGGAATTTTACTATGTTATATTTAAGTTAAGAATTAAAGGGAGCCTTTAAAAAAACTTAGGCTATTTGGAAATTATGAATTAGCTTTGCACTGTATTTACTAAACCCATTTTAAATATTAAAATATTAATATTAATTAATTAATGTTAATTAAATGAGTTGAGAAAAGAGCATTTTTTTAAAAATGAATTAATGTTGCTTTGAACAAAAACCAGCCACTATTATGAAACTGTGATTTCTTTTTCTTTGTTTTTGTTTTTGTTTTTCCGAGACAGGGTTTCTCTGTGTAGCTTTGCGCCTTTCCTGGAACTCACTTTGGAGACCAGGCTGGCCTCGAACTCACAGAGATCTGCCTGCCTCTGCCTCCCAAGTGCTGGGATTAAAGGTGTGTGCCCCCAACGCCCGACTGAAACTGTGATTTCTTATGTGGGAATATTAGGAGAAAGATTTAAAGTCTTAGTACTTTCAATATCTACTCCAGGGATAAAAATTCATAGAGTATGAATAGATGGTTTTATTACATGTTAATTAAATTTTTATCAAAATAAATGCTGTTTCATGTCATTATTTTTATCAAAGGAAGGGCATAAGTGTTTTCAACCTTCCAGTACAGACCTTCTTTCCCTGACCTGAGTTGCTATCCATGTAAACACGCCTAATGGGGACACAAACGGAAGAAGTGAAGCAGAGGTGCAGTGTGGGAACAGGACTGACATTTCCTCATAGTCCCTCCCAAGCAGATGTGAACATTTGTTGTTAGGTGGTTTCAAAGTGTAAGTATAACTCCTTCCATAGAAGAATGTTGGAGGTGATCAAACATAACATTTTTTTATAAAAGAAACCACCCCTCCTCCTTTCCATTCCCTTTCACTCTGCTTCGGCCTTACTGACACGGAGCTGTCTGGTTTTCAGTTTGTGTACCTCGGATGGCACCCCAAGATAGTTCAGGGGTGCTCAAGCTCTGAGTTTCCCAGCTCTGTTTCTCCAGGTTCTATGAGAAATCCAGTCCATGAGAGGAGATCTGGGAGCTATTTACAGAGAATGTAAGGTAAAAGGAGAGAGAGCAGGAATGGACAGGTGAGCCTTTCCATTCTCCTGCAGACTTGTGGTGAGCAGGGTGGTGGTGGAGGTGTAGGGGTGGGTAACAATGCTTTGAGAAGTCTGAACCAAGCTCATGGAAAGTCCCTCAGACACTGAAATTTCCCTGGAGAAGTGTCCTGTCTATCCGGAGAAGCCGTTTTGGAGTGGACTGTTGTGATCCAAAGCAATGAACATTGGACTTTCAACCTGCTTTTCGCTCTATGCTGACCTCCTGAGCAAGGCATTTCTGTGGCTGCCATACTAGCTGTTATCTCCCTCACCTGCCCTCTAGACAGAGTCCTGTTGCTCATCTTTAAGCTCCTGGTTAGTTAGCTCCAGCACACCCTGAAGGCTTCTGTAACAAGGACTTGGATTCAGACACACCATCTACTTTTAGAACTTCTCTCCCTGATCATATTCTTTAGCCAAGAACAACTTCTCACTGGGCCGTGGAGTTCCAATGCCACCCAATGCCTCTCTCTGACCAACATTTGCTCACGCTGTTCTGCGCCGTCCCTTCCCGCCTCTCAGCCTATCCAAATTCTCCTTGTTTTTCTACATCCAGAGAACTGCTTCTTCACTGAGTCACTTTTCTCTAGTCAGGATGACCACCTCTCCCTTGATCTCAAATTGCCATAGTGTGCAGGTGTCTATCTGGTGTGGTTTCAGTTTACTTTGGATCTTTTCTTCAAAGATCCAGCAGGCAGTAGCTGGATCACAATGACCACAGCAGGCAACACATGTACACACATCTGACGTGTGTTTACTGAAAAGGAAAAACCCCAAGGGTATTGGTTTGTGAGGCGAGGGTGGGAGAAGAAAGACGTAACTGTCATTTCATGGTTCCCAAAGACATTTTTCACAGGGACTCAATTAATTTGTTACTTCTTAAGGAAACACTACAGACTTCTTCAGAACTCAAAACACATTGGCCATAGATTTGGAGGGAAAGGAAAGCAGGTAGATCTTTTTTCCCCCCGTGCAGCCCTTGAGAGCTCAACTGTAAAGGAGAAACACAAATCTGGGTGGGTTTTGGAGTGTCCATCTTCCATTGCTTTCTTAGATGCATCCCAATGGTGCAAGATTCTCCTGCCTACTTCCCACATGCAGACTGAACTGTGAGGTTTCTCATGCCTGCCTGTGTTATCTTTGGATCTCCATCCACCAGAAGAGGGTTGGGCAGGGTGTGGGTGCAAAGCAGCAATCATGGGTGCTGTGCTATGCAGAGAGGGAGGAAGTGGGCATTCTTACCAAAGCAGACATTTGATCACCACAGTGATTGCCAAGAAATCACAGGGTGAATTAGGGTGAGGAAAACACAGTAGGAGGGCAAAGAGACAGAACTGAAGGCAGAGGAACACTAGGCACTGCCAGGCTGGTTGGATTGGACTGGACCATTTTCAGCACCACCATGAAAGTAGAAATAGTAATTGCGAAGTTCCACTGTGTGCCCATTTTTACACAGGCCACACTTTTAAGTGTGTAGCTGGTTTCTGCTTCTATGCAATTCTAGACCTGTTGAAAAGACATGAAAACCCAACACGTGCTCTAGTTTTCCATGACATTGATAATGATAATTGAGCTTCCTTCTCCTTCTACATTTAATTTACCCATGAGTCGCAGTGGATTAATGTGCGAACCATATCCCAAACCTGTCTCTATCTTTACCACACACCCTTAGTGAAGATCTTGCTTGTGTCCTTTGGAGATGACTCTTGTTTCCTTTCTTCTAGTTTCGTGTCACCATGGCACATGCCACCATCCCCTGTGCTGTGGCTAAGCCAAGGAGACTTTTCAAAAGTGGCCAGTGGTGTTCAACGCTGCACTTGGATGAGTGTGTTTTCACAAAGTTCCTATCCTATCTCTCCTAATGCCTGCTGGGCCTGCCAAAGTCCTAGCACGCTGCAGCTCCTCTTTCTAGATTTCAGAAGAAAAGACCTTATCGGTCCCCACGGTTGTGGAGGGCACACAGGAAAAGGAAAGATCTTGTGTGGTCTGGCCCTTGCACTGAGGGGCGCTTGGTGCAACCCCTGCCTTGCTGCTGCTGGCTCACAGTGCTCTACAGCACAAGCTCCTTTCTGCTCGCAGACATCGCGGTGCTTGGCCTCCTTTAGAGCCTACAGCATCTGTTTCCTTTTTCTGCCTCAGACACCTAGTTCCCCATCTTTGCAGGGCTGCCGTTTTCCTTTTAAATACGCCGTCTTTTCTTTTTGATTAATATGTTAATTTTAGGTATTGGTGGGTTCAGTGCCATATTTCAGTGTAGACATATAGTGTCCATGAATCAAATCCATCTAGCTTTTCTTTCATCCTTCCTTCTTACCCCACCCTCCCCAAGCTCTAGTAAATCACTATTCTACATTTAGACTGGCTTTTTTTTTTTTTTAACTTTCACATATGAGAGACAGAACACATGGTGCTTATCTCTCTGCGTCTGTCCCTTTTCACTTAACATAAAGTCCACCAGCTCTATCCACTTTGCTGCAAATGGTTTTTCTTTTTCCTTTGTGGGTGAATATCATTGAATTCCATTGTGTATGTATACCGTATTTGTTTTATTCATCTATTAATGGGCACTGGGAATGACTTCTTATCTTAGCTATTGTGAAAGGTGTTGCAATAAAAATAGGTATGAAGAGATCTCTTCAGCATGTGATTTTGTTTCCTTTGGATCTATGCCCAGAAGTGGGATCGCTTGAGCATAGATAGCCCAGCTTTTAGTTTTTTTTGAGGAACCAACGTATTGTTCTCCATAAGGAGAATGGGAATGTACGTGAATTGCCTTTTCCCCACATCCCCGCCACCTGCTTTTAATTCAGACCCTCTCCAGCAAAGCCCTCCTGATAGTCTGAGCCATTAGTCCTCAGGGCAAACATTTGTACCTTGTTAAAGATCTTCATGGTACTTAGCAACATCTGTGTACTTCATCCCCACCCCCACTCCCTCTTACCACCTGGACACACGTCTGGAGAGGAGAAGTCTTGAGACTTCTTCAGGGCCCTATTCACATTACCTGAAACCATGTCCTGCATATCGCTGGTTCTTATTTGGGAATTATTAAATAAATAGATTAAAACTACTATTAGAGACAAAGAGAGAACATTGAAATTCAGAGTATTTGTGGGAAGTTCTTGAGGGAAGAAAGATAGTTTTTAGCTACAAAGAACCGGTGAGGGCCACGAACATACAGGGAACAGTTTGCTTGCATTTGCATTTGGCCAAGAGGGGACCCTGGCCTGACTGGAGCAAGAGGAACACAGAAATAAAGGTGGTGGGTGTCATGTCAGGCAGTGGGATGTCTACAGGGTCAGAGGGTAAAAGAAAGTCATTCCATTACCAAGCAGTGTATGTGCATGTTTAGTGTGTATACACATAGTAAATGATATATATGTTGCTGGTATATATTTATATATATTTATTGCCTTAGGGGATGAAGCATTGAAATTCTAGTGGAATCTGAGAGCCAGGAAAGATATTTATCATCTTATTTCCAGCCATGACAAAATAGAACAAATTACAATCCATGAGTCATGAACATAATGAGAAAAAGTCAGTCAGCCCCATATATTCCATTTTTGTGCCAGTTTGATGATTTTATTTTTTGGCTTTTTTTTTTTTTCATGAACTAGTTTGCTCTTTCGATAGAGCAATTCCCTGAGTTATTCAATCTAGGAATAGTTTTCATTTATTTGACATTTTATTTTCTCTCAGGAATGACCCTTATAGAATATGTATTTCTTTTCCTTGAATGAGGTGATATATTTGATAGTGGTTTGCAGAATATCAGCTGCTGCCTAAATAGAAGGTAGAGCAGAAACCTTTAAAGGACATCAAGGGCATAAACTATGAACAGCATTGTCCTGGTGACTCAGTTGTCATAGGAAAAGCTGTTTAGTTATTCCTGGGGATTATACTCACCACACTCAGGAGTTGATATGTATGTCTATTCATTTCCCCTACTAACTCTTAGGGAAAAAAAGCTAGCACATTTTTGATATAAATCTTGGTTGAGCAATCAGTCCTACAGTATATTCTTTGCCAGAAGAACAAATGATTTGAATTCTGCATATTTGAAAGACTGCATATTCTCATACCCCCCGCTGGGTCCTTCTCTGACTGGCACAGAGTGTCTTCATGCAGAATCAAGGAAGTGTGGCAATTTCCGCGAGTACACAGCAGCAAAGAGGCGGGGGGAGACCTTAGTTAGCTTCTCCAGTTCACAGTAGCACTGTCTCAGTAATGAATTTAGGGAAAACTGGGAAACCAGAGCTTCCCCCTGCCCTCCGCAAACAGCTGAGAGGGTCTTGGTACTAGAGCATAGCATTTCTGTGGTCACACTGATGCTTTCTATATAATTTTGAAGGTGATATTTTCCCATTTTATAGATATTGTAAGAGAAATGAGTTCCTCCAGGGTATGCTGGGGTGTCTGAGTACGCTTCCAGGAATAAATAAACAAAACTGGGAACTTGGTCAGGGGGTGAAGGGCAGATTAGAGTGAAATAGCTGAGTTCTGGCCTGCATGGAACCTGGCTGTGGCTGAGTAAATGCAGGAGTGGATCCAGGCAGGAGTTTTCCAGGGAAGACACAAAGCAGAGGAAGAATAGAGCCTTGCTGCCATTGCCTGGAGCAGATGGAATGCGGGAGCAAATTAAACTTCAAGAGCACAAGGAAGATATGGACCCTGCTGCTTTAGGAACCTACTGGATAGTTTATACAAATCAAGATTCTGAATGCAGTAACGGCAGTAATAGATATTTATGAGTAACAACCATGCTCGTTCCATGGCTCAGGAAACAAAGGTATAAGAAATCTAAGATGGTAAGCGGTGGATCCAGGAACAAAATGTCTATCAAATCCCCAAATCTATGAATATGTATGTATGTATGCATATATATGTACACACACATATCCAAAGGTTTATGTGTTTATATTAATCCAAAAAAATTAAACACATATGCAGAAGCTAAAATTAACTTTAATCTTATACAAAAGTAACATAATGCTTCAGACAATTACAGCTTCTAAAGAAACTGCTATTAACACTTTACCTTTTTTTGTTTTGTTTGTTTATTAGGAGCTGAGGACCGAACCCAGGGCCTTGTGCTTGCTAGGCAAGCACTCTACCACTGAGCTAAATCCCCCAACCCCACTATTAACACTTTATATGTGTTTATGTTAGCTCCTTATTCAGTGCCTGTATTCTTTTTTCATGTAGATAATCATATAAACACATTTTCTGAGAAAAATACTGTGAAATGTCATATACATACATAATTATGAAAATATAAATCCATGCATATGCACAAATAAAACTCGGTCCATATTGCCAGTCAGAGGTGATGTGAATTCAGGACTTTGCCTGTGTATCACACAGGGCTCTGCTTATGTTTTGTACAAACTAGTTATAAAGTTTTAAAATCGGTGTGATTCTGAAATGCCAGCTCATTTGTTTTACATATTTTGAGTTATTATTAAAATTTAACTTTTTCATGTATTTACTGCCATTAACTCAAATGCCTTTCTTAACTATTTTCTTAACTTCTACAGTGTTTTAGGTGTGTTACTTGTAGTTTTGTGCATGTGTATAATAAGGAATATGGGGAGGAGGGATGGAGAACATTAGGAAAGGGGATATGGCAGGGTGAAGGTTTCGACAGAGTGAGTTTGTAAAGTGGAGATACATTTTTCTTTTTTTTAAATGACATGTTGAATGTTAAGAAAAGTTGAACACATCATTAGTACATAGTTACTTCTATTTTCCCATTCTATCATCTTCCAGCCTACTCTAACCCATTTCAAGTGTGCCCACACACTTTACAGCTTTATAAAAACACTCCATTTTAAGAATATCGAAAATTAAAAACAGAAATGGTGAAAATGGCGCTCTGGAGATGGCTCTGTTGGTAAATTGCTGGTGACACAGGCAGAAGCTGAGCTTTGTCCCTAGACCTGTGACAAAGCTGTGTGTGGTGCTGTGGGCTTGTGACCCCAGTGCCGGGGAGGCAGACACCAGCAGAGGGTTCACTGGCCAGCCAGTTTGACCAGATCAGCAAGCCCCAGGCCAGGGAAAGACTGTCTCAAAGAAACCAGGTGGGTGGTCCCCGAGGAACAACCCTGAAGTTGTCCTCTGGCTTCCACAGATGCTTGCACAAACACACACACACACACACACACACACACACACACACACACAGTAGTGAAAATCACATGTCTTCTCCATGTCTTTCAGAAAACTTGGAGTAGGACAGTTTTGTAAGGAAATTCAAAGCCTTGGAACTTTGCTTTCTTTTGATTTAGAAAATTCTAAATGTGTTTTCCCTCAGGACATGGCAGAAAGCTCCTGTGTTAAATCGGGATTTTCTGATATAAATGGACGTGGACTCTTGACAGTTTTACCCATTTGAATTCTGATGGGCTGCTATACATATGCCTGGAGGGTCCTTCAAAGGGTGGGTATTATAAATCAAAATAAAAAAATCTACTTCTCTGTATTAGAACTATTATCACTGATCCATTAGGCATAATCCCCCAAATCTTCATTTTAATCAGATGCTGTTTTATTAAGCACGATACAATTTTAATAGCCAGCTCTCTGTTCATTGTAATTCAAGGTTGCATGGAAGCTGCCATTCATAAATCACTTGTTATGTGCTCCTGCTTTTTAATACCAGCCTAACCTTTTGCTACATCTCACTGTCAAAACATTCCAATAAGGTTTGATGCAATTACATTCTACATGTGTGCACCTGCCTAGCCTACAGAATAGCAGAAATAATTGACTGCATCTGAGTGGCTTTCTCTCCAAACACCTGTACTCATTAAAGCCTCCCATACATGGACAATTCTTGACAATCGTGTTCATCATGAAGACCTTTTCAGAGGCACAACAAACCAGATGTGGATTGTATACAATGGCTTCTCAAAAACGTGTGGGTAATGGGAACTTCTTATTTGCCAAGCATTCCAGAAGATCTTATTTTGAGCCAGCTCAGACATGACTCATTGGCTCCATTGGTGATTCCACAGCAGTGGCAGGCCTCATGTGGAGCTGCCTTTATTGTCTAAAACAAAGGTGATCCCATACTACTTCCTACATAGATGACACACTTACATTGATCTTCTTTTGTTTCACCACAGATAAATCTTTTCCAGATGACAGATCACACCTGTCAAATCAGTCCCCAATCAAAGGGTCTCCAGTACCCCACACCAGAGGTGTTGGAGCGATGGCACCAGGACAGATGTGTGAGCTCAAGTTTTCACACGATAGACATATGAGTGGTATCGTGTCTCTGTTATCTGACACTTAAAACACAAATAATTTATTTTAGCTGCCAACTTTTTTTTTCTTTTTCCTTCCTATTTTCATATACAGAAATCCAAAGATGGGCATCAGGAAGACAATGATGGCCAGTTTCAGCCCTCCTCAAGGTAAGAGTAGAAGTTAACTTTGCAGAAGGACCCATTTCATGTGCAAACAGTACAGCTCAATAAAAATCATATGTGGAAAGAAATCACGGACTGGGGAGATGGTTCAGCGGGCAAAGCACTTGCCAGAAAATTGTGAGAACCAGAGCTCCGGCCTCAGAATCTATGTAAAAGCCAGGTGGCAGCTGCCTGTCATCCTAGGGTGGGGTAAATTGAGACATGGAATCCCTGGAGTAAGTTGGCTACTTATACTAGCAGAAACCATGAGTGACCTTGTCTCAGTGTGTAAAGTAGAGAAAGAGATGCCAAACATGGGCCTCCACACACAGGGATGCCCCTACCCCCACCCCCTACCCAGCACACCATAAAAACATATATAGGCAAAATAAATAAATTCATAAAAAATAAATCTTGCATATCTTGTACAATGTGTTATATAATCATCTCTTCCCTTCTCCATTCTTTGGCAATAGTCACGATATTCTTTAGTAGAGAAACATCCTTGCTTGTTCCTAGGGGCTTAGGAGATAGTTTTTGAAAGAAAATGGAAAGCCTAGCTGCTAATGAAGTATTTACTCTCCTGAAGTACTTTCCCACCACTCAGATTCTCTAAGAAAAATTTAATTTCCCTTTTAATATCTCTCATATGGGCACAGTATCAGGTTTCATTTTTTTTTTTAATCTGCAATTTCCCTACAAAGCAGAGATGAAACTTAGTAACCAATTCTTTTAAAACAAAAATGGGCTGATAGCTTTTCATTGTTTCTAATACTGAAATATATTAGAGGCAGTGAGAGGAAAAAGTGCTTGCTTTTGGCCATCTAGGAAAGAAATGTGGTATCATTAAGGAGAAAAAAACCTTCAATGAGCCACAAATTTCAGCAGGAAAACTAGATGTGCTCTCAATGTGTAGATGGGTGGCAAGAACTCAGATTAGCTATACAAAATGCACAGTATTTTCTCTGTGACAGTGTTCTATGTAACAAAGGAGCTTAAATGAGTGTATGGTGTGCATTATACATCTTTACTTGTATAAACACAGAACAAGGCTCATGGAATATGGCTGAGCATCACCCCAAATGCTGGGACTGTGCAAAGAGAGCAGCCAGCTCAGAGAGACTTAAGTTAGAAATATGTAACATCTCTGAGGGCTCATTCTCTTTACTGATTCTCAGAGACACCAAATACAGTCTTGACTTTCCATTAAAAGATTAAAGAAATAGAAATTTCTCCTGAACTTTTACATAGAAGTCCCTGAATGCAATAGAAATATAAATATTCCCTAATTTCTTGGCTATTTTATTTTATTGCATTAATGAGTCCTTTTACAAGTTGGGATTAAGTTTGACATGACTACAGCATGTCAGTCATACCACTCATCTTATCCTAGTGACCTAGTACTCATTCCAAGTCCTATAGGAAAAACAAAGTCATTGACATAGTTGTCTGAACATCTCATGCTGATCACTGATGGATGCCTGAACTGTGTCTTAATTGATGTTTGACATGTTCTAGTGTTTTAGAAAGCCATGCACATCCCAGCAGGTCATGGGTTATCTATGTCTATGTAGGGTTCTCTTGTCTCCCTGCCCCTCAACACACACCTTTGCCTAGGTCCCCATCTGAGTTACTTTTATTGTTGCTGTGACAAAATACCTGAGAAGAATCAGTTTAAAGGTAGAAAAGATTATTTGGCTCACAGCCTAAGAAAGGGTGCAGTGTGAGGCAGCTGGTCCTATTGCATCCATAGTCAGGAAGCAGAGAGGGGACATGATGTGGAGCTGGTCTATGCAACTGTAAGGCCCATCCATGGTAATTCACTTTCTCTACAAGGACTCCATCTCCCAAAGATCCCAGAGCCTTCCATAAACATCAAAAACAGCCAGGACAAAGTGTTCAAACCCATGAGCTCATGGAGGACATTTCAGAGTCAAACTACAACAGTCTATAACCGATCATCCTTGTGCAGTCCTGGCTCTGACAGCCTCTCCTTCAGATTCTTGGTACCTTCTTCTTTTGGCAGCAGGGTCTCATTCACTGGTCTTTCTGAATCATTGTATTCCAGGAACAAACAATGATCCATGTAACGTCATAAGAGACTTGGAGCTCAGAGTCAACTAAATTAGTGTAGAGAAAGTCAGGTGAATATAGAGCCATGATAAATATTGAAATTGGGATCAAGAGACACATGTAATTGCTATGGAAACTTGGGCAGCCTCTATTCCCTTTTTATGTTTTATTTCTTAGGTCATTTATTATTATTTGACATTGTATAGATTTACTCATTGATTAGCAAATTCTTAAATACTGCCAAGATCCCTTCCCCCAAATACAACACAGATTTAGAACAGAAACTCTTTGACCTATTTGTAGCAGAAATCTGAGTGCCAGGGCAGTGGGTGACATGTAGAAGTTGATAAAACAAGTGTTTGTGGAATGAGTGAAAGGATGCCACCCATGTGCCAGATTCCGTATTAGACGCTAGAAAAGCAGCAGGTGAGCCTAACTGTGTGCAGCTTACACTCTAAGGGGATGTGTCACCCTACAATCTACACACTAGTGTGATAGTTTCTCATGCTGATGACAGCCACAGACATAGAGGAGAGTGAAAGCAGATGTGGTTCACCAGGAGGGAAGGCCAGGCGCCGCTTCTCTGAGATGACATCTGAAACAATCTGGACCATGAGAATGAGGAAGTCAAGTGAGAGGATGATGACACAGAGCAAGTCACAGGCCCTGGCTGCAATGTGCCCCTCTCAGACTGAGATATTGAAACCTAATGATAAATGTGATTGGGGCCCTCAAGGGGTAATGGATACTCTCCTTGTAAATGAAGCTGACGCCCTTTAAGAAGAGGCTTTCACCCTTCTACCTTCTGCAAATGATGACGGCATTCTTCCCTTCTGGGACAAACGAAAGGCACAATCTTTGAGAGGACAACCTGCGATAGACAAACAAATCTGGAACCACTCTGATCTTGAACTTCCCAGGCCCCAGAACTGTGAAGCATAAATCTCCATTCTGGATCAATCCCACAGTCGCAATGAACTCAAGCTCAGGTGGAGGGTGTTACTTCTGGGCCCAAGAGTGAGACAGATGCCCTGAGATAGGGTGTGACAGGTGGAGGCAGGGGGTTAGCTTTTGTTGTGGTTCCCACAGGAAGCGACTAGCACTAAGCACAGCAGTGCCATGATCTGATTCCTCTGAGACAACACCTGTGCACAGTCACTGTGTCTTCTGCAGTTACCTTTTGAAAGGTGGTCTGCAGGACAAGGTCAGCAATGTCCTCTCGGATGGGGTCTATGGCAAAGGTGTGAGTTGAACAAGACCACAGCCTGAGGTGATGCTATAGCATGAGGCTGGTGAGAAGCACTTGGAATCCAGATGTATTTCAGAGGAAGAGAGAGGAAGATTCATTCAGAAAGGATGAATCAGGGAATCAGGGACAGAAGTGACGGAATCTGGACACTTTAGGTGAGGAAAGGTGATGAATAAGTTCTCTGGAAACTCAAGTCAAAAATCGAGTGAGCGGGATTGACCTAGATGTTACATACTTACAGGGAACTGGAATTTCAGCATGGGAGCAGAAACCGGAAATGGAAAAGCAGTGTTATTAACCTGTGGTGGAGGGTGATAAGAGAGAGCTTTGTAGAGAATCGAGATGTTAGGGAAACTGGTAGCCAAAGCAATGCCTTGGCTTCCCTGAGCAGATACAGCAGAAAGACAGGCAGACGCAGGAAGAAACAGCGTGTAGACAACAAGCTGCATTTCCGTATCTTAGCTGCCAGTTTTCATATTTACATGTGATGTGCTACCCCCAGGATCAGGTTTACTGGATGAAGCAAAGGGAAAAATCTAAAGTTTGCTTGAAAATTTACACAACTACAAATATTATCACAAGTGAGGAAATGGGGAGGAAAATGAGGCAGGTGTGGTTATTTGAAACAGGGAAAGAAAGTCCCTTTCTTAAGATAGCTGGCTAAAAGTGTTTAGGCTTTGGCTTAGAACATGTTTGCATGTTTGCATTTGAATCCCACAAGGTGAGGTCTTCAGGAAGTTCATTTAAATAGAATGAATCAGCAAAGCTCAAATTGAACTCAGGTTCTGGGAAGCTACAACATTTGTCAGAATCAAATCTGTGCTGGAAATAGATAAGCCTCAGAATGTTCTGGAAGGGTGACCCTTTTTGAGATTGTCCTAGGGAGATTATAATAAGAAGCTATGTGTTTGGGATTAATAGCTTGAGAAATAAGCAAATGTTGAGATGTCAAAAAAAAAAAAAAAGCTTTAATTAAGCTCATTCATTTACATTTGACACATTGGAATTGTAGTTAAGTCTGAAAGTATCCTACAGGTCTGCAAACTTCCCTGAGGTCAAGGACCACAGTCAATGCATCTTCTGATTTGCATTTAGCTCCAGTAAGTGCTCAGAGGACATTTCTGAATGAAATGACTAAGTGTCTGGTGAAGGAGAAAGTGGCTGCTGTGGCTGTGTATTAGAAGAAACCTTTTGGGTAGAGTAGAACATCACCTTACCTTTTGACAGAGAGAGGCAGAAGTCAGATGATGTGGGCTGGTTGCAGCTACTAATAAATCTGAAAGATTTCCTCTGACTCCAAATGTTGACAGGTGACTGAATGCCATTGGTTCGTTTATTTATCCAGCAAGGCACTTGGGCTCTACTGTGCAGAGCAATATGCTAAAACTTAAACACATGTTGAGAAATAAAGCACATGAAATCCTACCCCAGGAAGCGGATAACCTAGTGAGGAGAATGTACAACAAATAAGTAGGTAACCAAATTGAAAAGGCACAGAAGAGAGCCAGCGTGCGCTCATGGCACATCTTGAAGAAGAGACTAGTTGATGAAGGTCACCTGAGAGACGCTCACTTCCTATGGCCTGCCCCTGAATCTGGATGAGAATCAGCTGGGGGCAGAGCACTGGCAGGAAATCAAAAAGGGCTGACGCTTCAGCCAGGCAAATGGCATGGAAAGCTGGGAGACAGGACATACAGTGCTCTTTGGGGAACTGAAAGAAGAATTTGTAGAGCAGTTCTGAGGCTTGGCTTTGAATAAAAATGAGACTCCCATGCTGAAAGTGCAGGTACACTGTACTCCCAGCACCGAGGATGGAGGCAGGATAATCATGAGTTCAAGGCCAGTCTGGGCTACATTCTGATAAAAGTGGGACATGGGACGTCTGAGTGAAGATCCAGAATAAGGGGGCAATTAACAACCTCAAGAGAGTGAATTGTCAGTGGGGACAGACATCGGGGCTTTGTGGCAATGGTAGTATGCATTTAAAAGGAGGGATGCAGGAAGTCATAAGCAACTCGATAAACAATTGAGCTTTTGGTCACAATAGGCACAGTGAAGGATACAATGATTGTAATGACTCCAGTGAGGAAATCAGAGAAGGCTTTCAGGGAGAAGCCAGCCTGGTAACATAGACAGGTCCATTTCATGCATTGCATGTGCAAAGGCCCTGAGAGCTGCTTGTCTCTGTGAGGCTTTCCCTAGACGTGAGAAGGCGCAGGCTAGTCTCACCATCCTTCTGTCTCATAACACATAATCACACCAGACCCTACCATGACCAGAGATCTCCCACTTACTCCAGGAAGACAGGTCATTCTTGGTTTACCCTTCACCTCCTCCCTCTCCTTCTCTCTTTCTGTCAGCCGGAAGAAGTTATCTTCTCGGTTCAGCCATGCAGCCTTCTCCTCTTCCCCCTCCTCCTCCACCTCCCGAGGTGTGTACCCACCGTGAAGACCTGTTGTGAAGGAGGAAACCCAAAGAGCCAAGAGCAGGAAGCCTGCATGCACAAGGAGGTCAGAGCAGGAAATGGGTGTAGTACAGTTCACTGCCAAGTGAAAGATATGGTTCAACAACCTGCTGCCAGTTTCCGGCTGTGGGGCCTGGAGGCCTCTGGCCCAGGTGCTCCCATCATCCTCAGCGTGCATATGCACTCGGGCTGAAAACGGGAGCTCTAAATTTGCAATCAAATGCAGGACATGCATGTGAAAGACAAGAGTGAAGTGGAGAATTTGGTTCTCAGGTCAGCCCATATCTTATCATGTTATTCAAGGTGCACTGAGTGCTACCGAAGTATAATTTAACATAGAACCAGTGAAAGGTGTACATATATCTTCATTGTAGAAGGTAGTCGTCCATCACTGAATGCCACAAAAATGAACTAAGCACCAGTTGTAGGCCGAGTAATTGGCAAAGGAAACAGATGAATCGTATGGTGATCTTTTGAGATAGGTTTTGGGTTTTGTTTTTGTTTTTGTTTTTGTTTTCCAAGCCAGAGGTGAAGGGACAAGTTGACACACTGGCCACTCATTAGCAAGACAAAATGAGGGTGTCAGAGTAATCTTCTGAACATGTACCCTGAGGTCGTCTCCTGAGGTTTCAGTTACCTTCCCAGCACATGACAGCAGGCATGGGGGGAGCAGCCTGGTGGGCAAGCAAGAGTATGGTGGTTTGCCTTCTCTATGCCAGCTTTGTGAGCTTGGCTGGCAACTTCACCTTCTTAAGGCTGTTTCTCCTGATCCCTAAAATGTATTTGTATCTGCTCTTCTCAATCTGCAGATTCAATGAACCAAGATTATAAATATTTTTAAATTGCATCTGCATAACACATGTGCAGACTTTTGTCCTTTCAGTTCCTTGGAGAATACAGAATAATAGGTATTTATGCAACACTGACATTGTATTCCATATTTTGATGGGGCTGGGGAGATGGCTCAGTCAGTAAAATGCTTGTCATGGAAGTATGAGGACCTGAGTTCAGGGGATGGTGGTGTGCACCTGTAATCCCAGGGCTAAGAGTAGATGGAAAGTTTCCTTGACTTGATGACCAGTCAGTAGATGAGTCAGTGATAGACCCTGTTCCAAAAAATAAGATGGAGAAGGATTGAGGAAGATACCTGATGTTGACTTCTGGAGTCTGTATTCATGTGCATACACATGTACACATATGTATGTATATACATATGTCATAAAACTAAATTTTATTAAAAGGATATTTAAAGATGATTGAAGTGTGTTGTGTGGGAGGATATTAATGACTGTATACATATGCATCATCATTTTATATAAAGAGTATGAGCATACTCAGATTGTGTTCTCAAGGAAAAACCCCCACCTCAAAAACCTACATGTCTCAATTGGACTTAAGATCTGATTGACCAGAGGGAAACCATGCCTGGTTCTGGAAAACTAGCTAACATCTCGATGTTAGTAAAGTCATGGTTATTGGAGGAGAATCTACAACCAGTGATTTACTAAATCAGCATAATCTCTAGCAAAAAAAAATCTATAAACTTGCATCCTTATACCCACAGATAAGTTTCCCTCACCAAGGAAACTTCTTCTTTTTAACAGAAGGAGACCACTACAGAAAACCAAAACCAACCACAATGCAAAACTGTGGAGCCCAGTCCTGATGGTTGCAGTCTATAAAACACCCAGGGGACATTTCAGAAGAGGGAATGTAAAGATTGTAAGAGCCAGAGGAGCAGGGAGTTTGCTGTGAGACTGTGTCTCTTAGTAATGTGAGGAGCTACCTCCCTAAAGTCTCACCAGCATGAGCTGAACAAATTCAACATCAATGGACACACCAAAATGGACAGGGAAAATCTCACTAGGCCTCAACCCTATGCAAAGAACTATGGGAAACTGAGGAAAGCTGGGTGCAGGAGAGGTGTTCTGCCCCAGGGAAGAGCACACCAACTGGTACTTCACCAAATGGTCAGCCCTGAAAACATACATATAAGTAACATTATACAGATTTCATACATTATTTTTAGGAATATATATGTATATACATTTTACATTTATGCACCCAGTAACAATGAATCAAGAGGCAGGGATTCAGAGGAGAACGAGGAAGTGTATGAGAGGGTTTCAAGAGAAGAAAAAGAAGTAGAACTGTTGATATTATATTATCATATTAGCAAAAAACCCCACAAAAATCCTACATTTCTCGTCCCTCAGTTTCATGGATGGCTATAGGGCAGGAGCATCATGGAAATGTAGTGGCAGCCAGTGGGATGCATTGTCTAGAAACATACCAAACCCGCCATCTCCTGTCAGAAGACATTGAGGTTCCCAATACATGAAGGGCATTGCATGAATATCACAGTGCTGTCTTATTTCCATAGTCACTACCCCCTGGACCTTCTAGATGCCTGAGTAGGCAGATCTCCAGAAATACCCCACAGGCCATGTCAAAACTCTTAAATGTGACTGTTTCACTTGGGCCCATATTAGGAAGAAACTTATTTCTAACTCATTTTTTTTTTCAACCTGCTCAGTCCACCAATTACCTTTCCTAATAAATTATGTAATTTTTTCTTAAATAAGTGAATAACTTGACCTTTTGAAGTTGGGAAATAAATCAGAAAAGAATAAGGAGGAAGGAAATTGTGTTAAGTATGTCAGAAAGGCCTTATGCATTCAGGAACTCATTGGCTTTTCTCTAAGTCAATGTACAGTGTTCAGCACAGAGAGCTATTGGATACAAAGCTAGGAAAATAGCAGCAGTGACCTCAGACTGTGATTGCACAGCGGTGACGTCACCCTTGTGATCCCTTTCCCCGTCAGTTTGGCTCTGTGTTGTACTTTAGGCTTAGGGGAACCAGAATTAATGCAGGCAGTCTTGTCTTCAATGTGTTGGTTTTCTGGCAAAAACTCCTGACAGAATTAGCAGCAACGTATGGTGTAAACAAGACAGGAAGCCTAGCAGCTAACCACAGCTATCTCTTGGTTCTTTTTGTGACTCAGGTATACCATCATCTCTTGCTTGGATTCAGGGCTTTGGCAAAAATGACCTCTCCTCCCCATTCTTCTACACAGCAGCAATTTAGGGCTAGAAACAGACCACTCAATTATGTCTCTCTCTGAGTAGTGACTGTGGGGCCTGTTCCTTCTCTGTATGGTTAGGATGGTGAACCACTCTAACATCAGGGAAGGCAAGGAGAGCAAGGCTCGGCAGAGTCCTTTAAGGTGGCAAAATTTAACTAAAGAACATATGTTCTGGTCATCTTGCTTCTTACATTTATGGTGAGGAAGTGGTTTTTAGTAGTAAAGAACCTGTTAGACAGGTAAAACCCTCCGGAGAACATTCCAGTTCACCCAGGTTTACAGTGTAAATAGGGATGTGTTTGGGGAGAAGAAAACAAAAGATAGAAACTGACTCCAGAGATGAAAGCTTGAGCCCACAGCATCCGTTCCCACGTCATTGCCTTTTCTGTATTTTCACTTTTGGATGGGAATGGGGAGGAAAGGAAGAGGGAAAAGAATTATACCATGCTGAGCTACCAACCATTAGGAGTGACCCATCTTGCCGGGCGGTGGTGGCGCACGCCTGTAATCCCAGCTCTCAGGAGGCAGAGGTAGGCGGATCTCTGTGAGATCGAGGCCAGTCTGGTCTACAGAGTGAGTTCCAGGAAAGGCGCAAAGCTACACAGAGAAACCCTGTCTCGAAAAAACAAAAAGGAGTGACCCATCTATGTATGACCTTTGCTGTCACTATTTACAGCTCTCCAGCTCTGCAGCCATGCCTTCCTCATCCAAGGTTGCCACATCTGCCTTTCAGCCCCAATCTGGAGTTCTTCATTTGTCTCTGAGGAAATTGACTTAAGCTTTGGGGGAAATGCTACCACTAATCATTTTGGGATCGAACCTTTGGCTACTGATATATGAGGGACTTTAGCTGTTATTACTGCTACTGATGTTTTTTGTGGTGCTGGGGAATAAAAGGACCTTGCCCATGAGAGGGAGGCCCTCTACCCCTTAGCTACACCCCGGTCTCAGGGAGGGTGTTTTCTGAAGTTGGGTAGGCCACCTCTGGTGTGTAATTTCAGGATATGGGCCATGATTCGGGTGGTACTTCGAAAGCAGCTCTCACACCAGCTGCTGGGTCAGCAAGTTCTCAATATGGGAGTAAACTGGGGTGAGTAACACACTAAATTTAAAAAGGGTGATAACTTCCCCAAGGGCTTGTTTTTAAAACCAGTACAAGTGTTAGCAGTGGGGGAGGGGCCTATCTGAAAGCTTTGGAACAAGTTGGTGCAATAAATTATGAAACTGGATGCAGCCAAAGGCTTATGAAACAGCATCCACTCTAGAAGATGCTTGTGATGGAGAAGTTGTGTGTGTTCTGTGCTTTCCAGCCACCCATTACAGATGTACAAATACCCCATCACCCTTACAAGGACCACACCCCACCTTCTCTGATCCACAGCTCTAGTGGCAGAAACAGGTGCAAGTCATTAAATAAACAGGCCAATCTTTTCTTAATCACTTGTCTAAAGATTTCACGTTTTCACAGATTGGAGAAGATTTTCAATGTTGTTAAATTAGAATAAAACGCAAGAATAGTGACACTTTTTTAATATTTGAAGAAATGTATTTTATTTCTCTCGTTACCAGTGTAATCTAAACCATGTCATTCAGCTGTTACTATATAATTCATAAAGAAATAAGACATTTAAAAGAATGAATTAAATTATCCTCTAATATAGAAAACTTGATTTAATAAGAAATATGATTGAAAATTATCAATACTCTTCTGACTGTTGGTGATATACAAAAAGGAAAGAGAAATGTGACACAGAGGATACATAGTATGTGTTTAATTCTAAAAGTCACTTTAATTAACTGCACTATGTACATTTTCACAGCAGGAATTCAAAGATATATTTTTGGACCACTTAACTGTCTAGTTAAGTCTGGAGGATCTTGTTCTAATTTTGTAGACTCATTAAGATAATTCCTCATTTTAGGATCACCAATCTAGCTCTTTTCAAGGCACTGGAAAAGTTGTAGTGTATATGTGTGTGTGTGTGTGTGTGTGTGTGTGTGTGTGTGTGTGTGTAGATTTAGAAATGTAACTTTCCATACTATCCTATCATAATAACATAGAGTTGTTTTTCATTCAGTATTTTAAATAAGAGCTCTCTAGTCTTCCTTAATAACCTTTTGAATATTTTGTTTGATGATACAAGCACACAATGTGTTTGGATCAAATCCACCCTCTGTTTCTTGCACTCCAATTCATATACTACCTTATACTCTACCATTTCCCCTCTCAGTTTCAGGTGCTCTTTTTTTTTTTTTTTTTCTAAAATGCTCACTGTGTCCATTTACTCCATCAGTACATAGGTGTGGATCCTCTATTGGAGCTCGGGTAGCTTCCCAGGACTTGCATCCCTGAAGAAAATCAACTCTCCCTCTTCCAACAGCCATCACTTGGCTCCAGTTCCCCAGACAGCACTCATGAGTCCCTCTCCTACTCATGCTGGGATTTTGGCCTGGCTTGATCTTGTGCAGGTGTTATTCCAGTAACCACAGCTGCCGTGAGTTCACCAGAAGACAGTATTTCACAGAACTCCTCCCCACTCTCCAGCTCTGAAATTCCTTGAAGCCTCATTCTATAAAACATTTCTTCTTCAAAGATTGCTGTTTTGGAAAAGAAAAGATACACTTTTAGATGTTTCATGAGATAAAAGAACTTTAATTCTATTAACACGTTCTCAAAATTTAATTGACTCCCATTAGTGTACAGGTTTGCTTATTTGTTGGTTTGTTTTAAGGAAGAATGTCCCAGTATTGCCTATAGTCTAGCCTGTTTTTGAACACATGATCCTATTGCTTCAGTCTCCCCAGTAGTTAAAATTACAGACACATACCACCATGCCCAGCCTTTCCCACAAGTTAGGAAAATATAGTAAGAATGCCACAATCAATCCATGCTTTACTGTTTTAACAAATGGACTTAGAAAAGATGCTATAATAAAATCATTTCATTTTAAGAAGGGATGATTGCTGTGGGAAGTTCTGTATGTCAAATGTGTTGCTCTGATTGGGTAAAATAAATAAAGTGCTGATTGGCCAGTAGCCAGGCAGGAAGTATAGGGTAGCCAGGTAGGAAGTAAGGAGGAGGAGAATTCTGGGAAGTAGAGGCTGGGAGAGAGAAACTGCCAGCCACTGCCATGACAAGAAAGATGTAAGGTACTGGTAAGCCACAAGCCATGTGGCAAAGTATAGATTAATAGAAATGGGCTAAATATAAGAGTAAGAGCTAGACAATGGTAGGCCTGAGCTAATGGCCACGCAGTTTAAATAATATAAATGTCTGTATATTTATTTTATAAATAGGTTGTTGGACTAACAGGCTTGGTGGGGGCTGGAGAGAAGATCTCCAACTACAGGTGATAAGCCCTGGGTGTAGAATATTTCTCATGTTATCTTTGACGAACTAACAACAATATGCATTCTACAGCCATGGCCTCATTGTTTGTGTTTTTTCCCCTTCATTGTGCCCTTGGACTTTTATTATTCCTTAAATATGGCTTCTAGATGCCCACGTGGCCACTGTTGGTACTCCCCTCCCGGCCCCCCCCCCCCTGAAGGTTCTCACGCTTTGGACATATTATGATGCACTTTGCAACAATTTCACTCAGTAGACACCTGTTTTTTTTTTTTTTTCCAAATAAGAGTAGGTAAAATTCAGTTCAAATAAAATTTAATTGGTCAGTCAAAGTTCTTGACTAGTTTTGCAGAAATAAATATTTTATAAAATAGGTGACGTGTTATTATGCACATTTTAAGGGATAACGTTGACTCATAACGTGTTTTGGGTAATGTCTATTTTCATTCTCACCAGTTTCTCTGGGCTGTAGTGGATCTCACACCCATGGACAGAACAAACTGGACTTACTAGGTCATAACAAAAAAAGGCAAGAAGCTGCGAGAAGGGATGTTGGTGAAGTATGAGGGAGTTGGAGAGGAAAAGTGGGTGGCAGATATGATCATATTTCAATGTAAATGAGTATGAAAATCTCCAAGATAAAGAAAAATGGAAGAAAGAATGGAGCTGGGGAGAACAGCTCAGCTGGCAAAGCCACTTCCCATGACCTGAGTTTGATCCCATGGACCCTTACGGTGGAAGGAATTCCAAAAGCTGTCCTTGGATGTCCACATTCATGTACACCCCATACCACACCAAATGGCATGCCTTGGCATGTGCACCCCATACCACACAAAATGGCATGCCTTGGCATGTGCACCCCATACCACACAAAGTAAATAAATAAAATGTAACTTTAAAATATTTTTTAAAGAATGACAATTTTAGCTGGGCAATAGTGGTGCACGCCTTTAATCCCAGCACTCGGGAGGCAGAGGCAGGCGATCTTTGTGAGTTTGAGGCCAGCCTGGGCTACCAAGTGAGTTCCAGGAAAGGTGCAAAGCTACACAGAGAAACCCTGTCTCGAAAAAAACGAAAGAACAAACAAACAAACAAAAAAGACAATAAAAAAACCATAATTCTTTATTGATTCCTTGGGAATTTCACATCATGCACCCCAATCCCCCTCACCTTCCTGTCCCTCCATATCTGCCCCTCACCCACTGTAGCATTCCTTCTCCAAAAGGAACCTCCCACAAAGTAATTAAAAACAAAATAAAGCAACCAAAAAAGAAAAAAAAATCCACCCCTCTCCTCTGTCTTTCCTGTCTCTCAATACCTCTTCATTCCTCCTAGTGCCTTTGGAAGCTGCGGTGTGTCAGACTGTCTACCCTTTTGTCCAACCAACCCCACCTGTAAATGTCCATAGCAATGAGTCATTAGTCTAGTTCAAGGCCTCTGGCACACCATCAATACTGGACCCTCACTGAAAATCCTCTTGGATGTCCTGCTGTTGCCCTGAGTCATGGAGATCCTGCGGCTATGGTTCCAAAGGACCAGTCCCTTCACAAGCTCCAGCAGGTGATAGATGGGGAGATAGATGGGGTAGATGTTAGGATGGGCCAACCCAAGTCCCAGGATGTGGGTCCGGGTGGTAGCTGAATTGGTCAGTCTGGGCCACTGGGACTGAGGCCCTCAGGTGAGGTATGGAGCCAGCTCTTCTAATGCTCACATGTCATCCATGGCCCCAGGTGGCAGTGCAGGTCACTGAGATTAGCATGGCCTCTTTGGCACTATGGTCCTTATACAGTAACATGACCTCACATGATGGCCCAGACCCCAGGTATTTTCATGGTCTTTGGTGGTAATAGGAGCCAGAGACATCAACACAGACCCAGGTAAGGCTACAAAGAATGACAGGTTTTAAGCAGAGATTGTCATTGACAATTTGATTTACTATGGCAGTGTGTGAGTCCGTGGGGAGTCCAGCTCTGACCTTCTCCCAGCTTTTGAAGGGTTCTTAAGTGGAGGAGAGAGGAATGAGGAAATATCAGATAGAAAGAGAGACCTTGCCCACGAGAAGAAAGACAGAAACACAGGATACCCAACAGCCTCTCCATTTATTCAAAAGGGCTTTTTATTATATGCCAAGGTGAGAGGTAAAAGACTCCCCCCCTTGCAAGATCAAAGCACATTTCACAGACAAGTGTAGACTCTTCCAAATACCTGGTAAACATGCCTGTGACCAAATCATCTCCTATGCAGCCCTGCTGGGTAAAGAAAGCTCAGATTCTTTGACTCTGAGTAATTTGTCACCAGGAAGCCTCTGTGGGCCACCACATGGCAGTAATAACATCTATTGATGACTCTTGGATCTTTTTTATTTCAGTCCTAGTGATGGGGTCCAGAGCCTTGGGTATGCTAGGTGAGCACTATATTACTCTGTGACATATTCAGGCCTCTGGAGCCTATTTTTCTTTTTAAATGCATTGAACATTTACCTATGTTGCCTAAAACTTTTATTTTAGCATTACTAATTGTTTTTAAATTGTTAAGTCTAGAAGAAATTAAATTGCGAAGAAATAAATTATTTTGCAAGTCAGTAAACTCAAAATATGAAAGTGTTGTGGGATAACCTTTTTGTACACTGTGAAGATGTGTCTCTGCTAGGTACCTTCTGATTGGTTTAATAAAAAGCTGAACAGCCAATAGCTAGGCAGGAAAGGATAGGCAGGACTTCCAGGGAGAGAGGAACTTGGGGAAGAATCTGAGAGGTGGGGAATTCACCAGTGAGACTCGGAGGAAGTTGAATGTGCACTGTATTGAGGAAAGGTAATTAGCCACATGGCAGAATGAAGATTAAATATAAACAGGTAAATTTAAGTTATAAGAGCTAGTTGGCAACAAGCCTAAGCTAAAGCCAAGTTTCTCTGTGCCATTGTTTGGGAGCTAGTGGTCCAAAGAAAGACCAGTTACAAGAAAGTCTTGCATTGTGTGCTCTAAATCTGGTTCAACAACTACAACAAAAAATTCATGCAGGCTCCTTGCAGGGCTCAGCAGAGCTCCGGGAAGGCAGAGTACAGGCAGTGCTACTCACCTGTGTGTTAAGGAGTCACAGCAATGTTGCCTTGTTTTGCGTTGACTTGTTTTTCTTTAGTTCTGTTGTTTTCATGCTGAATTCCTGGAGCACAGGTAGACAAATCTCATCTTCCGTAGGATCAAACAGTTCCGGAAACGATGTGCCACAGTGGTTTTCATCAACACAGTGAGATGAAAATGACTGAGCTTCAAAAATCTGCCCTCAGAAAACAAATCAGCTTGCAATGATAAAAAGGAAAATTCTGGTTAAAAGACTTAATGAGTTTCTATCCTTGCAATTAGCCATGTTGTTTTATTAAAAGAAAGGAGGGAGGCTTCAGTGAGCCTGTGTGTGTGTCTTATTAAGTCAGATTTCCATGGTGTTGTTTCAGTTTACAAAGCTTTCTCACAAGCAATTTCATTTTCATTTCTATGGTGCCTGCTTACTTTTCTGTCCATTTTGAGAACTCTGTTCAGATCCATCATGAGCTGAAGCTTGAGGGTGTTGCTGACACAGAATTCTTGAGGGTGTGGCTGACTTTATCTGGGATTGAAAAATACCAGAGCCCAATAATTGAAGTGCAGAAGATGGTCCCTCCACACAGCTCCCTCTTTTGCAGCATCCTGGGACCAGTACTTCAGGGACAGCATTAGTGGAGGAGGCTTTGTACTTGGTTCAATTTTATTATTATTCAAAACTATGTCCTTGGAGACCATATTATTTGAGTTCAGCTTTTAAAATAATTTCATTTTCACCTCTGTTGCCCTCAAGTTTCTTCATCAGGAATTTTCATAGGGGAAAAAAAACCTCTTTGCAGTCAATATCCAGATATGAAAAACCAAATTGATCTACGTAGGTAGACTTTACTTTTACAATACTGCAAGTGGAGGAAAGTCACATGTTTCTCATGGGGGGAATAGCTAGCATTCTTATTTGTAAAATTCAGATAACTATCTCCTAATACTTTCTGTGGATCTAGTTTTTGTTTGTCTCTGTACTGTCACCCTTAGGCTGTTTTGTAACACCTTTGAGCTAATTTTGAAGGTTCCTCCTTTGTCACGGGTCCTTCTCTTTTAGCCCCTGGAATATTCTGACTCAAACAATTGTATCTGAACTATGTTTGCATGTGAAGTACAAATGGAAAACTGAGGCAATTTTGCTACTGATTCATGCAGAAAGAAAACACACACACACACACACACACATACACACACAACACTTGGCAAACTTCATCAGGAAGTTCTTGACGAATGTCTTTTTCATTTCAGTGATGTGGAAGATTGTCTAAGCTTTTTTCTTTTGGGTACAGGGCTGCCTCATGTCACATGGCTTCCTCATCACCTCATTTCCTGCCTCCTGAGACTGTATCTCTTCCAGGAAGATGAAGATGTGATAGCAAGTTTCAGTAGGTTTGATGCCTAGCATTTAAAACATCTGTGAAGAAGATCTTAACTCATCTTTGGGCCTGACCTACCAGTCCTGCATCTGGACCAACTGATACTTCATTCATCCAATCAGTCACCTACTCACTCTTCATTTAGCTATGGCTTGCTTTGTGCTAGGTCCTGGGGATATAAAAATGTCAATGTCTTGAAGAATTCAAAGATGCGTTAGAAGGCAGTTCTATGCAACGTGATGCTGTAGGCAAAAATAGATAGCATCTAAAAGTTGCAGAGAGACTTCCAGAAGCAGAAGCAACAAGAAACAATTTTTCACCTCACTATTCTTTCCTGCTCATCTTCTTTGATGTTTCCCCTCAAATCCTTACAGATGGTTGGACTGTTCTGTGTCTCTTGGGTCTTTGGGCTCTATAGTTCCAGGGTAGGCATTTTCAACAGCCCAGGCTTTGGCAAAGGTTCATCATGTTTCTCTGCCAAGGGTTCTCACTGGCAGATGGCAGCAGCTGCTGCAATTGCATCTAAGAAAGTACAGGAGGAACCCTGCAGAATGTCCTTTTTATTACACTAATGCCTTCTTTCCTGAAAGTGGCTTTTCATTGTATCGGTGCATAATTGTCTCTGCTAATGCATTTGCTCTGATTGTACAAAAATCTAATTACTCTGTATAATGAATCATTAACAATTTCCTTAAATTCGTTTCTGTGTTTGCATGCTGGTATTCAGTTTATGCTAATAAACCTGAAATATTCATGCTTTTCAGTCTGAGATTGCAGATGTTAAAAATTTGTTTTAGTAAATGTACATTGCAGATCTACGTTTTGTAAAATGCACAAGTGTAAACTCCCCAAGATTATTCTGGAATATGCCATTCTGCTTTTCTATCCACTTTTAAAGTGGAGGCCCTTCATCTCCTTCACCACCACACTCAGTTAACCAAAACAGAATGACACATGGTCATATTTAACTTGAGAGCATTAATTGGTGTTTAGTAATGAAGGAAGATGGAACGTGGCTGGGGTTGAATCTTTCCTCTTTGGTTTATCCACACTGAGATTCAGCCTCTATCCAGTTGGTGAAACAGATATTAGAAATTAATATTTGTGTTAGTATAAGAAGGAAAAATTCAACTTGAAATTCTCATCATGAACATACACCACACAGCTTTTCCTCAGTACTGCCACTCTTATCAAACTATATTCTGGGATGTCTGTCTCTTCTACTAAGTGCCCATATATAATCACCTCCAAAGCTTATGAGGTCAGTCTATTATTATCCTCATTTCACAGATTAGAAACAGAATTTGAGAAGTGAAGCAACTTGGCCCAAGGTTACAGTATTTCACAGTGGTTCCCATGGGATTAGTTTTGTCTGATTGGGGACATTTGGCTATGAATGAAGAGATTTTTCACTGTCACAATCAAGCAGGGGCCAACTTATACAGGAAGGAAAAGCCAAGGAAGGTACTTAACATCCTCCAAGGCAAAGAACAAATCCCCACAAGAGAAGATGGTCCCCCAGCAAGACCACAGTACTGTGGTTGAGAACTGTAGTGTTGCAGCTGTGTCCAATGCTCCTGTCACAGCTCTGTGGGCTGCTGGTTTCAGAACAGCTGTAGTAGACAGCTGTGGTGAAGGCTGTGTGCCTGTACACGCTCTTCCAGCACCTGTGGGAGTGTGGCTTTGCTTCCCTGTTTGGGGGCTTCGGAAGACTGTGGGGGAACTAAGGAAGCCATGAGTGAATGTGTATTGTTTGACATGGGCACAGCTATGACAAACACCCAATGCCTCAGAATGGCAAAGCCTTCCCCATACTGGTCAGGTCCAGAATTAGCAAAACCTTCCTCTGGTTTGAGTGTGCATGTTGACAGTGTGTGGAGGTATGAATATTTAGGAACAGTTGACCAGTGTGTGCAAAAATTAGCAGTTGAGGCTTCCTCCTTCTGGTCCTTTATCTCCTCAGACTGCTCACCTACAAGACCTACACTTGCTAACTCCTCCCCCTGTGCTGGACATAACAAACTTGTTGAGGTTCAGGCTGTTGCAGTAGTTGGAACACTCCACTGGCGTAAGCACAGTTCACCAGAGCCCAGGTTTTCTGTACACGTGTGTCTGTTCTTCATTCCCTTGCTGCTCCAGAACATCTGTGGAGCTGTAGCCTGGACCATGCACACAGTTTTCACCCATGGAAGTGACTCTCAGCTGGTGTTCAGACTCTCCGTTCTACAGGGCAATTGTGAGGGAATTCTGTAGGAACCCTCTGTCTCTGGAGGCTCAGCTGCTCTCAATGGTCACCACTTAGTTCAGCTGGGAATCCTCCACCTCCTCCTCTAATTGAGGTTTGCTCCAGGGCTAGTGATACCTCCGGGGTTCCAGGTAGAGCTGCTGCTCTGTGGGGCTGCAGTCAGTAAGGGCTCTTTATTAGTACTTACTTACCACTTCCTTGCCCTGCTCCTCCATCTCACTCTCCCTCCAAAGTGACCTCCTAAATACAGTCCCTGTGCCTCACTTTCAAAGGACCCCAAACTAAGATAGCGACAGTGAGTCTTCACATCATGCTGTACACCCAATCACACAGGATCAGACGGTGAGTACGGGACCATCAGAGGCCTATGGCCATGAGTGGTCTTTGCTCTGTTTGCATGGCCAACCACTGAGCACGGCTTCCCTGAGACTCTCTAAGTTCTCTCCCAGTTGTATCTTTCTGCACATCTGTAATGTGTCTCCAATGGTCATTTCATTCCGTGTGTGTGTGTGTGTGTGTGTGTGTGTGTGTGTGAAGGATGTGTGTGGTCATGAGTATGTGTGTTCATGTATGTATGGATCAAAGGCCCCTCATCAACCTCTCTTACCCCTTCCCTGGCCTATTCCATCTTTTCTTCCCAAGTTCCTCTTACTTCCCTGTCTTTACATGCATAGGTGTGTGATGTGCATGTGCATGCATAAAACCCACTGCTTTAGAGTTTCCTGCACGAGCGTGAGTGGGAAGTTATTACTTAAGAAAGGATACTGTACCAGTGGTTACAGCAGGGAGGACTATGACTCCCCAATCCTGAGGGATTTTTCCTGCCAGTAGCTCATCTGGGAGGAGAGGCCTTGTAAGCCCTCCCCCAATCCATGACTGACCATTGCCAGGCTTCCTCTTGTGAAGGTGGCTACCGTTGCTCTGAGTTTGTGGGTGCAGCGCCCATGGCCTGTCCAGAAGGCAGTCTTTTACAGTGTTCTTTCCAACCATCCATTTCTCACCATTTTTCCACATTCCTTTTCTCCTCCACCCAGTCAAAGAATGAGGTGAGTCCTCTGTCCTTTCTCTCTCCTCACTTGTTCAGCTAAACCCCTGTCCTCCAGGTGGATGTCATCTAGCTCTCTCTTTCCAACTCTGATATTCCAGCGATGCCCGCGATGGTTTATCTTTCTTTTTATATGAAAATAAGATTTACTAGAGTGGCGTACAGCTTATGATCCACCCATTCCAACAATGACTGTCTCTCAACTGAAAGTTCAAGAATCCCGTAGTTGTTCAATCCACGAGGCTGGATATTTCAGAATTCTTGAATGCCAGAATCCCAAAGAAGTGAGCTCTAACGGCAGTGAAGGAATGCACTTGCCAGTCAGAGCGAGGGCAAGCAGGCAAAGAGCAAGGACTTCCTTTGTCCCTGTCCTTTATATAGGCTGCTACCAGAAGGTGTGACCAAGATTTAAGGTGGATCTTCCCACCTCAAGAGATCCAGATTTAGGGGAGGTTCTTCCCAATTCAAATGACTCAATCATGAAAAATCCCTCATAGGCGTGCCCACCATCTTGGGCTTAATTAATTCAGGATGAAGTCAAGTTGATATCCAAGAGTAGCCATCAAAGCCATACATATCCGTGACGACTGAAACTGAGCTGCTGTTAACACATGTAAAACAGATTCCTCCAGTAGTGTTGGTCCAGCATTGCTTAACTAAACAGCTATAACTGAGAGGCTTACAGCTTTTGAAAAGAAACTTTGACATACTCAATGATCAGTACATTAAATTGCCTTTTAAAAAAATATTTTTTTTTTGTACAGAATATTCTGATCTGGGTTTCTCCTCCCTTGTCTCCTCTGAGATCTTCTGTATCTTCCCACCTATCCAACTCCACACCTTCTTTCTCTCTTTCTTTAGAAAACAAATAGGCCAAAAAAAAAAAAAAAAAAGCAATCAGAATAAAACAAGACAAACAGAGAAAAGACAAAGGGAAAAAAATCAAAACTACAAGAAACATATACACACAGAGACACACACATACATACACTCATGAAAACACAAAAAGCATAATAGACAAGAAAAAGAGAGATAAGGTAAAAATAACTGAGTTCATTTTGTGTTGGCCATCACTGCTGGACATGGGGCCAGCTCTTAAGTGTGGTCTGTATGCCTAGTGAGACTCCACTGGAGAAAACCAACTTTTCCTTTGTGAGAGGTTGCCAATTAGAGATAGCTGTTGGGTTAGAGCTTGTGTCCACTTCCCCTCTTAGTGATGGGACCCCATCCGGCTTGGACCTCTGCAGGCCTGGTACATGCTGCCACCATCTCTTGGCTTCATATGTGCAACAGTCCTGCTGTGTTTAAAAGACCTTGTTTCCTTGGTGTCCTCCATCCCCACTGGCTCTTACACTCTTTCTGCCTCCTCTTCTGCACAGTTCCCTGAGACCTGAGGGGAGGGGTTTGGTGAAAACATTCCATTTTGGACTAGTGTTCCAATGTCTCTCTTGGCACATAGTTCAGTTGTGGGTGTCTGTTAGTTTTTATCTTCTGCAGGAAGAAGCTTCTCTGATGCTGGCTGAGCAAGACACTAAGCTGATTCCCAGCAGGTGTGGCTTCTGATTTCCCCAATAGAGAGTCCCATGATGGTTTCTTTGCCTTCATCTTTCAGTCAGAATTCCTTGTGGTGGTACTGTGTCCCCCCAAATATTGTGCACCCTAATAAACTTATCGAGGGTCAGAGAACAGAACAGCCACTAGATAGACATAGAGGTCAGAAAATGGTGGCACACAAATCTTTAATCCTAGCCTTCTGGAAGCAGAGATCCATCTGGATCTCTGTGAGTTCAAAGCCACACTGGAAACAACCAGGCATGGTGACACACACCTTTAGTCCCAGCACTTGAGCTCTTCCTGTCTTGCTTGGGAAAGACACATGCCTTTAATCCCAGGAAGTTATGGCAGGAAGCAGAAAGGAATATTAAGGCATGAGGACCAGGAACTAGAAGCCTTTTAAGCTTTTAGGCTTTTAGCAGCAGTTGAGCTGAGATCCATTCAGATGAGGACTCAGAGGCTTTCAGTCTGAGGAAACAGCATTGGCTGAGAAGTTGGTGAGGTGAGGTTAGCTGTGGCTTGTTCTGCTTCTCTGATCTTTCAGCATTCATCTCAATACCTGGCTCTGGGTTTGTTTTTATTAAGACCTTTTAAGATTCGTCTATAATTCCTAAAACCTGTTTTTAAGGATCTGGATTACTCTTTATACATCAACCCAGCTGATGCCCGCTCTTCCTGGTAACCACTCAGCTGTGAAGCACTTCCCCTATGCAAATTCAGTGTGCACTTTTAGTCCCTAGGCAAATACTGCTTCCTCCACCAATTTCTAACTGGCAGCCTTTTGGGGTGGAGGTGGAGTACTAGTGATTGAACTCAGGGCCTTGGATGGACAAAGTGAGCACGCTGCTCCTGACTTACTCCTAGGCCCTTTTTTAAAATTTTTATTTGACACAGGGTCTCACTAAGTTGCCGAGATGCCCTTGAACCTGAAAGTGCTATTCAAAAAAGCAATGGAGCTATAACGAGGAAAGAGACCACAGCCCCTCTTGCCTCTGAAAGTAGAAAGTCAAATGCAGTGATTTCAAACTTTTAAGTTGAATGGTTATTTTATAGATACCAAAATGTTATAGACAGCATCAATTTGATTTTGTAGAATTGAATTTTTATTCTAATGGATGTATTTCAATTAATATAAAATTTGAAAATTTGAAAGGTGTATAGCTGGATGTGCAATTTCTACCTGCATTTTATTTTGGTTACATAATACTGAAAAAGCCAGTTAAATAAACTGTTTTTTTAACAGTGTTTAGGAACCCACTTTGCAGTCAGTGAATTTTATTAAGCATTTGCATAAAATTACTGATATGACATAACTTAACATGTTGATAATTCCATACACTACATTTGATGTCTGTGTGTTTATTACATCATTGATTTATTTAGCATATGGCATGATCACACACAAGATTCCACTTTAGAGCAGGATTTCTCAGTGTACAGATATTATTCTGCCAGTGGTGGTGGAAACATTGGCTACCAAGAAGAAAAGAAAGTTAGATATTGAAATGGTTGCTTGGTCTCCAAATGCAGGAGACATGGTATTACAGTTTTTATGGGGAGGAACTGGGGAAGCTGTGTGGAGGATTCTTAGGGGACAATGAAGGGCCAGCAGCAGTGATAACACAGGAAAGTAAACCCCTGTCCTCACAGAGCAGAGGTTGTCATGGCAGAGAAGGAGCCCACAAAGAACAGGACAAATAATAAAAATAGGTCATGCAAGAACATATAGATATGATCAATTTGAATTTATGGAGCTTAATTTTTAACCAAATAAAACTATCTCAATTAATGAAAAATTGTTAGCTGAGGGGTTTTCAAGCCCAACATTGGCTAAGGGGAAAGGCGAACTGAAGAAGAGACCTTGCAAGTGGCCTGTGGGAGAACAGGGCATTGGCACTAGCTGGGATCACTGTGGACATTGGAGTGCAGACCTTCATGAATAAAGGGTGAGTAGGGAGGAGGTCTCCAGTGATGGGGCAGAGGGTCCAAAGGCCCTGAGGACAGTGTAGGAACAGTGAGCCATTGTGGTGGGAAAGGATATTGAAAGGTGTTAAAGGCCATGCCAAAGTCACAGGGTCCAAGGCCTATGGACTGTTTAAGGTCCTGTTCTAACTCTTAGAAGAAATGAAGCTGCTAGGATTTTAGAGGAAGAAATGATACAATGTTGTTTACAGTTTTGCTAAAAATCTTTCTTACCATTGTGCTCAGAATGGACAGAACAAGGCAAAGGGGACCCTAGAGAGATTAGCTGGTGCTGCTAATTCAAAATCCTACAAGGTGGGTGGCTTCACAGTTTGGGAATCTGGGAAGCGCAGACTCAGGGTACCAACTAGGTGAATTTCATGCTGAGGCCTCTTCTCTACCTTGTAGGTAACCACTACATCACTTTGTGTCCATGTGGCTTTTCTGTGGTGGGCATGCACAATGGAGAAAGAGAGATGGGGTAGCTCTTATTTATCATCCCATCTTATAGGAAAAGTGCACTCATGCCAACGTACAGGGCCCCACTCTCATGACACCACCTAATTCCAATCACCTCCCCTATGGTGGTTTGAATAAGAATACCCACCCCCATAGGCTCATACACTCGAACATTTAGTCTGAAGTTGGTGGGACTGTTTGGGAAGGATAGAAGATGTAGCCTTGTTGGATGATTTGTATCACTGGGGGTGGGCTCTGAGGTTCCAAAAAGCCCATCCCATTCTCGGTTAGCTCTCTGCTTCCCATGCTGTGGATCAGGATGTGAGCTCTGAGCTGCTACTCCAGCACCATGCCTGCCTGTGGCCATGCCCCCTGCCATGTGATGGTCATGGACTCATTCTCTGAAACTGTAAGCCCCAAATGAACTGTTTCTTTTATGATTTGCCTTTGTGGTGGTATTTTCCACAGCAATAGAAAAGTGACTGAGACATCCACCAAACTTCAAATGCTACCACACTGACTCAGCATATGAATTTGGGAGAGATACACATTTTCAGTCCACAACAGAAGGTCACTGCAACCTCTCAGATGAGAGATGACTGAGAACATGGTATCATAGAGGATACAAGCTGTTTGTGAAAGTATTTTTAAAAGTAGAGTAGATTAGCTCGGTTGAGTAATCTGATATAGAGGATGGGAGAAAAAGATGAACGAACAACAGGAGAAAGCATTGGATAGGCATGTTATTATTACTGTTTACTATGGTTTTCCATATTGATAAATTGTACTGAACAGGCAAGCAGCTAAGAGTCTCTGGGACACCGAGGTTTAACAGTTCTTTCTTTAACGAGTTTCAATTTGTGAATGAATGTGAGCAAGGCATTTCATAATGAATTTGTTTGACGCTGTGGCTGGAGACAACCGGCCTATGAAGGACCGGGGCTAGGGATGTAAACGTTCTTTCAACACCGGCTGTCCTGTGCAGCTGAAGAATGGCTCTGCCACAAATCTCAGCAATAGCATTCTCCTGGGAAGCATCAAGGGCATCGCTTTTATGGATTTTCCTTTCTTAAAGCTGCATTTCACTCTGAAGAGACAGAATGTGGTCTTTTATTGTTGGATATTTCGGGTATAATCTCTGCCAGCTACGTTCTAAAGGCCTTTTGGGCAGAAGTCATCTCAGATATTTCCTTTGTATCATCCTCCAGAAAATGGCAGAGAATGCCTTCACTTTGAAATCTCTTGCTTTCTCCACAGACAGTCACGTACTCTGATTTTACCCACTTCCAACCACGGTATTCCTGGGTTATGTGAATTTAAATACAAACTTGCTGAAGTTCTTACACTCTGAAAAGGGAAGATACATGTGAAGCCAATACTAGTTGTAGATAAGGGCTAGTTTTTGCCTTGAAGTCTCAGCAGACAGGAGATAACGTTTTTTTAATTAATGAAAATGGCAGAAGGTTACAGAATTCTTTTTAAAAATTTACATTTTGTGTGTGTTACATGTGTTGTATACATCTTCATGTGGATGTGTCTATGTGTTCATGTGAGTGGGAATATATAAGTGTGTATAGGTCAGAGGTTGATGAATGTCTGCTTCAGTTGCTCTCTACATTATTTTCTGAGACAAGGTCTCTTCCTGAACCAGGAACTTCCTCATTTGGCTAGGTCAGCTGTTCTGAGAGCCAGAGACTTGCCTATCTTCACCTTTCCAGCACTGTGATTATAGTTGTACATGCCCTCACTTGGCTGGGTGGGTGGGTGGGTGCTAGGGAGCTGAATTCAGTTCTTCACACTTCACTATAGGAATTTTTCTGGGGCTGGAGAGATGGCTCAGAGGTTAAGAGCACCAACTGCTCTTCCAGAGATCCTGAGTTCAATTCCCAGCAACCACATGGTGGCTCACAACCATCTGTAATGAGATCTGCCACCCTCTTCTGTATACATAATAAACAAATAAATCTTTTAAAAAAAAGATTTTTTTCTGGCCCAGGCATCTCCTGAGCCCTTGAGTTATAGCAGTCATGATGGAAGCAAATACTAGTCTTAGTTAGAAGGCTTTGAGTCACCAGTAACTTGCCCATTCCCTTAAAGGCACATCTTGAGAATAGAATTTAATTATTTTTGTTAAATCAGTGAAAACTTTATCTTCTCAACCCTATGGTAATCTGAAATAATGTTTAGGTCTTTATATTGTCTTATGATTTTTGTCTACATGGAGATTTCAAACACTAAAGACTTTCTATTATAGAACAGCATCAAATGGCAGCCATTGGAGACTGGGAGGTTTGAAGGAAGCAGAGGGAAAGAAATTAGAGGAGAGGATCAGAAGACTATGGCCAAATACTACTGGTCTAAAAAATTTAAAAGTAGTGATACAATGACTCCTAATGATATTCTACTATACTCACACATCAGTGCTATATTCAACCATCATCAGAGAAGCTCCCTCCTGCAGCAGATGGGAACACATACAGAGACCCAGGGCAGACATTACACAGAAAGAGAGACCTGGGAACACACAGCTCTAAATGGAAAATCAGGAAGTAGCCTTGAACATGTTGGCACAGGAGACCACTTCTTAAATATAACACCAGTAGCACAGACACTGAGAGCAACAATTAATAAATGTGACCTCCTGAAATTGAGAAGCTTCTGTAAGGCAAAGGACATGGTCAACAAGACAAAACAACAGCCTACAGAATGGGAAAAGGTCTTCACCAACCCCACATCTGACAGAGGGCTAATCTTCAAAATATATAAAGAACTCAAGAAACTAGACATCCAAATACCAAAAAAAAAAAAATCCAATTAGAAAATGGTCTACAGTTCTAAACAGAGTTTTTAACAGAAGAATCTCAAATGGCTGAAAGGTATTCAAGGGATTGCTTGACATCCTTAGTCATCAGAGAAACGCAAATCAAAATGACTCTGAGATACCATCTTGCATCTGTCAGAATGGCTAAGATTAAAAAAAAAACACTGATTACAGCTTATGTTGGAGAGGATGTGAAGCAAGGGGAACACTCCTCCACCACTGGTGGGAGTGCAAACTTGTACAGCCACTTTGGAAATCAGTATGGTGACTTCTCAGAAAATTGGGAATGAATCTACTTTAAGACCCAATGATAACACTCTTAGGCATATACTGAAGGCATGCTCAATCATACCACAAAGACACTTGCTCAACTATGTTCATAATAGCATTATTCATAATATCCAGAACCTAGAAACAACCTAGATGCCCCTCCACCAAAGAATGGATAAAGAAAATATGGTACATTTAAACAATGGAGGATTAATCAGCTGTAAAACAAAAACAAAAACAAAAACAAAACAATGATGACATGAAATTTTTAGGCAAATGGATAGAACTAGAAAATATCATCCTGAATGAGGTAACTCAGACTCAGAAGCAGCCTGCATAGGACTGACTTAGGCCCTCTGCATGTGGGTGACAATTCTGTAGCTTGGTCTGTTTGTGAGGCCCCTAGCAGTGAGATCAAGATGTGTCCCTGGCACATGAGGTGACATTTTGAAACCTATTCCCTGTGTGGGATGCCTGCCTCACTTAGCATTATTGCGGAGGGAGGAGCTTGGTCCTGCCTCAACTTGATATGCCATGTTTTGTTGACATCCATGGGAGTGGGTCGGGAAGGGGGGTAGAAAGTAGGTGGGGTGAGGAAGGGAGAGGAGAGGAGGGAGGGGAAACTATTGTTGGTATATAAAATGAATGAATGAGTGAATAAATTTAAATAAGAAAATCCAAAAATAGGTCAACCATAAAGGTGACTTGACATACAAGAAAATGTCTGCTGAATCAGTCAGTTGATGGTAACAGTTTCATCACATGTTGGTTCAATGGGGAATGGGGACACCTACACAATGTGTAACATGACAGTATTTCTTAGAATTGACTTTCTTCCTGTCTCATAATTTCTCCTATTCTCCTTCTTCATTCTTCAATCACAGTTTCCAAGCAAGTACTTGCCCAGAATGCTTCATTACAAGTGCTACAAACTGAAATTTGGAGGACTAAATGAGGAGGCATGGGTTAATAGGATCTAGTGTTATTCTGGCATTTCCAAACATCTTTGGGGTTGTTGTATTTATATCTATACAAGCCTACTTTCTGTTGATTTTGAGGTGTTTGTGATCAAACCCATACCCTCTTGCATGGCAGGCATGCTCTGTATCTACAATAATTTGTGTCTGATGCTTCACAACAATGTTGAAGCCCCGAGGCAGCATTAGCTCTATTGTACAGCTTCCTGGGTTAGAAATTAGGAGTGTGTAGTTGTGCAGTTCTGGTTTAAGGGATTTCATGATGCTGTGATCAAGATTGCAGCTGAGTCTGCAGTTATTTTAAAGATGTGCAAGGCTGGAGGGTTGGCTTCCAAGGGATCCGGTTCACATCATCAGAAAGGTGGTACTGGATGTTGGTGGAAGGCCATAGTTTCTTTCTCATGGGGTCTCCTATAGGTGATTTAGGTTTCCAAGTAGCATGGCAGTTGACCAACCCCATATTAAACAAGTCGAGAGAAAACAATAGAAACACCGCACCTTCTGTGATCTGACTTCCATAGTCTCATTCTATCATTTTGGCAGCATCTGACTGGCTAGACACCTAAGTTCTATTTAACACAGAGTGGAGGCTCACAGAGTATGAAACCCAGGAGAGAAGGATCAGTTGGCATGTCTTGGTGATTGGCTACCTCAACACAACTGTTACCAGAGTGGCACTTGGAAACATCCAGGCTTTCCTACAGAACTACTGACTTTGAAGAAATCTAGCTGATGAAATTTTCATGAAATAATGGGGATAATACATCTTTCATAATGAATTCTGCTCTTCTTTCTGCTCCATTAGGTTTCATTGTCAATGCATGCTCTGGAACTTGGTTGGCAGTATTATGAGATAATTGGCAAAATCTACAGGGTCAATAATCCTATGCCAACACTGTCCTTCCTGATGCACCACTACTGTAAAGCAGATGGATTGGGGATGTTCTCAGCCTTTTTTGTTGAACATTGAGATTTTTTTCCCTTCTAGCAGTATAATTACATGCTGTTATAAGGCTACAGTGATTAAAATATATTTTATTGTACTTTGTTCATTTTAAAAGTCCTCCCAGTATAATAAAGAGGCAACATTACCATCAATGAGTTATGAAGCCAATATTTAGTGAAAAAAAAAAACAAGTGGAACTTTTAGAATATGTCATGAATTTAATTTTTCTCATGTAGCAATATCACCTGAGAAGGGCTATTTGAGGGGTAGTTTGGAAACCTAAAGCAGTAGCAGCTTCCTAAAATATATACATATATGAAAGTGATGTACTTGGAATTGTGCAGTAACCAGAGAGGCAGAGCCCCAACTGGACATCTCACATCACCAAATGAAGCTTCCAGTATTGGGAATGGGTTACATCTAATTAAGTTGTTGGTCAAAAGGGCTCCATAGGAACCTCCAAACAGCCCAGGCTGTTGCCAACATTATGGGTTGCTTTCCACAAACTGACTGTAAGGCTCTATTGCTGAAGACAGCACCTACACAATTCATTGAACACAGAGAAATCAAGCCAATGAGTGCCTAGAGCCTTCACCCCTACTGGCTAGTGCTCAGGGTACTGGAAGGTACGCTGCACACTACCAAAGAAGAAAGATAAACACCAACCCAGCTATAAACCCTTCAAACCACAATGGCGACCTGCCTGCAAGACGTGCTAGTGTAATAGTGGCACAAGCTTTATGGTGATAACCAACCAATATCTGGTTGGAACCCATCCAGGACAATGCTTCGGTGACCAAGAACCTGAGACTAGATCGGTCAGGAATCAAGGGAAAACACAGATCCACTGTTCTGCTACAGGAATGCAGCAATAACTAAAGTAAGTTCTAACAACATTCTCCTATTCTCATTCACAGTGTCTTGCTCAGCCATCATCAGGGAAGCAAGCCATCTTCCATGGGAGATGGGGATAAATAGAGACCCACAGCTGGACAGAGAGTAAGAGACCTTGGAACACTCAAGCCTAAATGAGATGTCTCTGTCAGTTACCTTCCCCCAGGAGTCAGGGAACCCTGAAAAAGAGGAGGCAGAAAGACTGGAGAAGCCAGACGGAATGGAGAATAGCAAGAAAACAAGGTCTTCTCAATACAGCAGGCCTGGTGCACATGTGAACTCACAGAAACTGTGGCAGCATCACAGAGCCTGCACAGGCCTGGTTCTGATGGAGGGTGTTGAGAGGGGACATGGACACAAACAACCATTTCTAACCCAGAGGTCAAGTATGTGTGTCTCTGCACCTGTATGTGTTTCCTGAGCTATTCTTTGGCTCTTTTTCTTCAGTTTGTTTGTTTTGTCTTATTCTGGCTTGTTTTTATTTTTGTAGAATTTTATCTTGTTAGTATTATTGTTTTAGATGTTTCTTTGTATCCTAATGGGAGAGAGTTGTGGTGGTGGTGGTGGGGATTTGCGTGAGAGAGGAGGATCTGGGAGGAACTCGAGGAGGGAAAACCAGAATCAGAGCATATTATACTAAAAATATTTTTTCAATAAAAAACAAAATACTGTTTTCAGTACCAACTCACGGAAAAAAATTCATTAGGTCTGAAGTAAGGCCTTATAGCCAAAACTTTAAGTAAGTCGTTGGTCTGATCTTGAAATATTCCAGAGAATGATGCATAAAATATCCACGTTCACTAACTTATCATGTCAATATCCAGCAGTTTGCAGGCTCAACCTATAGCATGAAAGACTTCTGACAAGAGGATCTCTCCAACATTAGTTCCTGAAAGAGTGTTTTCTTAGGAAAATGCATAAGATTAGAAGAGAACTTTCTATGTTTGCCGTGAAGCTCCAAAGAAGACATGGGATGCAATGAGGTGCAGAGAAAAGAGTTTGCATCCTTACATAATAGCAGAGAGTTGAAAACTTGCTGTGGATGAATAGGTGAGGATGAGAACAAGTGGAGACCACAACTCTACAACAATGCTGTGGTTAATTAGGATGCTTACTCAGACTGAACCACACATCATTTCCCTGGAAGGATTCTACGCACCATCTAGTGAGTAAGAACTAAGTATTGCTATCAGCCCACACTGTATCTATAGCTCTAACAGTCGCTATACATAAATAACAAAGGTGAAATGTAAACATTCTTATTTCAGTAAAGCCTATATGTTCTCAAAGAATGCCTAGCTGTTTCAAGTTTTAAAACCACAAACAAAGGAGCTGGGGAGAGTACTTGCCACACAAGCCTTAGGACTGGAGCTTGAACCCCTAACACTCAAGCAAATACTTCATGGGTGTCAAGATCTCAACACAGAAGAGGCAGAGATGAGATCCCCGGAGCAAGAGTCCTAGCTAGACTCACTGAATCAATGAGCTCTGTGTTGAAGTGAAAGATTCTGCCTCAATACATAAAGTGGCAAGTGATGAAGGAGGCCATCCATGTCAACCTGGCTTCCACATGCATGTGGACACACACACACACACACACACACACACACACACACACACACTGCTTGGTGATAAAACATTTCAGGTGTGCAGGAGCGATGAAGGTGATGAAAATGACCTGGTCAGCAACACAAAGGAAGTAGACACCTTGTCCTTGTCCTTGCCCTCAAGGGTCTTACACTCTTTTTCTATACAAGAAACAGGCATGTGAAATAGGATGAGGTCTTCTAGCTAAACTGAATTTAGCTTGGAGTGTGTTTGGGGTTCCGCAGGCAAGATGCCCAGGTGAGGGTGCAATTGTTCCTTCACTGCTTCCACTAACCTGGTGTTCTTCCAGAAAGACTCGGAATAAAGCAAATAGGAGACAGGTAGTCAATGAAGTAAAGCCAGGAAAGTGTGTTTGGATGCCGTCATTCTGTTTGCAGCCTTGAGTAATGGAAGCTAAGTGGTCAATCAATGACTTCTCACACAACTCTTACTGAGGCTTCTTTAGTGTTACTCTGTCTCTTACTTTTTCTCTTCTGAACACAGCCATGTGTGTATACATCACTATTCCTCTTAAATATCTGTTAGGACAAGATGGGGCATAGATACAATAAAGTTCCCAGAGGGGATCATTTTGCTTTATTTTGTTGGCCACAAGGAAACACTTTGGTAAATTAAGTCAGCTTTCAAAAGCTTGAAATTGCAAATAAGAAATAAGAGTCAAGAAAAGGTCAAATGATGGATGAAGCTAAATCATGTGATTTAGATAGGATTTTTTTTTTTTATGAGAGAGTGGAATTGTGCCAATTTAGTCAATTGTAGATTTAATAGGACGAAAAGTCTCAGATCCATAGCTGTTTGTGTTTCATGTAATAAACTATAATGGAAGTGAATGGTAGTGATTTATGGGATTCCCTTTGATCCTGACATCTCATTATTATTATTATTTTACCCAGAATGGCATTTCTGGTACAAGCTTTTAACATTGTGTTTCCTCATCTTGCTCTGAAATAGTATCTCTACCACCATCAGCCTCTTTGTTGACACTCTGATTTCCACTGGGTAGACAATTATACCATAAACCGGATTCCTGATCTACTTTCATTTGTGCTTCTCTAGAGTCTTTCTGAGGATATGGAGAAGGATGGAATATGTCTTAGGGTTTTTATTGCTTTGATGAGACACCGTGACAGTGGCAACTCTAATAAATGAAACATTTAATTGGGGTGGCTCACTTACAGTTCAGAGGTTCAGTCCATTATCATCATGATGGAGAGTATAGTGGCATGCAGGCAGATGTGGTGCTGGAGTAGCTGAGAGTCCTACATCTTGCAGGCTACAGGAAGTTGACTGATATACTGGGTAGTAGCCTGAGCATATGAAACCTCAAAGCCCACCTCCACAGTGACATACTTTTCCCAACAAGGCCATACCCACTCCAACCAAAGCCACACTTCCTAATAGTGCCACTCTCTATGAGATTACACGGCCAATTACATCAAAACTACCACATTTCACTACCTGGCCCCCAAAAGCTTGTAATAACAACATTCAACAATGCAAAATGCATTTAGTCCAGCTTCAAAAGTCCCCATAGTCTTAAAACAGTCTTAACAATGCTTAAAAGTCCCAAGTTCAAAGACTCTTCTGAGATTCATGCAATCTTTTAACCACAATCCCTATAAAATAAAAATAAAAAGGCAGATCACACTCCAAACTCTGCATTTCCAAGTCTATTGTCAAAACATTCTTTAGATCTCCAACTTTATTCAGCTTTGTTGACTGCAACACACTTCTTTCTCTTGGGCTGGTTCCACTCCCTATTAGCAGCTCTCCTTGGCAGATATCCCACAACTCCAGCATCTCTAACATCTTAGGTTCTCCAAGACAATCCAGGCTTCAAACTTCACATCTTCACAAAATGGCTCTCTACTAGGCCTCCATTAACGGATACCCCTGACACATGCCTCATCTTAGCGGCTGTCCTTAGGTGTGGAGTCTATAACCCATTTTTTCTATCCTTACTCTAAAGCTAGAACCATGTGGTCAAAGCTGCCAAGTTCTGCTGCTCACTGGAGCTGGAACATGGCCCCCTTGTTTCAATTACATCTTCATCAACTTTCTGTCCTTTACTGCCTAAGTTTGACTGTCCAAAAACTGGATCTCTAGACCACTCTGGCCTCAAATTCAGAGATCAGCCAGCCTCTGCCTTCCAGTGCTGGAATTAAAGGTGTACCCCACCACCCTGGCACTAATCTTTTCTTTAGTTCTTTTTCATATGTTGGAAACTTAGCTGGGTGAGATCTTGCCGTGAGATCATCATCCCTCTATTCCTTTCTTAATCTGTTATGTCCTTAAACCAGGACTTAGGTCCATTCACTTCTTGGTGCTGTTTTTCTCCTTAAAATCTACATTTGAAATTTTACCCTGCTCAGTTTGCTCATTTTTCATCTATAAATCTTAGAGTTACCACTAATAACCACAGAGAAGGTCACTTTACTAGGCTGATTTTGAGATTTCTTCTGCCAGGATTTAATTCCAAAAACTTCTTCACTTTAGGCCTCAGGCAGATTTCTCAGAAAAGACAGCAAAAGGCAGCCATTTTCTTTACCAAAATATCCACAAGACCAGTCTCTAGGGCACATTGCTAACATTCTTTCTCCTGCTGAAACCTTTTTGATCCCCACAGTTTCATCAAACAACTGTCAGCACCAATGTCCTCCATGTTCCTACTAGTACGGCCATTAAACAATACTTAAAGCATTCTATTCCACTGCTTTCCTAACCCAAAGTACCAAAGTCCAAATTCCTCCAAACAACATGGTCCAGGCCTATCACAACAATACCCGTCTCTAGTACCAACTTTCTGTCTTAGAGTTTTATTGCTGTGAAGAGACACCATGACTACAGCAACTCTTATAAATAAAACATTTAATTGGGGAGGCTCACTTACAGTTCAGAGGTTCAGTCCATTATCATCATGAGGGGGAGCATGGCAGGTATGCAGGTAGATGAGGGCTGGAGTAGCTGAGAGTCTTACATTTACAGGCAACAGGAAGTTGACTGATATGCTGGGGGTAGGTATCCTGAGCATAGGAAACCTCAAAGTCCATCCCAACAGTGACACACTTCCTCCAATAAAACCATAATCACTCCAACAAAGCCACATCTTATAATAGTGTTACTCCCTATGAGATTTTGAGGGCCAATTACATTCAAACTACTATAGCATATAAAATAGAAAATCAGATTTCAAATTATTTTGTACAAACTATACACATGCTAAATGAACATGCCATTTTGCTAAATCAGTAGTCATAGTTAAAAAAATTTGATAACAGAATCAGAAGTATATGACTTTATCTCTCCCCTTAACTGAGTTTTTCTTTGTATGACTAAAAATTTAATTGTATTTTTCAAACAACATACTATGAACTACAGAACAGAGCTTCATGCGTATCAGAGGCATTTTCATTAACCTCTTATTTTCATTGCTTCAAAGTTTAAAAAATTAATATAGAATTTCCCCTAAGTGATACAAAACACAGGATTTTAAGAAAGATGGTTGCTGTGCATGGGGAAAAATCTGTGTCTTCCATTTTTTACTTGACTAAAAATTCACCATATGCTCTGACTTGATTTTCCCCTTTAGGGCAGTGGCTCTGTAGCCAACTGCATCTGTCCTTAAAGTCTCTGCTTTGATAATGATTTAAAGAGGCACTTTATCTTCCTTAGCCTGATTGCGTTCCAACTGTGAACCTGAGAGAATGCTCACTTAGTAGAATTTTATGGAGAAGAAATGAGATAGTATATGTATGATGATTAACAGTCACGAGCAACCTCATTGTGTTAGGAGTTACCTAGGAGACACACTTCTGGATATGTCTTTGAGGACATTTTCAGAGTTTAACCAAGGAAGGAAGACACACCTGAATATAGACAGCGCTAAACATAGGGCTGTGCCCCCGGTCTAAATCAACAGGGAAAAGGAGAACACTGGTACCCAGCTGTCTTCTCTCTCCCTGCTTCCTGGTCTGCTAAGATGGGGGAAATCCCAGCTATATCTCTCACACATGAACTCCGCCCATGCCTTTCCCTCCATGTGTCAAAATGAACCCTTTGCACTAAGTTGCTTAGGTCAGATATTGGTCACAGTAATGAGGAAAGTGTCACAAGTGATCAGGTTTCACTTCTACCAGGACTTATGTTCCTAAACTACTTCAAATGTTAACTGAAATTAGAGCTACAAAATAGCAGGGTATTAGACTCAGAAGAATGCACAAATTCGATTGGCCAACTGCTTTCTCCAAACAAGCACCCTTGACTTCATAGCCGTGGTTTGGATACACTCAGGAAAGGGTGTTCACCATCTGCCAAGTGTTCCTGCCTCTATGATGAACTGTTTTAATTATGACCATAACATCTGGGTCACTGTATGCACAAAACACTGATACCCTACTAGAAGACTGCAGGATGTGGCTTGCAGGACTTCCCACTCATGAGGACTATAGCTCATATAGCAAGGAAAAGAGCAACACCATAATATATATCTAAGTGAAATATTGCGTGCTTGGGAGCATATCTCTTAGAAAGCAGATGGTTCTTTGTTGGGAACAAAATATGATTTTGGTGTTTTCATGCAAGGACTTTTATACTCTTCAATAAGGCTGGTGGTAGCTGTTTTAGAATACAGACCTTCAAATTGATAGGACAGTCAAATGTGATAGCTTTGACTCCATGTAAAGAGATACAGGGGAAACATATCTTCAGTGAATAATCAGTATGGTAGTCTGTATCTGTGCAACAGCACCATGTGCAGATTCAATATGAGCAGATCCAGACTCGTTTCAGTATGTACTATTTGTGCTTCAGTGGCAGATAATCACACACACACACACACACACACACACACACACACCACTCATGCACACGCATGCACACACAATTCGTACAGCTCGTGCTCTCTTTCCCTGTCTGGATGGATTTTAGTGTTTATGTCTTATGTGTTGCTTTGACCACTATTATTATTTTGTAACTTCATTACTATGGGGCAGATTTTTGTTATTGTTGTTTATGTTTTTTGTTTTATGTGAGAAGTCTGACTAAAGAATGGTAGGACTTAAAAGAGAAAGGACACGGAAACCGGGCTGATAGCAAAATTGGTAGAAGAAAGTAGAAGAACAGAGCTAGAACCATCAGCTGCTCGGGTTCCAGCTCAGTGTCTTCAGCCAGACTGGTTCACACAGGGACATTTGGAAACATCTAGAGATATTTTTAGTTGTCTCAACTGTACCACACTGGTATCTACTGAGTAAGGACATGGATGCTTCTAAACATCCTATAACACACAAGAGAGCCACCACAACAAAAAATGCCAGTCTTAGCTCTAAAAAAAACTAAAAAACTCTACTATTTAAAAGTTGAGGTCATGTATATGTCCCTACACACGTTTTATCAGAAGAAATCTCTGAGTGCACTTCCACTGTAATAAAGTAATTGGTTTTTTTGTTTGTTTGTTTTGTTTTGTTTTGTTTTTTGCTTGTTTGTTTTTTGGTTTTTTGAGACAGAGTTTCTCCATGTACTACTTTTAGTGCCTGTCCTGAATCTCGCTCTGTAGACCAGGCTGGCCTTGAATTCACAGAGATCTGCCTGACTCTGCCTCTCAAGTACTGGGATTAAAGGCATGGCCACCACCACCTGGCTGTAATTGTTACATTTTATCAGCCTCATTTGTTCAGCGTTATACAGATTATATAATATAAAATGGAGTTATTTGTGAATGTGATATGGAAGTAAGATTTTCCAAAGACACAACTTACTCTGCACAAATAAGGAAGTGAGAGTTGTCTTCCTTCCAATACAGGAGAAAAGGAAAGCATGTGGCCCCCAGATATGTAAATCCCTTAAGCCCATTCCCATTCATGGGCATTCCACAGGTTGTGATGGCCCAGAGTGGCATGGGGAGGGAAGATTTCCACTCTTCTGTTTTCAATGACTGAGTCTATGAAATGAACTGACAGCCAGAGGACTAATAAGGGGAAAGACACAGAATTTATTGCATGTGTGCAGTATCACATGAAGACAACTATAGTCCCCAACCCAGGGCATCTGGAAATTCACAGATTGACTGATTAACTTTCATTGTCAACTAGATTTAGACTTAGCCATGGACACACACCTTTGGTGTGTTTTGAGGATTTCTAGAGAGGTTTACAGAAGAGGGAAGACCC